>NC_079544.1:10199836-10520374 GCF_015846415.1 Triplophysa dalaica
GAGCCTCATCTCTCCCTGATGCTTTTGTCCTGTGCTTCTCCCTACCTCTTCTTTTTTGTGTACATCTGTGTTTTTGTGTACAGTAAGGTTCCCCGGAGATGAGTTCTGAATGTCAGAGTGTTGAATTGTTGCTAAACGCTCCAAGTACAAAGATCCATATTCATCAGTGGAAGTTGTAAAAAAAGCTGAATGTTTATCACACATACATAGATTATAATTGAATTACAGTTTGTCTAAATATTGTGAAACACACATTGACCCTGCCAAAATAATTTCTTTACAATTAATCCTGGAATACGTTTTATATACTCTGGGATTAGCAGCACAGTGTGTTGACGGCTAGCTGGAGCTGAGAGGAGAAGCAATGAGCCGGTTATGGAGTTGTGTCAGCTGGGCCAAGGATGCAGGATTCTTCCACTGATGAGACTGGAGATGCTGACTCACTCCTACAGCTATAGTGGGTGATTAAAGTGTAATGCCATGTGCGCCACCTCCACATACTGCACATGCACACACACACACACACACAAACACATACAGCCCGACTGGTCACGCCAAACGAATCTCATACTCGCAGCCACACACAAACAAACTGAAGTTGTCATGCGGTAAAATGCCGGTGTGTGTTTGTCGGTCCGTGCAACCGTGTGCCATTCAACGTAAGATCGAAACCCATCTGTAACGGTACTGAAAGCCACACTTTGTGTTTACGGTGAGCAACACACATTGGTTAAGGACATGGCATACGCTGTGTGGGGGCTAGTGAAAGATGTAGGCTGTTAGATGAGGGATTATGAGAAAGGCTATATTACTGTTTATATGTCTTCCGTTGGGTTTTTCGCTCCTGAGAACACGTTGTACAATTATTAAGAAACAATGTGTGCGGTGGGTGGTCTTAACCTCTCTAATTACCACAGATTACACACACACTGTACCGGAATATTTGCTCAAACGTCTCTCACATATCACAAGCCTTCAAAAAGACGCTGTGCTGTGGGAGAGGCTATTATTAAAAAGCCAAACATGTTGTGTTGAACTTTATATGGGGGTTTTGGTGTTCATGGCGGTGTGAGGCAATTTGAAGGGGCACGTTTAATACCTTGCTCTCTTTACCCGAGTTTACAAGCTCCACAAACGCTCGTTGGGTTTTAGAGGCTGAGATAAACAGCATGCGTGAGTTCCGAGCCTTAATTACACTAAATGTCTGAGTATTTGCGAACACTTCCTCTGGAATAAACTTCTGGTCCAGGTTTGTTTGAAAGATCTGTCAGTTTTCTGGATCCTATTGTATACCTAAGAGGCTAACCACTTCCTTAACAACTGAAAGACAGGCCTGTCAAAAGCTGGGGTTTGCAGAAGATCGGTGACACATCTGTACGTGTACTTGTCTTTTTCTTAATGGTATATTGACTAGTTTAATGTTTTTGTCAGAGAACTCAGAAATAATGTAGGTGATGTTGATATTTGGATCATTAATGGTTTGTTAGGGGAATTGAACTGGATTTAATAAATAAACAGCAGATTAATTAAATCAATAGATCTTTAGAGTTACTTAAATATTTGCATTATATTAAAAAACATATATTACTTTGAAATTTCCTGTGTCTGTATAGAAACGCATGTGGGTAGTTCACAAATAATCCATAAATGTGTCAGATGGTGTGACAGCAAAAATAAATAAAAAATAAATGCTGTTTTATATTATTATGATAAATATTAATAATATAAATAAAATATTATTAACAGTTTGTTTTCAAATGTTTTGCTTTGTCACACCGTAGGACATGGTATACGTGTCAACTACCTATCTGTAAATATGTTACTCTAATTAGTAATGTATTGTAATGTATTGTATTAATGTATTAATAAATCTAAAATAAACAGTACTGTAAGTCGTTTCTGATAAAAGCGTCTTCCATATGCATAAATGTAAATCTATATAATTTTAAATGTATAGATTTTTTTTTAAATATTTTTATAAAATATTTAAAACAATATTTATTTATTTTGTGTGTGAGCACACATTGCATTGAAGCTCATTGTTATTGCGAATTATTAATTTGATATATTATATATAAGGAAACAAATTAACATTTAAGGAACAGATTTTCTATTGCACTTATATGCTATTCATAAGTAACCTACACTGCTGTAGCCTGTTAAAGGCCTGAATTACAGATGTATAAGAATTATAGCCTGAATTGCCTGAATGTCTGAATATTTAAGAATACTTGGAATAATCAAAGAGAAGCATTTTTTTAAAAGATCTATCTTTTTTTAAATGTCTAACTTCTATTCTATAGTTTAGTGATAGCTGTAGCCATCTAAAACCCAGTCTGTCATTGGGTCTAGGCAGGCGCAATGATGACACATCTGTCACGAGGCAGCACCATGTTTCTTCTCATCCTCCCCGTCCCTGCGGTAGCGACCTGACCCCCACATGTCCACCCTCAAATGCAACCCACTTAGAGCCGGCCTCTCTCTCTCTAACTCCGGCACTGCCCACTTCAGTACATAGAGAGAAGAAAAATAATAACTTCATTATAGATCTGCCTGAAAAGGTTACCCTACAGCTCACCTACACCTATTTCATCTCCCACACTTGCAGCTGAGTTTATTATCTCTAGATGCCTCTCGCTTACAGTACATGTGGTGCGATGCGGTTGCAGCAAATGTGTCCCATGCATTGTAAGTAAGTATCCTATGTAGTCAGAAACCATTATTGATTGGATTGTATCGTGTGGTTTCCACAGTACATACTTGAATTCCTGAACATGAACGTACGGCTGTATTAAAATAAAAAGTGCAGAAAGAAGTGTTCTGTGATTTGATACAGGAAAAAAAGAAGCAAATGCAAAGATGTCCAGCTACAAAAATATCCATTAGTTCCCATGAAAGAAGTTAAACTTTTAAAGCAATGTGTGTTTCGAATGAAGTATTAACCACTGACCTCAATTTGCTCAAAATGTAATCTAATGTGCTACTAATTTAATCACTATTCTTAAACTAAAAGGAAATTCATGAGGGAACCCATGGCCAATTAGTCTTTTGAATCGACCTTTGAATTGACGTCATGACTGAACAGCTCTATATCATCCATGATTCCAGGAATAATGTGGGATGGTTGGCTTAATAGGTCTGAATCAACCTTTATAAAAGCATGCATCTTAACCATGAGCACAGTCCTGAGCACATTCCGATGTTCAATATTTATAATTAAATTGAGTTCAGTTTAATTCTTCTATAATATAGTTTAAACAGTTTTAAAGGGTTTGCTGAACAGATGTGGCAGATATGTTTTAAATTCTGAATCGATAATAATTATCTTCCAAATATTTTGATTTGAAATATTTTTCATATCATTCATATGTTTTTATATGACATTGGTGGCAGATTTTATTCCTTATAATCACATTGTGTTTATGCTATTTTACAATGTATAGACCACTTCACAAGATGTAAACACTGGTCTAAAAGCACTTATGGTTTCTTTTTTATTTTAAATTGATCTTATATGGTTAAATCTTAGTTATTTATTTAACATTATGATCCAGTTATAAATGTTCTATTGGTTGTATTTTGTTTAAACGATTGTGTCCTGTTAAAAAAAAATGAAACAGAAAGTTCTTCTGGACCAGTGTTGGAACAGCGTTGTTTACATCATACGAAGTTGTTGTCTACGGGCAATCACAGATGAACAAATAAAATGGTCTTTTCAATCTTATCTTATTCATTAAACCTTGTTTTGTTTACGTTTAATAATTGTAAAAATAAAGTATCCCGACTGACAAAAAACAGATGTTACAAAAAAGCACCATAAAAAGTATACTCAGTTTTCTAAAGCCCAGAAACACAAAAAATTGGATCAAATAAAACGACAAATAAACATCTGTTGCAGGTTCAGGATTGTAATTCAGGTTATACACACAGTTAAGAATATGTCATAAATCCAGTACCACAAAACAAGTGTTTCTTGGTTTCCATAGTGACGGAAGGGTTGCCCTGAAAAATATTCCGTAAATGAATTGCGCAATAGACGAAACGGTTCTGCTGATGAATATTCAGACCAGTAACCCTGAACGTCTGCCAGACATGTGTTTTCCTTGAGCATGACAGACAAAGTGCCCCAAATAAGTTTTTCATGTAGAAAGATTAAGGAAAACCTTTCGAGGCCATCTTGAGACAAAATTGCAAGTTTCATGTTTCATTACGTTTGATTCTCTTTATGAGAAACTTTAAGAATACCTTAATCTCAAATCCCTCGGTTCAGCAGACGCTCGTGCCAGTTGGACACTAAAGGAAAGCGTGCGTTTAAAAAACTAGACACAATATGCACAGCAATGGAGTGGAATAAACAAGACTGTTTTGGTGTCCTCCCCTCACAAGACAAGCTGCAACTATATCATTTTATTTACTTCTTTGGATTGAGAAAAAAAACTTTGTGGGCACACTGTTGATAGATATGGTGGATCCAGGAACTCAACATTCCCCTGGATACACAAAGCTTCCCCTCTACAATTGATAGCATTATGTGCCCTGGGGAAATGTTGTATGCCATCGTCCTGCCATGGTTAAACAAGGCTTCACTCACAGAAATGGGAAAATGGGATGTTTTTCCCACTTTCAATGACCATGCAGCGATAAACAATCCAACATCCCTCTCCAACCTTTGATAATTAAGGACTGTCACGCATGCCTGGCCACATGGTGTGTTCTCTGTTTTGCTCTCTTTGTTCTGGATGTTGATGTGTAATCAGCCACATCAGAGAGCGCTGTGGCCCAGCTACAGGGGGTCTGAGCCATATGTCCTTTGCCAGTCACTCTCAGGTTCTTCGGAGTGAGTCAAAAACTGGACCACACATCTTCCACCTACGCCTTGTGTTTTATGGTGTGTTTTTTGATTCATCATGGATACTGTCTATGAGCGACTCATAAATGAGCATTGTTGGAAATAGCTAAAGCAGGTGCTATTAATTTTTTCGTTTCATTGCCTTGATGTGCAATTTATCCTAAAATAGCTGTGGTGAAGGGACATCACATCTGTCCTCGGAATGAAATAGTTGCAAATCAGCACAGCTTCATGTGTCTTATCACCAGGTGTAAAGCATCGGTTTAAAATTATATAGTGTAATTAAAGTGAACATGTCAAGCTGTTCCCGACAAATTTTAAAGCTATAATATGTTGTAGGTAAGAATGGATTATAAATTGAAAAAAGGTAGTGCTTAATTATCCACGGATAATGGAATGGATCCTGACGAGTTCCAGAATGAAGGTGAGTCATGTGTAGGGACAGTTCACTCAAAAAATAAAATCTGTCATCATTTATTTACCCTCAAGTTTTTCAAATCTGTATAGATTTCTTTTTTATGATGTACACAGAAAAATATATTTGAAAGAATGCTTGTAACCAAACAGATCCTTGCCACCACTGATCATTATAGGAAAAATGACAATGGTAGTCAAAAGTGCCACAGAACTGTTTGCTTTTCTACAATCTTCAAAATATCTTCTTTTGAACATAAAGAATATATATAAAGCCATCTTTTCTACTATGGTAGCCAATGGTGGCAAGAACTGTTTGGTTACAAGCATTATAAACATACATTTATACAGGTTTGGAACCACTTGAGAGTGAGTAAATGAAGACAGAATTTTCATTTTTGGGTGAACTGTAAGGGAACGTTAGCTGGAATATTAGCTCAGCAGATTTGATGAATCTCTTGGTTTTAGATGTTTCTCCTAAAGTTGCTGAATGTAGTATGTGTCACGGCTACAGGTGATAAGAACCCAAATGCAGGAAGCAGTGAACAAGCAGTAACAAGAAGACTTTAATAATCAATACGAAACCCACAATGGGGTGAAAAACAGACAGGACTTCATATAAAAAAGCTCGAAAACTACACTATCCACAACGGGGCAAAACAAGAAAAAAGAAAACTAAACTTACTTTAAAATGAACACGACTAGACTTAAACAATAACACAACTTGGGAATCCAACAGGGGGAAAATACAAACACGGAAAGGCAAGGTAACAAGAGGATACAATATCACGAAATACAAAACGAACAAGCACAGGACAATAGACACGAGGGGATAATTAACAAGGGGCAGGTGTGGATAATGAAACACTCAGGGAACGTTAACGAGGAACGAGATGGCGGAAACGAAGACGAGGACCGGAGAGAGAGTATCGAAGGCCGATAGGGTCAACATCTCTCTCTCACATAAAAGATAAGACTTAGTCATGAATCTGCCCCAAGATCAAGAATAGACATAACATGAAGGCAGACTCATGACAAGTATGTAGGTGTAAAATAAATGTAAATTAAAGAGGTAACATATTCTGGATTGACTTTGATTGCAGACTTGGTATATCCAACAGAATCTCACTGGAATTCATAACTATTTTAAGAGGTGGCTGATTCATATAAATCCATATGATATATATTATATGTTTTATTATGATTTGCTTTAGCGCAAGTGAAGGTTAAGTTCAGGGGTGTGGTTAGGGGAGGGCCTTCAGCATTGCTTTTTATCTAATAATTAAATGTTTTTATACGATTCACGACGTACAAATGATAGTTACTAAGTTCTGTGAAATCACAATTCTCATGGAGACATTTGTGAGATTCTGCCTCTTTCTCAGGAGAAATATCCGAGATGCAGATACAGGACATCCACTAGTGTCCCTTCAATCTTATTGCTGTCTAGGAGATATGAAAAAGAGCTCATCTATTATGGTTCTTTCTTATGGGCTGTTTCAGATAGGTGCCAAATTTGACATTTTTCTTTTATTGTTGACATTATTTATGTGGAAAATAAACTGTAAATTGTGATACTTGAGTCCTCTGAGTACAAAATAGATGCTTATAATCACAAGTGTGACAGTCAGATGCAACTGATGTTACCTGGGCTCTGTCGAAACTCCTGAAATTTGATTGTGTGTGTGTTATCACAAAACACACCGACAGAATGTTTACACAATCATCTTCAGTTTGCCTGGAGCTCTCTGACACATGTGAATGCACTTTCCAGGTGTCTGTAGGGTTTGTGGTTGTGGCCAGTAACACTGCTGGCAGGGGTGTGACTGTACCTCTTTGGTGGTTGTATGCCCAGGTGTAAAATGCTGATAGACTATGGCAGCAGTTTGTATATTTGTATTTAGATGTGTGTTGAGTCAGCTGTGTGGTTATCCCACAGCAAAAAGCAAATCATTTCATTCCCTTCTGACATCCTCCATCCTGTGCTTCCTGGCAGGGTACGACTGCTCGTCTCACAGACGCACAGAAGGAAATGGGTAAATTTATCCTTCTTTGATCCCCCAAACCTGTTCTCCGGTGAGGTCTACAGCAGCACATGTTTTCAAGATCACAATTTTGGATATTTGTTCTTTTATTTTTCATTAAAATGCTGCCACAAAGGTCTTTAGTGGTAAAAGAGATTATTGACATTAAATGGAGAGTTTAACTGGACAATTCTAATTAAATCTTTCCAAGATAAGATTATATAAACTGCACATGATCCACATGAACTTTTTCATGCATAGCCATCGCTACAGTGGACATGCCATTTTTTGGCATATGCATTGGTTTTGATGGAATAGTGCACATCAACCACTACAGGGGGCACTAGTGTGTCATCCTATGCATGGTCACCTCTTAAGAGGGACGATGAAAATGAAAAAGTGAAAAATAAGTACAAAGACAAGTTCAAATTAGTTTTTTTTATCCTCTAAAAGTCATACGGTTACCATAACTCATGCATGAAAGGCTTAGGTTTTAGGTGTTCACTCTTCCCACCTATGACACCATTGTTTCTTTTTGATCTGTTTTCTAAGAAATTTGAGGAAAAAACATCTGAAATACAGTCGATATTTAAAGCTCCATTTAAAAAAAACATATTTAAAACCACCGCTCAACCTTCCCTTTTGAAGCACTACGGCGACTGACACAGCACTTACATTTCGTCACCTTTTCACTTCTTTGCCCGTCATGAAACACGGTCTGTAGATCAGTGTGTCCATTTAGGGCTACTGTAGAAACAACATGGTGAATTCCATGTAAGGGGACCCGCAGTATATGTAGATAGAAATAGCTCATTCTAAGTTCATAATAGCATAACGCTTCATTATGTAAGGTCTTTGTAAACCTCTAAAGACATAGTAATCTATATTAAATTGCATTTCTGTCAATAGATCCTCAAAAAAATGACACACAGCACCACAGAAACCCATTAAGATCGACAGGACAATACAATACGCATTAAACCTTGCATAAATGAAGCACTTTGAATTATGAAGTACTGGAATAAGCACTTTACATCTCTAATAAATGACCAGTTTGTGGAGCATTTACTTCATCGTGAACAGAGGGTTTATGAAATTTGCCTGAGCCGTTCTGTTTCTCACATTAGATCATACAAATCAACACAACAAATGCAATTGAAAGTTGATAGTATTGTGTTGTGTGCGCAGGGCTGCTGGTATGAGTCAGACTTGTAAGAGCATTACTATGGTTGGATTTGGCTGCCAATTAAAATGCCCATGTGTGTGAGCAGTGTGTGGGTTGGTGGGGCTGCGCTCTTTCACACAAGAGAAGCCTCTGGGGATCATTAATCTAAAGCTAATAAGAGACCTGGTAATTGGACATGTGGGACCGGATATAATCATTACAGCGGCTTTATGGCAGAAACGGACTTTGTCTGTTTTCCGTAAGCACGTGGATAAATTTCAAGCGCACCGAGCGAAGCGTCACATGTGATCTATTCCTGTGTACGTGTACCGGTGACACGGGTCATTTTATTTTCACCACATGACCAATCTGCTCGGTGTGACGTGTGAAAACGCTGGTGTTCTCCATCAACACCTTCATTACTTAGTCTGCGTGATACGGCCGCCCACCCTGCATGCCTCTGTGAGTGACTCTGATTGGTGAGGAACAGGCCATGTGTGGGCAGAGAGGTGTCATTCTCATATTAGTGGCCCTCACACTGTGTGTACCTACACCCTGCCGTCCATTCCATATCTCAGGGATGGATGATGATGATAATGATGATGGTGCCCACATAGTGTGGTCAAGGAATGTTTCATCCCTTACATATGAAAGTGAGATTTGCGCGCACTCACAGACGCGCTTGAACGGGGGGACGTTGTGGACGCAGAACGATATAAACACATGTACGCAAGCAACCAAATAAGCAGACATCCTCGAACTGAACTGCCCACACATCTCTCAATAAGTATTCATCTGAGGGTAAGAACAAGAGAGGAACAGAGGAAGTGATGTAAGAGGGGATTCCGTCTACGTAGTCTATTTCACATGCAGCTGTATGTCAGCATGCGGTGGGAGGTGTTACTCTTCTCTGCGCTGTGATGTCACAGAATGACGCAGAGATCAACGAACAATCCAGTTTTCATGAATCAACAAACTTTCTATTCCAAAAGTAATTTGTTCTTTGAATGTTACAGTATAATTTCTATGCCACTGCCATGACCAAACAGGTCAGTTGTGGTCTAGTAGTTAGAGAGTTGGACTCATAGCCAGAAGGTTGCTGGTTCATATCTCTGTACCTGGAAATGACATGAGAAAGGCACCTTACCCCTGTTTGCTCTGCAGTGATAGTTGCCCACTGCACCCTACTTGTAAGTCGCTTTGGATAAAAGCTTCTGCCAAATGAATACAATAAAAAATAGAATATCACATAAAAATAATAATGTATTAATTCAAATAGATTTTCCTTTTGCTTTTTATTAGTCTGAAAACAGACCCTCACCCCAAGTGTACGCCTTTGGCTACAGGGTCACATTTTTTCTGAGAAATTGGCCCACACATCTCTTTAGACGCTCTAACTGTTAGTAAACATTGGGATGCGTTTTTGTGGGCGGAGCTTAGGTGGAGGCGAAAAGATCCACCTGACCGCATTACTAATGCTAGGTAGCACGTTTTGTTTGCTTGCTTTTTGATAATGACTAGAAAAAAATTTGGATTCAATTATAACATGTAAGGTCTCTCGCTGTCTAGAGCGAGATTGTTCAATGGATCCAGGGACGAACTGACAGGATTACCTCCAGTTAAGTGGTTTAAGTGGCCTGACATCTACACCTTCCAGACAGAGAAAGCAAGCGTGCAAGCGTGTTTGGTACACATAAACTGAGAGAAACTGTCGTCAGTGTTTTTGTTTTGTAATAGCAGAAGGAATGTGTTAAAATATCAAATTCGAGAATGTATTCTGTCGATTGTGTCACTAAACTACACAACAAGATGATATATTAAACTCCTTATGTAGCCAAATCTGTGCTGACTTTTATTGGCTGCCTCCAGTTTTCCCTTTGTTTTGCCTCCAGCTAATGCCGCGGCGTAAGTGTGACGTCGGCGCTAAAGAGTCTCTATTTAGAGAGTCTCAACTTAAACTAAATATAAATCAGGCAACCAAAAACCTTTTATGTGCAGAGTTGCACATTAAAGGTTTTTGGTTGCCCTATTTATATTTAGACAGATAATATATATTTATATTTACATTTATTCATTTGGCAGATGCCTTTATACAAAGAGACTTCAAGTAGGAGAGCATATAAACATTTTGTCAACACACTAAACAGTACCATTAGTTTACAAGGCAATGCTACTAGGCGGATCAAAGCTGTAGCAAACAAGGGAGAGAATAAACAAGTTTTTTTATGACACAAGACATACAGTTATTGGTTAGTCAAATAAATGCAGAATGTTTTGAGCTGTTTTTTGAACGTTGTGAAGGATGCTGCAGTTCGGGTTGAGGCTGGCAGTTCATTCCACCACAGGGAAAAAGACTGAGTAAAGGTTTTTGCAAGGGATTTGGTGCCTCGCTGTGATGGAACAACCAGGCGTCGCTCATTTTCAGACCGAAGAATGGGAGGGGATATAGACCTGGAGCAGTGAGTTAAGGTAAAGGGATATGAAATTGTTATACCAAATGTCCGGTCAACCACATCTCTCACAACATTCAAAAAACTACTTAAAACCCAACTCTTCTGTGAATACCTGACAGACAAATAGAGAAAAAAAACTCTCTCAACAGGTAGTGGTCTAGCTTTTGTTGATTGGCATCTAATGTATTATGGCTCCTGTCTGACATATCGCTTGTTGCTCCCTAACTCTTTGTAAGTCGCTTTGGATAAAATATATATGAAATATGGTACGAAATAAGGAATGAAATATGACAAGTATAGCCTAAAACTAGACTTCAGTCAATTATTGTATCCCACATAATTCATTCACAACATTTACTGTATCTTTATTGTGCACCCCAAATCCATTTTTACCTCTTATGGGGGACCCTGAATGCCTTATGGGGGCTCCTGGAAACCCAAGCCCTCCAGCTCCCCTTCAGTTCCAAGGTTTAGATTAGATTTAAATTGAAACTTTGAAAAAAGTCTGTTTTTTTAATTCAAATCGAATATTTGCCTAAAATTACTGGAACTTAAACTAAAAAAATAATGAAATTGTTGCCCCAGAAATAAACTGAAATAAATTTAAGGCACTAAAATTGTAATAAGAAGTCTAAAATAAAAGGAAATTAATTTTATATAGCAACATAAAAATAAATAAATCATAAAAGGACAAAAGCATTTAACAAAATTGCTAAAAATATAACTTAAATTAACAAAAACTAAAATTAAAAGCTTATTTAAAATTTAAATAAAACAAAACAAAATAAAAGTAAAGTAAAGTAAAAACAAAACATAACCAAACTATAATAACTCTACTTGGTTCAAGCTCTGATAAAATTATTTTTTTACACAAATACTTGAAGTAAAAATTATTAATAGTAGTTGTAATAGATAATTCTTGAAATAGATATAAATTCATTCAATTATTAAAAAGCCAACTGTGCAAAACCCTAATGAAATTCAATTGTATAAAAAGCGTTAAGCCACATTAAACATGTTCATTTTAGTCATTCATGTTTTCAACAGTAACAATCTATTCAGCCCACTCTTCTTGTGACGTGTACACAAATAAACAACAAGGCTGTGTTAAATTAGAAATAAGGGACACCGAAACGATGATTGAGGGAAAGCATTGAAGAAATCTTTACTAGGAACTCCTGTTGTTAGATTTCTTGGATGTTTCAGCTCACACAATGGAACACAGCTGAGATGCGGCACAAACTCGGCGGAACAAATTTAATGTCCACCTGTTTTCCATAAACTTTTCATTACCTCTGTATAAAACGTGCCTAAGCAAAGCGGCTATGTCCGCAGCTGACAGACAAAGAGGTTAGGAGATATTCACCTTAAAAGCGTGTATTAATCTGTGCTGCTCTCTCTGGAGACTAGAATGCTGTTTCCAGAGAAGTGTGAGGTTACACGCTAACAATGCTGCGGGCTGCATGTCAACGCATCCATTGCAGCAACCGCCTGACCTCGGAAGAATCGTGCATACTATGTCCGGAAATGGCGAACGCAGCCATTTGGAGAAAATGTGCAGACCACATGCACTAAACAATATACATGTAAGTCATAAACAAACTCATTTCCTTAGTGGTTGCAGAGCAATATGGCTGTACCAGCGGAACGATGTGAATCCCATGTGATGATCTTTTAGATCGTGCTTTGAAGTGATAATGTTCTGTTTGATGAGAATCACAGAAATGCTCTCGGCTACACACAATGGAACAGAATTAACAGGAGGAAAAACTCTTGAGTTTACCTCTGTGTGTGTATTTGCCTTTATCTCTCGTGGCTCCTATATGGTATATGAGTCATAGAGGCATCAGAGGTGGCTTCTTCAATCAATAAGCTTTTTCATGTGGTGGGATGTTGACGTCCACCGGCCTCCTACTGACCTCTAGATCAAGGTGACCTCTGGGGCACAAACACCTGCTCCCTGGTGTTGAGTTCGTCATGATGGGGGTAGAGCAGTTCTGGTTCCACTGGGACCCTCTGTGATGGCAAATGTTTTTTTTGGTGCAAATGCTGTTATCACGAAATTGATTCCATTTTGGTAATTTATGCCCATGATAATGCAATGTTTAACTTATTTCATGCAACACGTTTTCATTTAAAATGCCACATTTTGGCCATATGCTTGGAAGACGAAGCAACGTATTTAATCATTGAAAACACACTTCAATGTAAAGAATGAATACATTTACTGAAAATCAGCTAGATACTAATTCATTTTCACAGGCGTTGTCCAAGCAGCAGATGTGAAAACATTTTAGTTTGATCAAGACTCAGACATGTGGTTTCAGTCAAGTCTAAAGTATGCACACCGTCCACTCTTTAAAAGTCCTTACTACCCTGTGGAGAGAAAAATCATTCCCAGCCTAAACTTTCCACCATTCCTCATGCAGTCAAACAATCAATTCCTCTTATGATTGCTCCTGCGACAGCCAAATTGTTACAATTTACAAATGTAGCATGTTTCATTTTTATGTATTGTAATATTTTTATCATATTTTTCTAGGATTACTGATGTTTGAGGAATCTCTAGAATAGTTCTGACGTCCACATACTTAATATTTAATAATGATAAGCATTGTGGAATGTCAAGACAGAGACGGATCCTTTGTGCTGCTGGGGGATACAGTACATCAGAAAAGTCATGTGAAGACTTTGCGAATGCTATCTTGTGGTTAAAAGAAATAACCAAGTGCCGTAAACTTACAGGAGATAACTTGTAATGGAAAGGGTAGATAATAGAGGCTAAACATGAAGTCAATGTTGACTCGGTTACAGACATTCCAGAATGAAATCCTGATTTAGTTTGTAAGAGTTTTTTTAGGATTAAATATAAAAAACAGAAAACACAATTAAAACAATAAAACTATGGCCGCAACTGACGCATCTGGTGAAGACACAGTGTTATAAGGGAATTGCTTCTTTGACCTAAAACATTTATCAGCAGTTATTTGCAAACTTATATTTCAAATAAATTAATGAACAATATAAATGTGCTAATTATTCTGAAAATCAGGTTGGTAACAGTGCAGCCAACAGTACAACTGCCAAAAGAAATAATACTGACATAATGACAGTTTCTTTATGGAACAATTTCAAGAAATAGTAAATGGCTAGCACAATTCTCAGTAAAATAATTCTCAGTAAAAAAGTACAAAACATTTACAATTTATGTGATGTGTTGTGGTAGAGCCATGGGTTATTATCAAAAAAGTTGTTTATCTACGCCTCTATTTATAATGCCTCTCTCTCTCTCTCTCTCTCTCTCTGCTAAATAGAGTAAAACATGCAGCATCACTGCTTTTCAAATGGAGGTGAGAAGCTCCTAATCTGAGAGTAAGAACATCTGCTGAAAACAGAATGCACATGACACAGAATCTTATTTACTTAATTAGTTACTGCTCACACACTCACACATCTGCATCTCAATCATTTACAGACTCAAATTTGAATAGATGATACAGTTTATGTAACAAATGATATTTTAGCTAGGTGCAAGCAATGTGAATTGGTGTCATGGGGTTCTAAAACAAATCAAGTTCAAATTGATTTTGTTTATGTAATTTCCACAAAATAAAAAACTCAGTATACTTTGTTTTACACAGACGTATTTTACATTCTTTATGAAGCTCAATGTGTTGTATGTTGTGGCAAACTCTAACGAGTCACAATATAGCTCACATATTGCAATTACCCTTCAAAATGACCAGAAGAACGGCATAATGTTTAGCACTATCAATTCCTAACGAAAGTTTCATAATGCTTTCTCCCACAAATGTATTCTCTAAGCGTTTAGTGTGTGACACGCTGGTTTCTGTAAAGAAGAGAAAAGTCAAGGAACATGAGGATATTAGTGTATGTGAGATGGGATTTCTCCAGCATTAGCGAAGCCAATCTCAAAGCCCTGGAAACCCTTTCAAATCCACAGGGAACGTGAACAAAATAGGAAGTTTCAACAGCTGATAGAAAAAGCTCTTTTCCTGTGCTGCAGATCTCTGCATAAACACTTCACATCATAAGATCTTTTCATTTTTAGACAAATGTGAGAAAAAAAGCCAGAATGGTAGGTGCGAAAACATCTTTGAAACACAGAACACAGCTGGTAATAATTCATTGCTGGATATCCTCTCTCACTATCCCTCTTTGTTTTGATTAGACCAGAAGAGGTAAATAACAAGACATGCAAATAAATGCCAGAATGAATTGTGTTGCTTTCGTGGATGAACTGTGATACACACCTTTACACAGATACAGCACCTTTCACAAGGATACGTACAAAGCAGCTTCCACATACTCGGGCCAAACCGTAAATCTCTTCTCTTTGGCTCTCTTCCAGTTTTCCAGGTATTGCAGTTTAGATAATTTGAATGTGCTTTTCTGTTTCCTTGTGTGTCCTCCAAACTGTGTATCTCATCAGCAGCATCAAATAGAACGTTTTTGACCTGCCCTGGGATAACACTATAACACAGAACACTGTTTTCCCTGTTGCTGTGAAAGATTCGCTTCCTTCTGCTGATGGGTATGAATCCTTCCAGACGATGCTGGATCATATGATTTAGGCTTGCAATGACACACTGGTGAATAAGGTACTTTAGATCAATGCTTATTAGAAAGACATTTGACCTGAAAGGTAGTCATTGTATAAAAGATCAACTCTGTGCTCTTAAAAATAAAGGCTCTAATGGGTTCATTTACATGCGGTATAGTTCTTTAAAGGTCCAGTGACAGAAATGCAATATAAAACACATAACTATGTCTATACATATTGAAGCATTATGTTTATATTACATTAGAATGAGCTATTTCTATCTACATACACAGAGGGTCCATTTACATTGAATTCACAATATCGTTTCAACATTAGCCATAAACAAACTTTTCTTCGGAGCGCGTAAATATGTCATCTCATTCGGCAAAGACGCAAAAACATCTTAGTGCTGCTGTGTCAGCTGCCGTAGTGCTTCGAGAGGGAGAAGTAGTGGAGCGAACCATTGGTTGCAATTCGCAACCTCATCTCTAGATGACGCTTAATTTCATTCACTGACCTTTAAGAAACAGTGCTGTATGCTTTAATAGAAAATATGTCAAGACAAAAAAGACTTCACTCGCCACAGGGTCTTTAGGGCTTTGTTTATATTGTACCAGCTGTTAATTATACCTTCCCTGTACGTATAACCACATTAAGCCCTTGGACCTGCTGCTGACAATTTCTACAGTTACACAGTCAAGCTTGACATATATAAGAACTGAGTTAGTAAATTGAGCAATACTTTGCACAGGCCCATTAATGCTGTTGGCTTGTTTCCCATGTGAGGAAAATGAGCAGGATGAATGTGTGCAGAAATAGGGGGTTCAGACAGCACCGAACAGATGCGAGCGCTGTGCGTTTTTAGCAAGGGAGAAAAAAATTCTAAGAAAAACCTAACATCCCCAATAGGACGCTGTGTGCGTCATCGGTAAGTTTTGCGAGCTAACTCTTTTATAATGAGAAAATGTTGGTGTTAAAAGTTTTCCATTGATAGCAAAGACAAAGGACCTGCTGGTGGAGAAAATACGGGCCCACACGTGCTGACCCAAGTTCAAGGGTTGACAGGTCTATGGTCACATAGTTCAGCCACAGCAGAATTGGGACATTTCAGTTTGGTTAATTAGTAGTCCTGGAAATTCCCCAAAGGCGCTAAGATGCCAATGCAAGGATTTAAATCCTCCCTTTATTCTCTTGTTTAGTGCATGTCTATAGGTTTGTCTGTATATTAATGGATTTCTTTGCTCAAAAGCTCAAGAATTGGTACTCAGTTCCAGTTCTGCACTGCACATTTTTTATGTCTGCCTTATCTGACACTCAGTTCAATTAATGGAGCTTGATGTTGATAAGATGATTGAATATTTGATGTTCAAAATCAAGTTTGTTCTACAATATACAATAAATTATGCTGTTTACAGGTATATGTCACATACTGCTAAGCTAAATAGAAATTATTAGATTTTCCCTATTTTAAGTCATACACTAATGTTTTATATAAAAAAACTTAAGTGAGGTACATGGGCATAATTCTGTACATAATCTGCAGGGACATTTTATATTAAGTACCTGTATAGTCATTTCAATAATAACTGCTGTTTGACCTGTCGACCCATCAATTTTCCTGTAGTCTCATTAAGCTCTGGAATATTACGCTCTTTAAGTTGGAGTCATGGACTAAGAAAGTTAATGGAAGGGATTGTCGCTGTCTGCAGAGCGTAATTACTCACTCATTCCAAATGCGCCTCTGCGGGACAAAAACGATTTTTAGATCTGTGCTGTGTGACAGATCTTGATTAAGGATACATTCATCAACAACTGTTGTCTCTGTGGTGTCATTCTTCAGCTCTATTCATACTTGCAGCGCAGGTCCTTTTAGGTCAGTCGGAAAACATTACAAAACTCATTATCCACTTAGTTCTCATAAGGATTCACATTTAGAACAACACTTTACCTAAATTAAGTATAGACAAATGCACTACAGTAAATTATTCAACATTATTAAATAGCGGCTTTTCAAACTATTGCAAAATATAAGGGGTGGCATGCATTTTTGGTAGCACTTTCCTTACCGCTCTGCATGTGGATTTACTAATGTGAATAAGAAGTGTGTTAGAATCAATAAATAGATACATTTACCAATAACAAACAAATTAATCAGTAAATGAATGCAAAGAGGTAGAAATAATTAAACGTATAACTTATATTCTCAGTCCCCATGAGTGCTCTGGTGAAAATACTAAGATGTTATAGTGTATAGGACACTTGTTAGGGCATTAGATTCTCATGCCACTGTGCGCTGATCGCTGGTTTGAATCCTGCTCAATGCAGATTTGGTTAGGAGTGGCTGAATGTTTAAATGTATAATTTAGTACTTTTATCTGTTCATTTCTGCAGGTAATTTCTCATCCTTCATAAAAAACTGCCATTCGTGAGAAAATGTAAGGAATCTCTTCTGATGTTTACAGATTTTTTTGATGTTAGGATGTATGAATTATGTTTTGATATGATTCACTGTAAAGAAAAATGAAAGGGGAAATGACAAAATTCCACTTGGGTCCTAAATTCCTCTCCTAAAATCAAAGTAGCTTACATCCTTATGAATGAATTTAGCCGCTTCATCGATTTCAGGGTTAGTATACTCAGAGTATACCCAGTGAGCGAATGTGGCCAACCACGCCTGCATTTCCAAAAGTCTCAGTTTTCGGGGGTCAAAAACTCTGGGGTATTGTAAATGCCAGGAGTAACCGTAGCAAGAGTTATGCGCTTTTAAAGGAAAACGCAGTCGTAAAAACTCCGCCTTTGTACGGCGGGTAGAGTTGGGGGCATGATCAGTAGTCCTGGTTCTGTGGCTAACTAGGAGTAATTGTTTCTATTACGAATGGCTATGCAAAAAATAAATACACTGAGGAAGGACACTTGTATCATAGCAAGTAAGGATCAAACAGATTTTGCTCTGTGTAGGGGTTCGTTGCACAACAGAATTTTGGGAAGGTGCCTCAAAAATCTCTGGGCAGCCCTCATTTAATCAAACTCACTCTGTTGACTCAAAAACAGCCAAATTGCTGTTTGTAAATAGATTACCGTTGGAAGCTAAGCTGCCAAGATTTTAATTGCTATCACCTAAAAGTTTTAAAATTGGCAAAAGTAAAAACAAATCAATGCAAGATCTGGAAAAGATGACTAATAGTTTCAACTGTTTAAAATATAAAAAGTGTGTCTCATTTTACATTGTACTGCTGACCCTTTCCAATCATTTCGGTTCATTACAACACCCTTCTTTTTTGCATGCAGAGACTAGATCTCATGTACTGTATCTCTATGATCCTGAACACACACACATCAATCTGCGGAGCGTAAAACCAGGAGCCCATACAGGATAAAGGTGGGGTCCATTTCTACTTTATCAGATAATAGCAACGGTTCTTGTCCAAGGTAAATTGGGTGTGCTTGAACATAAACTTCCACAGGGGGTGTGTTTGTGTTGTTTTATGCATGCATGCTAGTTTGGAGTGGCCAAATTTTCACATTATCACCAAAAATAAACAGAGGAACAGACTAAACGTACATGCTGGAGTACAGGATAACTTCATGTTCCTTGACTACATCATCAAAAGAGAGATAATCACCATACTACAATCACCAAGCAACAAGACACAATATTTGATAAATACACTGTTGCTCAATTTCAGCCAGGAGACACTATAGATAACTCTCTTAGTTAGTTCATTCATTCATTCACACATTTACAGTTGAAAGAAAAAGTATGTGAACCCTTTTGGGTTACTTGGATTTCTTCATAAATTGGTCATAAAATGTGTTCTGATCTTCATCTAAGTCACAACAATAGAGAAACACAGTCTGCTTAAACTAATACCGCACAAACATTATACGTTTTCATGTTTTTATTGAACACAACATGTAAACATTCATAGTGCAGGGTGGAAAAAGTATGTGAAACCCTAGGCTAATGACTTCTCCAAGAGCTAATTGGAGCCAGGAGTCAGCCAACCTGGGGTCCAATCAATGTGATGAGATTGGATGTGTTGATTAAAGCTGGCCTGTCCAATAAAAAACACACACCAGTTTTGAGTTTGCTGTTCTGAAGAAGCGTTGTCTGATGTGAACCATGCCTCGCACAAAAGAGCTCTCAGAAGACCTACGATCAAGAATTATTGACTTACATAAAGCTGGAAAGGGCTACAAAAGTATATCTAAAAGCCTTGATGTCCATGTGTCCACGGTAAGACAGATTGTCTACAAATGGAGAAAGTTCAGCACTGTTGCTACACTCCCTAGGCGTGGTCGTCCTGTAAAGATGACTGCAAGAGCACAGCGCAGAATGCTCAATGAGGTGAAGAAGAATCCTAGAGTGTCAGCTAAACACTTACAGAAATCTCTGGCACATGCTAACATTTTTGTTAACAAATCTACAACAGGGAAAACATTAAACAAGAATGGACTTCATGGGAGGACACCACGGAGGAAGCCACTGCTGTCCAAAAAAAACATTGCAGCACGTTTGAAGTTTGAAAAAAAGAGCACCTGGATGTTCCACAGCACTACTGGCAAAACATTCTGTGGACAGATGAAACCAAAATTGAGTTGTTTGGAAAGAACACACAAAGCTATGTGTGGAGAACAAAAGGCACATCACACAAACATCAAAACCTCATCCCAACTGTGAAATATGGTGGAGGGGGCATCATGGTTTGGGGCTGCTTTGCTGCCTCAGGCCCTGGACGGATAACTGTCATCGATGGAAAAATGAATTCCAAAGTTTATCAAGACATTTTGCAGGAAAACTTAAGACTATCTGTCCGCCAACTGAAGCTTAACAGAGGATGGACGATGCAACAGGACAACGAACAAAAGCATAGAAGTAAATCAACAACACAATGGCTTCAACAGAAGAAAATACGCCTTCTGGAGTGGCCCAGTCAGAGTCCTGACCTCAACCCGATTGAGATGCTGTGGCATGACCTCAAGAGAGCGATTCACACCAGACATCCCAAGAATATTGCTGAACTGAAACACTTTTGTAAAGAGGAATGGTCCAAAATTTCTCCTGACCGTTGTGCAGGTGTGATCTGCAACTATAGGAAACGTTTGGTTGAGGTTATTGCTGCCAAAGGAGGGTCAACCAGTTATTAAACCCAAAGGTTCACATACTTTTTCCACCCTGCACTATGAATGTTTACATGTTGTGTTCAATAAAAACATGAAAACGTATAATGTTTGTGCGATATTAGTTTAAGCAGACTGTGTTTCTCTACTGTTGTGACTTAGATGAAGATCAGAACACATTTTATGACCAATTTATGAAGAAATCCAAGTAAGCCCAAAGGGTTCACATACTTTTTCTTTCAACTGTATATATAACTTGTGCATTTAACTTTTAGATATACATTTTATTTGCATGTTATGGTATTGTTGTAAATTGTTTACAGTGCCTTACGGAAAGAAAATATATTTCCTAATAAATTAATTTAAATATATTAAATTACATAATGGGATATTAGAAAATATACAGAATAATATATTGTGTAAATATATGTAAATATATATTGTGAGCATATATTGAATAATACATAAGCAGTAGCCGCTTTTCATTCTTTGAAAAATGTATGACAATATATTTACATAACTTTATAATCAGTAATATATTTCATAATATATTGATGTACATATGATAAGATATTGTACTGGATGTGTAAAAATATATAGATCATAATATATTTACTCATGCCATATATACACACACATATATGGAAATATATATTTCTTATGTTTAACAACCTTACGTTACGTTCTTTTTGAACAAATCTTTTAAGTAAACAAATCGTTTGTCGTTCACGAAATGCATTGTCTCATTTTTCTCATTCACTAAAAATTACCTGATCATGCTTTAACGATAGCTGCATTTAAAAAAACTAAATGTACTACTTTACAAACATGATGATTTAACTGTGGTTAGCATTCTTTGTTATAAGCATGTAGATATACAATCATATTTACAAAAATGTGAGATTATGACACATTCATGACACTTAAACAAATAATTTGTTGTTGCTTATATTGCTTTACGTTGTTTACATGTTGCTTTTATTAAATATGTAACCCTGGATTACAAAACCAGGGTATAAGAAGCCCAGGAACATTTTTAGTAAAAGACAAAAATACATGTGTGGGTCAAAATTATTGATTTTTTATTTATGCCAAAAATCATTAGGAAATTAAGTAAAGATCATGTTCCACAAAGATATTTAGTAAACATCCAACCTTAAATATATAAAAACTGTTGATTCCTCAGATGGCCTGCCACAGTGCCCCTGATTAACAACTTCTAAGGCAATTTTCTCAATATTTAGATTTTTTGCACTCTCAGATTCCAGAGTTTTAAACGGTTGTAACTCAGCCAGATATTGTCCCATTTTAAGCTACATGTTTCATATTTTAAAACAAAGCCAGTCTACAATAGCATAACCACACCCGCTCATACTAAAGCACTTAATGAACAGACAATCACTGTCCTGAAAATTGCAGACCCATAAGTTTTTCATTAAAATAATATATAAACTTAAAGGCCCTGTTTTTCCCTGTTTTTGAAGCTTTAATTGTGTTTTTGGGTGTTTAACAATGGATGTTCATGTTTCTAGTTTCCAAAATCCCTTTATATTTCAAGTCTATCATCCACCACTGTCTCTCTTCTCACGAAACGACTGGATTTCTTCCGGTTTCTTCAAAGTCCTGCCTTCCGACACGCTCTGATTGGTAAAGCTGACCAGTTCTGTCTTGACTTGTTCTCCACTTAAAGTGTGTGTGTGAAGATGTCCCACCCAAACCATATCAGCGGGTTCCTCTTCTCAAGCTGTTGTGATTGGTCGGTCCCCCTCTCAGTGCACGTGAACTCATAAGCTTTGGCTTTTCAACTGTGAGTTGTAGAGGGGTCCAGTGTGGGTTTCATATATCGTTAATGCATATATTGCTGTATAATGAAAAATATTGGCATCAGCTTCTAATATAGGAAATGTATTATGTAATATATTGCATTATATTTTGCAGTGGGTTCCCATATATTTTTGTGCCGTAAGGGGTACTGATAATATTTAACATAATATAGTTAATTTGAACACTACAGAACAATCCTACATTGTAGGTACTTCATTTAAGTTTCAATAATGTACACATTGCATAGAGAAAGACTTGCAATGTTTTTCAATAAACTTTAATTGTGTTGCATGTAAAGCAGCTTTCAACAATGAAACAATGAGACATACGTCTTGCCATCTCTCTCAACTTCTAGCAATGTCTGCTAAAGACGAGTTATCACCAGTCTTATATAACATCATAAAAGCCATTTTACGCAAGATTGGTAATTTCTCTGGCAGCCATATTAAGAACCCAAACTATACTGTTCTGTTATATTTACTGAAGTACTATTTGATGCATCTCATGCTATCCAACTATTTTCTTTTGTTTGGAAAATGTATTGTATCAGCCAGTCTTCCATTCGCTAAACAGAGGACAACGGACGCATTTCCAAGCCGAGCACGTTTTCGGTGGCTATTCACATAACCTATTGTTAACTCCGGTCCAGACTTGGCAGATGAATATACCAGCATCTATTCTGGCAGTAGGCCTAATTGCTCTAAAAATACTTGTATTCTCATCCATCAATTAATCTGTTAACACATACATTCTTTCTTTTCGCAACTGTGTTTATGAAACAGCATTAGACATCAAAGAGGTAGAATGTCAAGGGTACATTTTGTTGTTATATTTTTGGGATCATGTTAAGCGGTGGAATAAAGTTGCACATCTGAGTCATAATTTTGGTACTTCATTCCAAATATCATTTAGGGCAGCACAAAGTTATAAACTTTTTCCTCACATACACACCTGCAAATTCATGACTAAATCAGCTCAGAAAACAAATTAGCGAAAATATCCTTTTAATACCCTAAAGCTCAGACAGGTGTGTTTGGATCTATCCTACTATGATTGGCATAAAAACAACCATCTGTTTTTTATGTTGTGAGGGATCAGACAAAGGAAGCCGGTGATCCCACTCGGAGGAATATTCAAATCATTATCTTAATCAGAGCAGCACTGTCGTCTTTCCAGAACTCAAGGACCCACTCAAGAGCTCAGCATTTATCTGACACCAGAAGGATGTTATGCAACTTCAAATACATCTCCATAGGAAAAGAATGTCGGTATTCATAAAAAAATAAGAATTCAGGTGCTAAGGTTTAGGAATGGGCGACAAGATAATTGACGTCAACATTTATGAGGCCGTTTTGATAAAAACAAGATTTATCTCAACTATTCGTGACATCTGTAAAAGCAAGAGTTCTCCTGGGTGAAATGAAAAAACAAAGGCTCAATGCAGCTGCCAAAATGAAAAAGAAGAGTGACGACAATGCCTGGATTAGCTCAAAAAAAGTTCCAACCTGCTTGATTCTAAGAGGATGCAGGTGCAACCTGTGACTACACAACAGCTCACCTGAGATCTGTGACTGTGCTGAACTCTGTAGACCTAATTCCTGTAACAGAATCCCTGAGCTCCTAAATCCCATTAAGAGACCACAAACAACAGCACAATTCATCACGATTAACCAGTTTCCTCTGAAACCAAGATAAATTACATGTTACATATGTGGTAACTTAAGCACACTACATAATTTTCCCATTCATGCAATTTTGTGAATGATGAAATATTATATCAAGGACTATGTTTTCACTGAGAAATTGTCAAGAGGTGGCTCTTCATTTTTGTGCCAATTAGCCCTCCATTGTTTAGTGTCCCAAACAGTTCAAAAGACAAAGTACCAAGTGCCATAAAAAATCAAAATGAATCAGCCAGAGAGCAGCGGGTGCGAATAGCATGTGACCAACTAAGCATGAAGCCAGATGACAGGATTTGATAATTAGAGCATGAGTATATCCATGTGTTGAGATATTCTGGAATCTACATAAATGATCTTCCTATGAGGTAAAGATCAGCCCTCAAATACTGCAAAATCAATGGCACATCCCAACAAGGAAGTCCATGGCTATTCCTCTATAGCATGCACCCATGGTTCCCAAATCAGTTGACCGTAAACTAGATCAATGAGGTAAAATACAGTCCAAAAGGGCCATTGCTAAACAAAAGCATGATCATCCTGCTAGAGCCAGCAACACAGGAACATTAAGGGGCTGCTCTGTGACAGGACTTGTATTTAATAGGAGACAAACTTGCAAAAATGCCTGGATGATGAATCATTTACTCAAAATAATGATGTTCTAAAGGTCAACAGCAGAAATGATTTAGGTAAATCTCAGAATCTTGAATTGAATTTCTTGGAGCTGAAAGTTCCGCTCACATGTAGTTTATCTGAAGGTAGGCCTACTAGTGGTAAGTCATCACAGACACTGGTCCAGTAACACAGATACAAGCACAACTAAAGCAAAGATGACCTCTAGAGACTTACCAACAAACTGCACATCATCTCTGTGCAGAATTGTTAAAAGTAAAAATATAAAGCTAAAACCAAAATACTGTGTTTAACATGTGTGTCTTAAGTAAAAGTGATGTTTTTACAATAGCAAAGAATGCAGAAAGTATAATGTAGTTATGACAAGCCCTCAGCAAGCAGATGTTGGAGGGGCATTTGAGGTAACAGAAAGTTGGTCAGGGAACTCTAGAAACATGGGAAACAAGTGAAATCTAGGGTGTCAGGAAATAGGTCACTTGCCTAAGAGACTGCAGAAGTAAAAACAATTAATCTGAGTGGTACATTGTTAGTCAGGGAGTGAATATGACTTTAGTGACAGTTTTGTCCCATAAAAGATTGTAAACTTTGTATAGACAAAAAAGGTGCACTCGTGTGCCGCAGTTTTTGTGTGCATTGTCTTGTTTCACCACCAAACTAGTAATGTGCACTAACAAGTACAAAAAAAAACAGGGCGATTTTTTATTTCATGGGAACTTTAAATTCATAATTTATTTTATTTTAAATTGATATGATACATGATACCCATGCAACTTTTGTATTGGGCCAAGGTCATTATAGTTTACTAAAACAAATGATAAAAACATTCCTGTTAATTGAAATAAAATAAAATATCTGCAGATTATTTGAAAAATTTACAGAAAATTAAACATATGTACTACAATCAGTTTAAATTGAGCACCAAAATTATTAATTGAAAATGAATAAGCTAGACTACCGGTCAAAAGTTTTTGGACAGTCAATGAAGTAATCAAAATTATTGAATAAATCAAAGGGATATGGGAATTTTTTTGTAACTAATTATCTTTAGTGGAGCCACCTTTTGACTAGAATTTGCAGAAAGGTTTTCTTGTCATTTTATCAAGCAGCTTCTTGAGGTCTCACCCTAAGATGTTTTTTAACAATATTGGAGGAGTTCCCATCTATGCTCTATCCGCTGCAATTTCTTCATTATTCAGTCAAAGTCATCCATTTCAAAAACTTTTTTTACTATCTAAAATATTAGTTTTGTCATGGAAAAAACATGTTTGTTTGCAAAATTATATTTTTGTCTACTAAACTACAAACTAGACATTTGAGAATACACTTTCAGAACAAACGTTTTTTTTTTAAATAACAAGAAACATTTCACTGAAGTGTCCCAAAACTTTTGGCTGGTAGTGTAAACTGAGACTGAAATCAAAAATTAATTCAATTTATAAAAAATGTATCATAAATGACAACAGCACATAACAAAATTGCTAAAAAACGAATCAAAATAAAACAAAAACTCTAAATATAAAAAAACGAATTAAAATATTAATATAACTACAATAAAACTGAAATCTGCTTTGGTCCTATAAGAATTACAGGAGAGGCCTTGTTCGAAGGTACTGTTCCTAAGAGGCAGGGCACAGATAAAATGATGTGGTCTCCTGTGGTTTTAAAAGTCTATTCTGGTTACCCTATATGCCCTTAAACTAAATCTTAATTAAAACTTGAGAACTCAGACCAACCCAAAAAACAATAAAAGAAAAAAAATCTTACATTTTAATGTCTCTTTGCTTTAGACAGTTTAAAGTCCCTTTTGCTCAATTAAGGACTGCACAGACTTGCATTATTCCAAATTACCCAGCAGTGACGATTAGAAAATTATAGGGCCATTGTATTCTCACTGCAGCCGTTAGTCCGTCGTCTAAATTCCCAAACTTAATTTCTCAAGCTTTTGATTTCCTTTTAAGGCCATCGTCTCCTCAGTATGGCAAAATCCAAATAAAATAATCACAAAACCAAACATTATTCCACTGATGAAACTGTGACACAAGAGCTTTGAATTAAACAAAAGAAAGTATTAAAAGAAAACATGCTTGAGGACTAAATCCATCAGCAGTCCTCAATCAGACCCCTGGCGCTGTGGGAAACTTTATTTCTCCTCACTGTAAACCTCTCATCCTCTGTGCAAAAAAAAACTTTTGTCTATGAATTATGATATGATCTGTTTATAAGAGCACAGCTAACAACACATGGAGGTGACCTCAACAGAAGACTATTCACAACAACAGGAGGCCACAGCCCATTCACCCCACGCTGTAATTCATCTAAAGAGTGTGGAGAGTTTGTTATTGTAATATATATTTATGCTAAAACTACTCCTTTGCACAGATTTGTTTATCCTCCTCAGTCTTTAATAATGGCTGCTCAAACGGTAATGGTTATACTGACCTCTATTGACAGAAGAGATTAAGAGCAATTTATTTTCGCATGTGTCGTAAGGATGTAGAATTTAGTCTCCTTCACAAATAACTTTGTAAAATATGGGGAAAAATTTTAAAACATATTAATAGTTTGTAAAAAGAAATTAACATATCTGAACTTGCAATAACACTTAACACAAAATGGTCTCTGACATATTATTTGTGTAAAACTCCAAAGAATATCATTCATAAAGTTTGGTGCATGG
Source organism: Triplophysa dalaica (assembly GCF_015846415.1). NCBI lineage: Eukaryota > Metazoa > Chordata > Actinopteri > Cypriniformes > Nemacheilidae > Triplophysa > Triplophysa dalaica. The sequence goes on from NC_079544.1 coordinate 10,227,240, forward strand.
GACAATGGTGTATTGATGTTCAAAGCACCAATGTGATGTAACGTGATGAGCCAAAGTTTGCAAATTTGCCACCCACCTTTGTCAGCATTGCATTTTTTATTTATTTATTTTGAACTTGTAACTTTTCTTGTATAAGGAATAATATAGTAAGACATGCATTCTGCTTTATAGGCTACCAATTTCAGGACTAACCACCAAAACGTAAAGATTAGTTCAGATTACCTGAAAATCCTCCTTTTGTACACGCAGTTGGCCGTATGGATCAGGACAGTTTCACATAAAAGTTGTTTTTGTTTTTTATTACTATCAAGTATTTAAAAATCCTTGGCCCATGGATCTTTTGGGTGATGAAAAAACTACGTAAAATACAACGTAAATGAGAGAAGGCAGTAAGTGTTAGAAGTTAGTTAATGATGGCGAGTTTTATAAATGTCCTATTTTACATTTGGAGTGTTAACAGGTACATCTAAAAAAATTGAATATCGTGAAAAGGTCAATATTTTGGTCACTCATTTCAGGAAGTGAAACCCATATATTAGGCCTACATAGATTCATTACACTGCAAAAAATGACGTTCTTAACTTTTTTTATTCTTGTTTTCCAGTAAAAATGTCTACAAATACTTGAAACAAGATGCATTTTCTTGGTGAGCAAACTGAACTAAGAAAATAAGTATTGTTTTTAGTCAAAAAATATGAAATTTCAGTGAATTTTCCCCTAAAACAAGCAAAGAAATGGCCAATCTGCCAATGGGGTAAGAAAAATAATCTTGAATTAAGTGACTAAGAAAAAGGTAAACCTTAATTCAAGATTATTTTTCTTACCCCATTGGCAGATTTTTTTGCTTGTTATAAGCACAAATTCACTGAAATTTCATATTTTTTACAAAAAACAAGACTTATTTTCTTAGGTCACTTTGCTCACAAAGAAAATGCATCTTGTTTCAAGATTTTGTAGACATTTTTACTGGAAAACAAGAATAAAAAACTAAATTAGAACGTCGTTTTTTGCAGTGTACACATAGAGAGAAATGTTTCAAGCCTTTGTTTCTTGAAATTTTGATGTTACACTGCAAAACATGACTTTCTTGCTTAGACTTTTTTCTTGTTTTCAAGTAAAAATGTGTAAACATTCTTGAATCAAGAAGCGTTTTCTTGATGAGAAAACGGACCTAAGAAAATAAGTCTTCTTTTTAGTAAAAAAAATATGGAATTTCAGTGAATTTGTGCTTAAAACAAGCAAAACAAATCTGCCAATGTGGTAAGAAAAATAATCTTGAATTGAGTGACTTCGGCAGATTTTTGCTTGTTTTAAGCACTAGTTCACTGAAATGTCATATTTTTTTGCCAAACCAAGATTTCTTTTCTTAGGTCATTTTGTTCACCAAGAAAATACATCTTGTTTCAAGATTTTGTAGACATTTTTACTGGAAAACAAGAAATAAAGACTAAGTAAGATAGTCATTTTTGCAGTGTATGGCTTACAGATATTGAAAACCTAAAATTCAGTGTCTGAGACAATTTAGACAACTTATTTTACTGTATAAGATCAATTAAAAAAATGATATTTTAAAAAGAAGTGTCAGGCTTCTGAAAGTATGTATATTTGGTTGGGCCTTCATTTGCATGAATTAATGCATCAATGTGATGTGGTATGAGCAGTTTCACAGGCTGATTGCCTCCATGCCACATTACGCCACATTGATGCAGTAATATTGAGTACATAGAAATGAACACACATTTTCTGAGACACTGAATTTGGGGTTTTCATTATCTTTAAGCCATATCATCAAAATTTCAAGAAATAAAGGCTTGAAATATTTCACTCTGTTTAATTAATCTATATTATATATGGGTTTGCTTTCTGAAAGAGTGACGAAAAATATTGACCTTTTTCATGATAATAAGATGTACCTGTAGACTACACCCAAGCCTTTCAGATTTGCAGTGATTAAACCCATTTACGGGTGCTTAACACGCCATGTGAATAGGCGGCAGTATCGAGTCCATCTCTCACAATGTTTTCACATGCAAATCGGCCCGGTACTCTGTGAATTTCTTGTTCCGGGTCAACCCCCTTTGATGCGCTTAGTGAAGAACATACGTCAATAGCTATTAAACGCGTACCTTGCAAAGTTAATTTTCAGTCAAGGTTTGAAGAGCAAAGCGGGAAAATACCTCAACGCAATGCAAAGGCCACATTTTCGGCATCCGCGCCCGGGTCCAAGGACTGCAGGTTTCCGCAGTCCGCCTCCAGCTTTCGACAGGACAGGGAGTATGGTTCCGTCGCCTCCGTGGGCATTTTCAACACCGCCACCGCCGTTTGGACCGAGATTTGGACAGTATTCCCCAAATACACCGCCGAGGGAGTTCTTTGGTAATAGGGGTGGCAGCGGTGGGAAACATTTTAGCGGCCAGCCGCCTGGTCACACACCGCGCAGGTTGAACCCGAGTCCCCGGGGCACACCGTACAGACGCTCGCCGTATGACAATTCGGGACGACACGCCGAGCACCAGGTAGTTAAATCGCGAATTAAACAAAATTGTGATTAATGCGTGCGTTAAACTATTATAGTTGCTCCTCTAACTTAGTGCCTATTTCCCGTTTCATTGATCAAATGCAGTATTCGGCTGTTTTGATCGGTGTTTGATTTGTGTGATAAACTGCGCATTGTGCGCGTTTTAATTGTCTAAATATTCTATCAGGGCTTGAATTTAGTCGTTTTAATGTCTTTAATGATAATTTCTCCTCAAGGGTTCACCACGGACATCCACACCATTTGGGTCAACGCATGGCAGGGAGAGAGGGACAAATGATATGGAAAAGTATTACAAACCTACAATGCTACAAGATCCCTGGGCTGACCTAAAGCCTATCTCAGTCACAGAAACTGAGTCTAAAAGCAACTCCCAGCAAACCACAAACACAGGCAGACCAGGAAGGTATTATAATTGAAGCAAAGTACATTTCAAGGAAATGTAGTCAAGCTTACCTTAAAAAAAGAAAGCAGTCCCATTTCATTAATGCGACACTGCTATTGAAGATTTTTTAAATGGGAGTCTACCAACACAAAGATAAACTTTTATTTGGGACTTGATTCAGGATTCACCAGCAATAGTTCTTGAGAATTTGCTCCAAACTATTTTTTTTAAATTGTGTACTTTCTTGTACAAAGAGACTTTTTGTCTTTTATATCTTTTTCACAGGATCAGAAAACTTTGTTGCGGTAGCACACGGCAAGCTATTCAACCTAGTTTGTCATTTTGGCCAACTCCCATGGAGTTTGCTGATGCGCTTAATTCAGAGGCACACCTATTAAAAATACTGTCTTACAAAAGAGGTCATAACAACACGTCTACCTCTGTATCCTGACTTTATGTTGGAAAAAACAGGTCAGGACAAGTATTTGTAGAGTTGTCGCCTTTCCTGATGTTCTATGGACTGTTATTGTTTTAACTTTTTTTTTTTTGGTGACCTATGGTTTTATAAAATTTCACAATTTCTTTTCTGTTTTGTAAAAAACATGGACTGATTTCAGACAATTGGTTGGATCATAAGCCTAACTGCAATAAAAAATTATAATTCAATACGGCATTTGACCAAAAACATAAGTGGATAATCTGTTACACTTTTATGACTTAAAAAAGTGTCTTCATAAAGTCATCTTACAATCAACAAGTTTTTAATAATTGGGAGAAAACATCATTATATCGCAACCCATCTCTGTATGTGTAAAGCAACATTTTTTAACCATTCGATACATTTGACTCATATTAGAGGGCTACAAAAATAGATTTTATTAATGTAATGGTACACATAACATTTTAAATTCAATCTGCATGAATGTTAACTTTTTATTTACATTCACATCATAAATTGTAGTTGATTAGCTGTTGTAATAATACATAACATCTGTGTATTCTTCTTGGTCATCTTCTGGTTCTGTTCTAATTTGGCCTTCGTAAACTACCTCATGTTTCAAATTTGCATGTGCAGGATTTGAGACACTCTGCATATATTACAATTTCAGCTAAATCGATAAATAAGCAATACAAGCTTATATCAAAAGGTACTGTAAACTCCAAGACAGAGTTGGGGTCTCTTGAGGCATCAGCTGTTAATATTGTTAGCATCATTACCCCATGGCATGCATCTAGCGCAAACAGACCAATGATGAGCTTTGTTCAATGGTATTAACCCGCTATAACTAAGCTGATCAAGAAAAGAGACCACAGTGCAAAAAAACAGATTACTAAATTACACAGTTGGCATTGAAAAAGCAGTGTAGTTGCGGTACCTGCAGATGGTAATATAAAAGTAACATGTTTGGTAGGTACTAGAATAGTGTAAAAAGAAATTGTACAATCTACATATATTTTCACATGAAACATTAGGGTGGAATCTAGTTATTCAAAGCAATGTTATTATCTGGGATAATCTGCACAGTAGCCATTAGGGCCAAGTGTTTAAAACCCACTTTCTGTCCAGAACATTTAGAGTTTCGTAGTATGAGCAAGTTAAACGTCACAAAATTAAATTCTAAACCCCAAAGAACTAAAATTCAGAAATGTTTTAATTTACAATAGAAAATATAATTACACAGGATAAAAGTTCCAAGAAAATTGCATATAAGTTATAATATAGTACACAATTCAGTCTGTGTAATAAAGCAACATTCCAGCCTGTTTTTCACAGTAAACTAGACCCACATCAATGATGTTCTTTTCTAAATAGCAAAATGTCATTATGAACACATCAACAGCATTAAAGAAACCGTCATTCTGCTGCCACATAAACACAGGAATGTCAAATAGCCCTTTTGACTGCAAATATTTGAAATGTGCATATGTGGAGTTCTGTTTAGCTCACACAGTATATGCACTGTTAGGCTTGGGATATTTATGATGAAATGAAGGAGGGTGACAACACAGACTTAAGTCATCATCGCTGAAATCTTTTGCCTTAACACTTTTAAAGTGTTTTGGTAAAAACAGACCATCAAGAATAAACTCCAGATCAATTACTGGGTTTAACCCAGTTAGCTATCATTAAGCAAGTGTTCTTTTTCTAGAGTAATAATTAGATATGATTGTTAGTCTAGGCATAGCTGTAATTTTGTAACTTTTTTTAAGTGGGCAGAATAGTATTTTTTACATACCTAGTGCTAGTATTTAGCATTTTATCTGTTCCTGAATCTGTCACATTCAAAGTTGAAAGCAACCAAAGTAAATGGCATTGCAATGGCTGAAGATTAATGCACAATATTGGAGTTAACTGCTTTTTAGTTCTTCAGTATGGTGTGCTTGAGCTATGAAATGTTCTTATTTGATATGTCAGACCTTTGACACCATTTGAGTATCAGATATTCTATCCTTTCATACCCATTAAAAAAACACAAAGAAACAGACATAGATAGAGATCGTAGCTTGGTGAAACCTGATGGGTTTCATTTTTGTAGTGCAGATGGACTCTGTCATTATAAAATGCAACATCTTTCCCGAATCCTCTTTACCAAACTTTTTCTCTTATTTTCATCTTTCTTTTGGCCATCTTCCATTTTTCTGGCTCTGATCTCACGCATGAGATCAAAAAACACCTGGAAAGATTATGAAGTTTATATGATTATGAAGTTTATATGAACGTATCAATGAAATCTATAGAAAAACCTCTTCAGTTGTGCTCAGTTCCATAAGTTTTATGAAATAAAATGGCTGTCAAACCAGTCTTTTATAAGGCCTACCTTATCGACGTTGGCACGGGTTTTGGCAGAAGTCTCGACGTAGCTGACTCCCCACTGATCTGCTCTGGCTTTGGCCTCCTCCACCCCAACCTGTCGTCGGTCCTCCAAGTCTGACTTATTTCCCACCAGTAGGAAAGGTACATTTTCCTTCTCTTTCACACGAATGATCTGATCTCTTAAGATTAGAAAATATAAACTTTAATAATGAAGTTTCACACTTGTACCAAGGTTTCAACTTCATGAAAGTGTCTCTACCTGAGATCAGCAGTAGCAGCAAAAGATTCTGATTCTGTGATGGAGAACACACAGAGAAATCCCTCTCCACTGCGGAAATAATTATCTCGAATGGCAGCGTAGTCCTCCTGACCAGCTGTGTCAAGGATGTCGATTTGGACTTCCTCTCCATCTAGAACCACTTTTTTTCTGTAGCTGTCGGCTTTAGTGGGCTCATAGTCTTCCACAAACTTAACAAGGATAAGTTACAGCAGAATTACTCTTGTTTAATGTCATTGATGTGAATGGTCTAAAGGGTAAAGTCTTACCTCATCATACATAAACTGCAGTGTTAATGCTGACTTGCCAACGCCACCACTGCCCACCATTATCACTTTATGAAGGGCCAGAGCATTCTTGTTAGCAGCCATGGCGTCCAGCTTTGAGACACAGGTGGCAGTGCAGTGATGGGAGACCACAAAGTCAGAGGTAGGTGGGTATTAAGAGAACCCTGGAAGGGAGTCATAGAGAAGAACAGAGCCAATCACTGAAAAGTTTTGTGTGGTAATTGTTTCAACAATGTCGTCTTAATGTTTTTAACCTTACACCGTGTACACACTGGATGCGACAGCCGCAACATGACAAAAGACATTAGCAATGCATTAGCACCAAATATAATTTCAAATTTTGTCCACATTGGATGTGGCGCGGTGCAACGTAACAGACCCATTAAGAACAAGCAGGTTGTCATGTTGTGTTGTGTACGGTGTAGACATGATGTTAGATTTAAAAGAGTAAATATTTTAAATCCTTCTTTGGTCCTACTTTCCAACAACAAGTTTACGTACATACATACACGTTGTGAAAACACTTTCATTTTCTTATAATAGGCGTTATTACCTTACTGACTCTCAAATTCTTTGTATTATACCATCCTTTCTATTAGCCTACTCTGATCTGATTGGTCAGATGGACAATTCTGCTATGACTGGTCTACCACGTGTGCCACGGAGTGACGCAAAACTGTCCCGGAACTGAAATTAGAATGACAGACAATTTGTTCGCGTAATTTAGAGTCAAATCCTTTTTTCCCACGCCAATAAGTTTGTCATTAGTTCACTTTCGGCTTTACAATTGGCACTGGCAGACTGCTTACATTCACATTCATCAACATTACACACCGCATGAAATTTAATTTTAAAGACATTTTAATGTTTACTCTTGAAGAATAGTTGAGCCCAAACCCATAGGTTTTTCAGAAATGTCATAAATGATGACACTGAGTAGTTATTACGCGTTACTCTGTTGTGACAGTAGTATAGACAACTTCTTTATAAACTGAAACGAGAAGTTTTTTCTGGAAAAGTGATTGTTTACATTTTCCAAAGTGGTCTATAGACAGGTAGTTTGTTATATATGCATAGCAGCTACTGTTTTATTCATTTAAGAACAAAGAACATTCATTAAACCGAATTTGTACTTGTATTTATGAATAATTAGCTTTCTCCTATTCTCATCAATTACTCTGACTTCTCCTGAGACTAAAAAGAATAAAACAATAGGGCTTTTCATAAGGGACAGTGTAGAACTCGTCTGCTCCCTTCCTAACTGACACTGACATCATCACTCATTGAACTGAAGCAACTGAACTGAACTTGCCCAAAAGGAGTGTAAAATCAACATAGTTTTAAAGGAAGCTTTTAAAAAAAACTGAATGAGTAGATCTGATCTGACAAACAGCCCAGTACACGATGAGGATGAGAATAGAGTGCCTATGCTTGACTGATTTCTGCAATTTGAATACATATAATTAACTATTCACCAAAAAATTTAAAGAAATTGGAGGAATTATCATGAGTGGCTCCACCATTTTGATAGAATATAGTGTGTTGACTCAAATGCAATCTAATGGACTACTAACTGAAACAGTTTTTTATTAGGTTTACTCACTGTGTTCTGTATCATTTGTGGTGTGTACAGACAGGGTGTGGCTAATATTACATTTCCATGATTTCTTTCACATAAATTGACACCACATTAATACAATTGTTGTCAGAACGAGCAACAATAGTAATGGAAAATTCAAATGATCAGTTGACTAATGGGGCATCACATTTCTCAATGGGCGCTTCAATAGTCTTTTGTTTGTAGTCTGGCCTATTTCAATAACAGATGAGGGAGTGGCATGACAGCCAGTGGTAAACATTTCTCCACCTTTTAAGTATTAAAACAGGTAGATTTAAAATAGTATTGATTCTTGATTGTGTGATGTAGGCCATCATGCTTATCCTGAACATTGCATGTGACAGCATGAATATGCTGTGATGACATTAAAATATACAATTGTGATTACAATCATTTAATGATAGAAAACTACTAATAGTAAAACAAATAAATGCTACCATTTGAAAATCTTTTTGTTGGCTGAAGTAAATTAAAAGCCATTACGTTCATAAAGAAACAAGTTCTCACTTCTGGGTTTTAATACATTCTTCAACAATCAAACCACAGCATGGGCTTGATATTTGACACCTGTTACACATTTCTACTATTATTTACACAAAACAAGACACGTATAAATTCATTTAAACGCGAGTATGGAGCAACGCCAGAGGAATCATCCCAACAGTGTTATCATTGACTCAATGATAGTATGCTAAGAACTGCCGTTAAGCTAACATGCTAAGTCAATTATTGCGAAACGACACGCTCGAGCTTCTCCTGGAGTTGGAAAGTAAAACCCCGAGTGTTTTTCCTGTTATATAAAAATACAGATAGGCGCCAAATAACTCTTCCGTGTTCAGAGACAAGGGATGATACAGTTTAGCACATCCAAGCTAACAGGGAAATCATGACTCTGTATCTTAAAAATAGAGTGCGTTGAATATCAAATGGGTTACAGATTCAATGGGCGAATAACCATGTGTTGTTAACCATCAAAATAATGGATAAAGTGAGTGCAAATCAAGCTTACCCAACAGGCACTCGCGTGTTCGACGTCTTGTTAGCTTTGCTGCTATGGGCAGATTTGTTTTGCTTCAGTGCATGACTCAGAAGGGAGTACCGACAGCCTGGGCTTCACAAACAGGCTTCCGAGTGACTTCAGTAAACTGTGAGGAACATTTTTACACGGGCACGGATTGTCTAATGTTACTTAACATTACATACTCGATAATCGTTTCGTACTGTACAGGTTTATTTTATGTAACCTTGATAGATTCCTCTTGTCGATATGAGTGCTGGATGTAACAGATGAAGTTGAGGATGAACACTTATTTTCATTTAAATCACCACATTGGTTTACTTTAAATTACTGAAGTACACTAAAAAAATGTATAAATGTTAACTACAAAGGTATTTCTACTGTAGCAACTTTTACGTTGACTGTGAAAAAGAACAATGAACTGTTTGAAATGATCAAGATAAATATCTTGACTTGTATTATGAAATACATTCTCATGTTTAATTTTACCAGAAAGCAGCTTTTATACTTAAGTATTTTCAGATATTAAACACTACCAAATTTACAAATCACACAACTGAGACAATAGTAACATGATACGAACACATTTGCATTTTCATATGCTTTTATTTTGTACTCTTTTTCAAAATAGATTTGTAAATCAAGATTAAATGAAAACAAAATTCAGCCAGGCTGGTGGTTTGGTAAAACAAACTACATTGAAAAGAAATAAATCTGTAGCATATAGTCAGGGTCTCTGCTTTTTTGCAGTGTTTTTCTTTGAACATTATTTTTGCTACTATGATACATTTGGTTACTTTGACATCTGCGCTGCTTTGCATTGAAGTGCTGCAATTGAGGCTCTGAGATCACAGAGTTTACATAAAGTCAGTGTCTATCTGCAACCAGCTTTGCAATTTATTTCCAAGTATTTATTCATACCTTTCACAAATAATGTAAGCATGAAGTCCATTGCTGACACATTATTATTTATAGAGTATTTTAGTCATATTTCTTTCATATTGGAGTTGCTCTCCATTCTTTACCCTCAGTAAGTGCACGGGGTTGGTGGATGAAAACGCTGTATCGCACACCCTGGTTAGCAGCTGCACGTACAAATCCGCTGTTTGCAGTCATAGTGACAGCCAGCAATGTGTCTCCTGTCCCAAAGATCATCAGTGATCTGTGGTTCACCTTTGAGCTTGTAGCTAGTCGTTTGGTGCGCTCAGATGGCTGGTCTGGAACCACCTTGAGTCTGGCTAGCAGCTCCTCAGCTCTGGCTTTTTCTCCCGGGCCTCCTAATGTATCGAGGATGACACGGAAGTCTTTAACAGCCGAATGACAAGCAAACAATTCTTTTCCCTCCATGAATTCTTCCAGCTTGTGCAGGACCTTCTCTTGCCGTTCCTGTGCAGCTTGCTCAGTCAACACCACCTCCTTAAAAGTGAAGTGACAGTTACCGTGGCTGAGCGAAGACACGTAGGTGATCAGAGTAGTGATATCAAGGTTGACCCTGTTGCACACATCCACCTTTACCTCAGTAGGAAAGGCAAGGCTGGCCACGATAGTGTCTCTATCGACACAAGTGTGCATATATCCTATGTCATCTTCATCATCATACTTTTCTTCCTCGTCCACAACATCATTGTCTTGCTCATGGTATTCTTCAACACAATCATGTTTATCTTCATTTTTTTTATCCTCTTCTTCCTCCTCCTCCTCCTCCTCTTCGTCGTCTTCCTCTTCTCCTCCAATTATCATATTAACAGCAACAATGTCACCTCTCACAGAAATACCCATCTCCTTCAGTTTGTCAGCCATGGGGCTGGATACACCATTGTAGAAGGCAAATATTATGTGTGGGTTGCTGTACTGCACAGGCTGTTGTTTACTGGCCTCAAGAAAATCTTCTGCTTGCCGGATCACACTTTTATCTCCATACTGGCCTCTGCCTTGCCAGATATTGTGTAGAGCCTCTGCTTTGCGCCCAATGGCTTTTACCCAGGTGTGTCCGCCATTGGCCACCACATCAACCACCAATGTCTGCTTCTGGCCGTCAGTTCCCTCATAGGCAAACACGTGAAGCACACTCAACACATTCTCTAGAGATTCAGCGGACTCGACAATGGCCTTTAGGTGAGTAAGGTTGGTACTCTGCAGGTGGGACTCTTTTATCACAACCTTGCCTGCTTCCACTTTTTGCAAGAACTTTAACTCCGCCCGAAGTTTACTGCACAATTTAGCACGTCCTTCGACATCATGGCCCTGTCGACTACAAATCTGGTCCACTTGCTCAAGCAGCTCCTTGGCTACTCTGATCCGGTCCTGCAGCGTGGAGAAAGTGGCCATTGCTGTTGAACATTATTTCTTCAGAATGAGGAATGAAACAGCTGTCAGGACCAAAAACCTGTGACATTAAATAATATGCATTACTGGATTATAGTTTGATATAAAATTTGTTTAAAAATATGATGGTTTAGTGCTGTAATTATAAATAAGAAAATAAGTAGGCAATTAAGTTTGTTTCCAATGACCTTTGTTTTTCAAATACAAAGGAAGCCTTTTTCATTCGGCTTCTTTTTAGAAAATGTAATGTCAACATGCAAAGACGTTTAAAGTAGTTGTCAAATCCCGTTACAGAAGAAGCGTTGACAGAAAAAATATTAAGTTAATAAATTAACCTAGGCCTAGCTTTAGCAAAGCATCATAACACAACACATGAATGAGAACGAGTACATAAACATAGGGTGGGTAACGTTAAGTAGCTTGAGCCATTTTTGATAGTCACCTCAATGTCAAAAAATGTCCTATCGACCACAATTTCACCATATTTCATTTTACACGATAAAGTTAAACTAACGGTTAGGTCACGTTTTAACGACATCAGCCTATAAATACGTGGACATATCAGCTTGCTCGGTTATAGCTATTATTTCCCATATACTAAACACGTTTAGCAGTTTGCTGATATGCGGCTAAAGTTACTTCAGTAAAAGAAAAGCGACTTACTAAGGAAACTATAAGATACTCACAATCTTCACAGGTTCAAACCGGAGAGCTTCTGCTTTTAGCCGACGCTACTACAACCACCACCGAGTGAAAATGTGTAGCGCTGTCACTACTGTGCATGTATGTCGCCACCTATCTGGGAGGTTAGGAAGTACATGCGTTACATTATTGTAGTAGGCTGTAAGTTGTTGTTCACTTTGACAGCGAGTGACACATTTTCATATAAACACATTTTATACAGCTATATTTCGGAATTAAATGTGAAGTAGGCTATACGATATAAGGGTTTATTTACAAAACACAATTTTAATAGTCCGTATTTCGCACATTCTGAAGTTCGTCTACGTTACACACATTGCATTTATAACTTTCTAATAGTATGTTAAAGCTCTGTTCTCTTAGTCGCTATAGATGTAACATTACGGCACAGAAAAGAGGGAGGGTACCGCAGACGCGTGAAAGTGTGCGCATGGTAACACTCGGATTCTGCACGAGCGAATGCGTGGTCCTGACGCAACAAGTATCTGGTTTCCAGTCTCTCCTTTTGGATGACTACTCGCTGTCTGGAGAAGAAGAGGTTTTAACATTAAGAAAAGACGTACCCAGCATTTCTTTTCCGAATTTGAGCACTTTTATATTACTTTTAGTACAACTACGTTGATTTTTATCCGATTTCATAATAGTTGAAATACTTTTTTTACCGTTATTTCTTTTCTTGATGCATTAAAGGTGGACGAGGATCGAAGTGTATTTGAATAGTCTTTGAAGAATTTTTCACCACATCTTCGTTGAAATTGTACGTGTTTTACGCATATGGATACTTTTAGGGAGCGCAGACGGTAGATTATGAATTCCGCAGGATGGGTGCGAACAATGGGAAACAGAGCGGGAGTGAAGGTGAGTGCCAAAATCAAACTTTCAGAGCCAGCCACAACTCTCCTTTTCCACTGTTAAATCTCGCTGTAGCCTACAGCAGCCATAGTTGTGTCAACGTCACTTTTCCAGTTTATTCTTTGTGGACAACGGTAGCCAAGCAGTAAACTATTGGAAGAACTCTTTATAAACCATAAATTGGGGAATACTTGTCACAGCACGATGTGTGATCATACATTTGAAAGGTATCTATTAAAAATGAACAGTAAAATTTATTCTGGCATTTGGCCATAATAAATATTGTGCAATTAAAGTAAATACAATTAAATGTATTAATCTACTAGGTTTGTGAATGAATGTATACAATCATATTGTCTTAACGGTTGGAACTGAAATACACTGGAGGCTAAAGAGTTAATCTATAGCCTATAGGAATATATTATTATATATGTTATAGGATGTAGTTTATGCTTAAAAGGTAAAAAATTGGTCATTTTATATTTTAATATATCCAGCGAAAGGCTTAAATATTTCTTGTCTTTTTACATTAATGTTTGTTTTAAGAGACTGTTTTACTGTCTGCTTTTAACATAAATAGATATGGACTGATATTCATCTGCTTACCATTCGTCACAGACAAAAAGATTTTACTGCACTTAGAAAATAGGAAAGAAAAACAAAAAGCTCAAAACAGCTTTATGAGAACTTTAGAGGGTTGGAACTAATAAAAAAACAACTGTGTGCCAACGCTGCAAACTAGCTGGTAACAGTCAATGATGGGTGGGTTATTTTAATAAAATCTGGGCATAACACATACTGTAATCTTAGTTTGAGGGTGATATTTTTTTTTCAACATATATGTCACACACAGGTCACTTAAGGTTAGAAACTACCCATTGAAATGATTGAGACTGTTCATAATCAAAAGCTCATGAGTGCCCATGCTATGGACTGAACTCTCTAACAGTGTGTATCTGGCTGTGTGAAAGACTTGTGGTCTCTTAAAGAGCACCAGATTTCTGGAAGGTCAGGGTTTGGCCTACCCTCAGACTGAACATTATGCATTCTGCTTAGACAGCTTTCCAGTTTGCATATTTAACATATGACCATCTATAACAATGTTTACCTTTTGCCATTGAGGGCCTTACAACGTGTATTCTGTTGACTGATGGCATATTAAATCAATTATGTCTACTGCTGAAGTTGCATTTAGGTCTTTACTTAATTTAGTTCTAGGACAGACATATTTCGGATGAACATTTAAATGCATGCTGTATTTTAAACTGAGCAATGTTGTCTTCGCATTTAAATGCACCATATTATAAACATAAATTGCAGGCCAACAAATGGTAAAAATACAGTTTTCCATATAAAGTGCTGTTTGAGTCCCTTAAAAACATGAGTCAACTTAAAAGGGAACTCCGCAGAAAAATAAAAATTCTGCCATGAATTACTAACCCTCAAGGCATTGGACTAGCACATCCGTTCGTCTGTTCTACGCAATGCAAATTTAGATAGTTTTGATTAGGTCCGGGAGCTTTCTGACTCCTGCCCTTATACAGCATAGTAACTAACATTCTGCACTTTGAAAGTCAGTTGCGTTGCTGTCTATGGGCTGGAGTCAGAAAGTTCCATTTAAAGAGTATTGGTCTTTCTTCTCAACATTTATTTCACAAACGACAAACCATGAGCCTTTATGAGATATCTAACCTTTTAAAAAACAATGTTTTTTCATATGAAATGTTTTAAAATGCAGTTTATTACATGTAGGACTTGTTGCTTCAAGGATTTTTAGTACACTGAATTAGGAGTTTGTCACCTCCTCATTATTGCTGTTGTCAGTCGCTTGGGCCTGCATACAGTTGTCTCTCTTGGTAATGATGAATGACTTGTCATCGAACAAATTGTTTAGTGGAATTTAAGGAAAATGTCCTGTAGAATTTCATCAATGTAATATTTGTTTAACCAATTATTCTCATCAGCATTGAAGCACATTCTTCAGTGACAATAAACAATTGAGCTTGTGATGTAATCAGGCGTCCCTTTCAAGGTCGGTGTCTGTGTAAATTCCACTCACTGTTTTCACCGATCATTTCAGAAAACCTGGCCTGAAATATAGTGATATCACTCTGAGACTATTTAGTGAAAAACAGGTTTGTTTACAGAGCAAAACACATTTTGTGCTCTGCATGTCGAAACTCCCCATGTCAGACCATAAATGGTCAAATAAAAGCTGATGTGAACTCTTGTGTTTGCGCTTTCGTAGAGCCTGTAAACATGTTTCACATGTTAAACGTGCTCTAAAAAGTCATTAAAAGGGAAGTGTTTAAAAAACATTCGCACCAATGCAGTTTCGTAAAAGGTTACCAACTAATATGCCTCTTCTAATGTGAAACCAGTTTCTAACAATGAGATTTAACATCAAATAACTTTACTATTGCAAAAAGGTATTGTTTTTTTTATGCAGCATTCTGACCTTTGCCGG
Organism: Triplophysa dalaica; assembly: GCF_015846415.1. Classification (NCBI taxonomy): domain Eukaryota; kingdom Metazoa; phylum Chordata; class Actinopteri; order Cypriniformes; family Nemacheilidae; genus Triplophysa; species Triplophysa dalaica. The sequence goes on from NC_079544.1 coordinate 10,242,522, forward strand.
CTTTAAATTGGGTGTTGCCTTTCTGTGTGATGTTCTACCTTTCTTCACATGTCAAGTTGGCTTTCATAGATGATTCATTGTAAATTCAGCAGGGTTGATTTAGAGTTTCTCTGTGTATCTGTGGTGTGATTTGTACAGATTCTCAGCTTTCAGTTCTTCCTGGTCCTGGTCATTGGGGAGTATCTGTAGGAGGCCCTTGGTTTGTTATTCCAAGTTTGTCATGGGCAGAAAAAGAATGTGTGGCATTTAACCTAAGATATTCATTGATTTCTGTCAGTGAATAGTAATGTATATGCAAAAATGATCTATAATAATCCTTGCGCAAACTCAATCTCTCAAAATACTTTGTTCTCTGACAAGAAGCCGTTTTGCATGCATCTCTTTTTAATGCTAATATTTGTGTTGTTACACTGCCCTGATGTGTCCTCCTGGACTGTTCTTTTTGATTTTAGGGAAAGGCAGTTCCAGTATTTCCTCCGACCTGAGTTCAAGTACGGATCAGACATCGACCAGAGCTCCGAAGAATGCAGCTACCAGTGAAGGTAGGGCATATGGTGCACATTAAGCATCACTTAGTTAGCCTTTTCATTCTTGGTTGCTCCTTTTGACTATTTTGGTGGATGTTTTTTCATGAAATAGTAAAAACCTACCAATAAACGAATCACTGAAAACCCTGCTGCGTTTCTCTTTCACCTCTCTTCTCATTTTCCCAATCTGTTCCCCTCTCAGAAGAGAGAATTTGCTCCAGACCCACAGTGGTGTTGAGGGTGTGCCTTGAGGGAAGAAACCGTGTGTGCATGCTCATGTTTGGGTGAAGTGTGTTAATGTGGGGAAAACGAAAATGACAAATGCTGGGGAATTTGTGAGGAAGCCAGTTTTTTCAGGCTTATAAACAATTGGCTGCCGTTTTCTCTACGGACTTCCTCGAAGTGACTAAAAAAGATGGGCTTTACTGGGCATCATTTGTCAGAGAATAGCCACTAACCCCGAAGATTCCAACCCAACTCAAACTCTAGAATCAAAATGTAAACAAACGAATGTGAGAAGGAAACACATCTGCTTCTCTCAGCTGTAATTCGAGTACAAAGAGTTCTTTAGACGTAACATGGACTGTATGCAGACTTGGGTGGGAACATAGGGAACATACGAAAGGTAGCGTGTGCAGTGTGAAGGATTGCTCTGCAATGAGGGTGTCTCAGAGCCAACCTGTGGTGTGTGTGTATGTGGTTGCGGCCTGCAGTATATCCAGCCCTCAGAGAAACAGATCTTGTCTCTCCTCTGCCTAGCCGCAGTAATGTCAGTGGTGCTCTGAATGACTGCCTCTGTGGCTTTGATTTACACCAGCTCCTCCTTAACACTGCAGAGGAGAAGAAGTACACTTAAACTCATGTAGCTGCTGCACGCCATAGATTACGCCACTGTTTTGACCTTGCAAGAATGCATTTCAGTTTACACTAGCAGTGCTGTATTTTGGTTGGATAGAAGTCTTTGTATATCTGTTAAACTTTGTTTCTGTTTGTTTATGTGCCGTCCTATTTACCTGGCTACCATTGTTTGGACAAACATGTAGTTTCATCCCGGACTCACAGCAGTGGTTGCGCCAAATATTAACATGTGGGACCATTCAAACAAACAGTTGATGGGCACATGGGCACTGTTTCAAGAATGTTATGTGTATTCGACCTACAAATGGCATAAAGATGCCTTTGCATGTCAAATGGGGTAAGAAAACATTAACTGATTAGCAAACTGGAATTCATTCAAAGCAACAAACTACACCAAATATTGACGTTTCCAAGCGCAGTCTATGAAATGTCTAAATTTGGAAATCCTTTTTGAGATTATCACCAGACACATTATTCTGTTCATTTGGCTCTTCGTGGTTTGGGATGGGAAAGTGCAGACACTCATTTGCTCCATGGTGACTCATCTCACCCTAACCAGTATCAGAGTGCCGAACTTGCCACTGTTACTTGTTTGAGAAGCAGTGGGCAGTACAACATCAGAGCTGTCAGATAGCATTGTTCTGAGAAAGGGGCCTTTCCTACCAGCACTTCCTCAGTGATAACCCCAGAGGAATCTTAGCCATGTTGCTTTAGCCCGTGATGTGTTTTTATTCCAGAGTAGAAGCACATGTCTGATTGAAATTGTCAATGTTCTGAAGGTGTTTTGTAGTTTAGGGAATTTTATAACAGCTTTCTGACTAGTCCTCTAAAGCTTTTCATATGGGACCCCCTTCAGTGCGTCTTGAGCTGTTGTTTGGCTAAAGCATCTTGCTTTGAGCCCCTGAACATTCCAAGCGTTATTAAATATTTTGCAGTGAGCAGTACACTTTTACACCTTTACAGCAGATCAGTTTCTATTACTGAAATATAGTACTCAACCTAACCTGATTTGAACCCAAGGAACTACAAAAGGTTTATATTGTGGCCTGCATTGTGTTACACAGGTGTTAATATGTCACATAAGTCTCATTTTGGATGGCTGTGTCGTCCGGAGGTCACGTTAGTAGGCTGCATACGTCATCGAGGCAGTCTCTTTACAGAAAAATGCAAGTAGGACACTCCAAATGTGACCTTCAAATCCAAACTTCTTTCAATGGAATTCGGAGGATGCATTATGTGTATCATTTCCTGTAGCTCAGTGGTAAAAGGATTGCGTCGTGGGTTCGATCCCTGCGAATTGCATATACCTATGTATAAATGTATAGGATAATCCAATGTAAATCGTTTTGGATAAAAGCGTCTGCCAAATGCGTAAATGTAAATATATCCTTTTGCTGCTAGAGATATTGGCAATGTTTAGTCTAGAAACCGACCGACTTTTTATTTTTTCAAATCATTTATTTATTTTTTGTTAATTTGACAGGTGTAAGAGTGCCGTGTGTTGGCATAGCAACGTCATACTTCCTGTTAACTATTTTCCAGTATGTCCTTTGAAGGATGTCTTGTAATCAACACGAGACACAGATATAGTGTAATGGTAGATTTAGTTATCTAGAAAGTTCACATTCAAAAAAGTAATTTGCTCCTATACTCTACGTGTACCTAAATATTTCTGAAAATGGCAATAGTTTAATGTAGTATCACTACAGTACTGCCAGAGCAGCACCTTTGTAATTGATAAATTAAAGCGATAGTTTACTCACCCTCTTTTCAGTTAAAACCTGCATGTCTTTCTTTCTTCTGCAGAAGATATTTTAAAAGAACGTTGGTAACTGAACAACGGTGGTTCCCATTCACTTCTATTATGTAGACCCATATAAAGTAAATTATTATTCAAAGAGCTGACATTTTTTGTTGAAGGTGTGCACTCTTATTTTAAAGTTTATAGTCAGTCCGTATGGACAAAGCAAAGCTGGAATGATTTTATCAGATGTAATTAGCCTAGCTGGCTTGCGAGTCCTGCTGGAAGTAATCATTAGCCCCATGCTAGCTACATCTTTAACAAACATATGTTCTCTGTTTTAATCCTTAAACTGTGTACTACATGTCTTTAAAATGAAACCAAGGAGCTTTTCACAGGACTGATTCTTAGAACACTTGGATGATACTCATGATTTGGCTGAGGCCATGCTTATTTATCAGAATAAGATTGTTTTAACTTATATGTCAAGGTTATTCCAGAACAGGGCATATTCAGCTGTTTTTAATTAAATGAGTTGAAGGGAACATAGACCTCTTACATTCAAAATTTTCACTCTTGTTTTCTTAGTTTGTTAACTTATTAACAATGACAGATGTTATACATCACATCAGATATCGTTCATTCTTCAGTTCGAGCCTTGAAATTATGGTTTGAAACAGTCATCCAGGTCTTTGATCCCCTCTTGCTTTTACGCCGCTCCCCAGACAACACACTTAGGCTCTTACTAAGCTTGAAATAGTATAATTCCTGTATGAAAGCATAAGGGTACGTCAGGGCAGTGGAATCCACTCTGCTTCACTGTGGATTTGAGGAGAGTTCAGGCTGACTCCCCGAAGGAGGAGCGGCCTTTATTAGATTAGAAAATTGTTCTCTATATTGTATGAAATGGACAGAGGTAGACATTTTATTAGCCTCCTAATCATATATCAGTCAGTTTGTATAAACAAATGATGGAACGCTTTTTGCTTTGGTTTAACAGTACACTCTACCAGCATTCATAGCTCCAAAAGGGAGGGGGGCAGGTTAGAGTGGTCCGTCCGGTCATAGCTTGTGGCAGCCCCCCAACACCAAATCCATGGTTTTTAGTTTAACTCTGGCACTACTATGGTATGTAGTTATTAGTGCTAAAAGCCCACTCTGAGAAAGCTTTAGGCCACATTCGTCCATCTAATTATGCTCAAAGGGGAAGGCAATGGTATATATAAACTGGCTTGTTGTGTGGCAGAGAAGGCCATTGTATTGCAGCACGTGGAGTTTAACAGCTATTGAGGCTCACCCTACAGGGCAGTGATCTGATATAGAAGTGTTTATGTTGCTGAACAAAGTGTGGTTTCTCTTAGTCTTCTTTTCATGCGGAAATCTGATCTCAGGGTCTGGAGCGTGCTTGAGAGAGAGGAGTCATGGTTGACTTGAAGTTCATTGCTAGAGATACGTTTTCATGCTGTAAAGGTTGCTCGGGGTCACACACACACACCCATACTCGCATGCATATTTTACCATCTCCTTAATGCGGTTGTTTATGTTGCTGATGGCTATAGTCAACATACTCAATGACTGATAATCCAGATAAAATCTTTCTCTTCCATAAAGTACTGCGGATGTACAACAAACAGCAGACGTGGAGTTTGTTTTTACATAAAATGTTTCAATCAAACTTTTGTGATTTATCTATATCAAATATGCATGAAATACATATTATCTTATGGAGTGTTAGGGGGTAAGACCCTGAAATAGAAGGGGCAAAGCAGTTATGTGCTAAACTAATACATAGTAAAAATGAACTAATGGTGAATAAAGTCATTGATGGGAATAAATGGGTGAATAAATGCTAAAGCTGCGTTCAGACCGCCAGCGACTTTCATAAACATTTATAAACAAACCATACAGTAATAGACGAGATACTGCTGACCTGAGCTCTTCTGCTGTACTCCTATTGGTAGTCGCTCCCGAAAGTCGCTCATCATTTGCTTAAAGTTGAGCAAATCTAAATTTTGTCAAGGGGCTAGACACGGCCACTTCCTGTCGCCAACGGTCACTGTCAGTCGTGTCGCTGGATATCACTAGGCTACCATTGAAAATAATGACATCGCCTCGCTTTGGCGTCGCTGTAGTCTGAAGGGTCAATATTATAGTCAATATGTTTTATGTACAGCTGCTTTATAACAATGAAAATTGTGAAAAGCGCTATATAAATAAAGTTGGCTTGACTTGAGTTGAATGGGGTTAAACTTAACTCGTAGTGTATCATTCCTTGACCAATAATAAAGCATTACACTTTTATTTTCAAACATGTGGTGCATTGTACTGCTATTTAAGCGAGGCATAAAACAGATTTGACGTGTTTTCTTTCTACATTCCTTGCAAGGCAGCTTTATTACCCTGCTAGGTTGGGTTTATTTAAAAAAAATCTGCACCCTGCAGGGAATGGTTTTGTGAAGAGTGCCCATGCATTATCTATGAAGGATGCCTGTGGTACTTTTAGCAATACATGGGCAGACTTTCTACTTTCTTTGAATGTGCTGATAGCAGGTAACAGACGGTGAGGTACTTCCTGGAGTGAAACAAATGTGTAGTTAAATGTTTTTTATTTCTTTTGAAAACGAGTTAGGTTTTTATTTGTTAAGATCAGGTAATGCATTAGCCAATATGACAGATACATTTACAGCATTTATTGACTTTTGTTGTTTATTTTCTAAAGTTAAAGTAGTCAACTTTTGATTTTAAATATCTTTTAGTAAATGTTGAAAAACTCTAATTAATACATACTTTAAAAAGTTGTTACACTGTTTATTGTTCAATATTTCTATAGTTCTGATAGTTTTTCAATGCTTTAGTGTGTATTTAGCTCAAGTAAATTTTTGAGCTTACATCATTAAATATGATATATTGGTATATTGCAAATAAACAAAAACTGTAAAAAACGTCATATATTTAAAAAAATATTTTTCAATTGTCACTATCAGAAATTTGTGTAGCACAGGTCAGGTGGGATGAAGCGATGATGGGTGACTACGACTGGAACTTGTTTTAGGACAGTATTAGTCATAAAAGACAAAAACAATCAAATGTACACTTTTGAAGTTTTGGACGACTAATTTATAATAACTGTTATGTAAACTGTTGTTTTGAGCTCAGTGTTATGCCAGTGCCCTGTAATTTCTGCGTACGAGTAATATTACAGAAAATGTATAAATGTGTGAAAATATTTGTTTGTTTTTGTGAGTACCGTCGATTGTATTGTATTCAGCATGTTAAACTTCATAAAGAAACCGTAAAATGAAAGTGAAAAACAACTTTTTTCTTAATGTTATTAGTTGAAATAGACTAATGTAGTTAATTAATGTTAATAAATTCAACCTTCCGAAGTGTTTTTTTCCAAATAATTCTGCCTGTCTTTTTTTATTCTGAGAACAATAGATGGGTGTGACTGTGAGATCAAGCAGATCTTTCATTACAGACATGAAAAATCATAATCAGATGTTTCAGGTAGCCTGTGGCCAACAGTTACACAGCTGTTGTTTGGTTGAGTGCCATGTGATCCACACTGTTCAGGTCATGATTTGGTTTAGATTTTTCGAGCACCTGATGTGGATTGAGCATAGCAGTTCGGTTTGGTCTTCTTTGCGAATACCGCCGTTAAAGTCCAAGTTTTATTATCTCCGCTCTGGAAGGAACGGTCTGGACAAATGTTGTTTGGCATGACATGCAGTTCGTGTTGGAGAGCAGTCATAGGAAGGAAGTATGCAGTGCAACACGATAGGATTTGTGAGGTTCTTCCCGGAAGATGGCCTCCACAAGTGTGTGTTGAATAATAGTGTTCTCATCTATGCTTTGAGCTGCGGTGGGAAAGAGTCTTTTGAACTCCTCTGCGGCTCTTCCGAGAGAAGGCCAGTCAGATTTATGAGTCCAGGACTGGATTAATGGTGTGGATAAAACAAGATCTGTGAAGGATATGTTGCTTAGTTGCTTTTATACTTCTTTAAGATTTTGTGACTTCATTATCCTGCTAAATCCATTGTGAGTTATGACCATGGGAAAAGTGTTTGGACTACTTAAAACAAAGAGAGTAGGCAAAAAAATAGATTTCAAAGCTATCACGCAAATGTTAACAGATTGCTCTGCATTAAAAATCACTTTGACAATGAGTTTTATGTCCGAAAATGTATACCAAGCATTTGACATAAAGTAATGCTAAATTGTTATTTTCACTTCTAGAGCTGCAGTTCACATGTTTCATTAAGAGGATGTTTGATCAGATTATAGTTGAGAATAATATATACTGTACGGTGGAAGGAGTATAAAATCAATCTGGTAGATTTCCCCACTAGTTAGTTTTGTCTAAGCACCAGCGGTGTTGAAAGCTGCACAGCAGAGAAGGGAAATTATTCTGTTATTGAAGGGAAATGTCCTGCAGGTGCCTGTGCTATAAGCCCTTTCAACACAGAGTTTGCCTGTTTGATTTGTACCTTTTTTGATGTTTCACATGTTGTGACCGTTGGGGACTTGAAGTGGTCTGAATTATCCTGTTCCTGACCTTTTTAAATAGATACATTTGGAAAAAGTTAAAAATTGCTCTTGTTAACACTTGTAAAGCATTTTCATTTGTTTTCCAAAAGCTAGGGCAGTCTTGGCGTAATGGTTAGAGACTCGGACTTGTAACCTAAATATTGCCGGTTCGAGCCTCAGTACCAGCAGGGATTGTACTTGGGGGGAGTGAGTGATCAGTGTTCTCCTCCACCTTAAATACCCCGGCTGAGGTGAGACCCTTGAGCAAGGCACCGTTTCCCCCAACTGCTCCCCAAGTGCCACAGCAGTAGATGCTCACTGCTCTGGCTGTGTGTTCATGGTGTGTGTGTGTGTGTGTGTTCGTTACTCACTGCTGTGTGTGTGCACTTGGATGGGTCAAATGCAGAGCACAAATTCTAAGTATGGAACACCATAACTGGCTTCACATCGCTTTCACTTTTTTACACATTAAAATGTCTGAAAATGCTTCCATACTGCACATGAGTAACATGTAGAAAGCTTGTATGAGTATGATTTTTTTTCAGGCTTTTACTTACTTTCTGCCTCTTTGAAATGATGTGGCAATGTAGAGAAAAAAGGCACAGAGTTTATTAACTGGGCAATAAGCTAGAGTTTTTGGTTACTGGAGACTATAAAGTTGCAAAAGCGAGTGAAATGTCAGTTTTCATTTTCATTGTCCACAAAATAATGCAAAAACGACTTTGGAGAGCATTTTAAAAAAGATTTGCTTTTGTTGACAAAATGTGGTTTCAGTGTGGAAGGAAAGCCAAAATGGAGAGAAACATATGCCTTTTTAAACAAAAGTGTATTAGTTGTGGACAGGACACGGCACTAAAGGTTCTAGGTATGGTTCCTTTTTGTGTCTGTTCTCACAACTAAAGAAGACACTCAGCAATTGAACTTTCAGAGGGAAATATCATGTGAACTATTCAGACATTTGGCAGGACATTGAATTTAAAGAGTCCCATACTCGACCACACTGTTTTTCTTTCCACAACGAGAGGTTTGGTAATGGTACGGCAGCAGGTTCAGAATATCTGAGCAATTCTCCTCGTGCTATTTAAAGTCCCAATTTGGAATGCATTAATATGAAGACAGATACAACCGTGGTATTTCCTGTAGCTCAGCCGGTAAAGTCATAGTTTCGATTCCTAGACTAAATGTACTGTTTATTAATTAAGGATAAAGCGTCTGCCAATTGCATACATGTAAATGTGCATCCGTCCTAAATAATCTTGGACTTTATAATGTAATAAATTTACATTACTACACAGATGTATTCTTTTTAAGAGCGAAGAGCCCTGTTTACTCACGGGGAGAATAAAATCACTTATGAACATGTCGGAAGATTCCAGGCCAACTTTTCCAAACTCTTGAAGTGCTTCAAAAGCCTCAAGCTTTCATGCCAAATGACAGGATGATTACAGCAACCGCAATGCACTTTTGATTAGAGAGATACTTATATACTAGTGCAGTCTAGAGAGGAGAGGGATGCCTCTGTAATGTGCAGAACACGTAAACAGGACCCCTGTTGATGGTGTGGTTATATAGTGTTGCATATATACATAAATTACATAGTTCACTTTAAAACGAACATGTGATTTCAGGTGTCCCAGCATGACTCCCCTGATAACAACCAGTCCCAGAGTGTTTGGACTCTTTTATTTCCAGAATGGAATGCTGTTGTTCCTTGCATACTTCTTAACTTGCTTGCTTAACCTGTTGCATTGGCTGTATGATTGTAAACGTGGCTATTTCCAGTCCACCATAAAGACAATTAGCCTACCGATCCAAGCTGGTCTTTTTAACAGCGTACTACACTCTCAAATTACTCGACTGTGGGGGTGAAGTCGCCTGTGTAATCGTCAGCTTCTAGATACAGCAGCAGCGAGGGGAATCAGACATTTGTCATCCTGCATGATGGGAGAAGCCTGTGTTTGTGGAATGCATGGGGTAAAGAATACATTCAGACATATACAGTGACTCCTCATGGAGCACAGAGAACTATTCCTCTCGCAGTTGTTTCCTGTAATGGGGAACAGTAGGAAGAACAGGAAGTCAGTAGGCAGTTATTTCCATTGTGCCCCAACTGCCCTGATGAGGTCCTTGCTTCCTTTTGAGAGGCCATGACTTAGAACGCTATTCCACCATTGCGCCGAACCGTTCTAATCATGGATCTGAAAGGGTTACAGTTATGTTTCCACGTGAGCCTGGTTCGACACAGCATATTAATGTAAAATAATGATGAAATAACAAAATTCTATGTTGTGTTGAATCCGGTTTTTGGTTGGCTGGTTTGCTATAATCAAATTCTTTATGATGAATCTTTATGATAAATTCACTATGATGACTCACTTAAAAAGATATTCACCCCCAAAAAATGTTAATTCTGTCATGATTTATTCACCCTCATCCATTTAAAACTTATAAACATTTCATCTGTGGAGCACAAAAGAGGATATTTTGAGAATTATCTTTGCCCATACAAGGGAAGTCAATAGTGGTCAATGTTGTTTGGTTACCAGCATTCTTCAAAATATCCTCTTTGTGTTCTGCAGAAGAAAGCAAGACATGGTTGTAATGGCATGAGTACAGTATGCACAAATGATTAAATCATTTTCATTTTGGGTGAACTATCCCTTTAAAGGTCCCATGTAGGGCTGGGTATCGATTCTGATGTTCCGATTCACAAGCTGCGATTCGAGTCAGTGATTTAATACAAATGATAGATATTTCTAAAAAAAGATCATTAAATATCACATTACAATGGTGAGTTAAAAAATGAAACGAAGAGCCACAAACCTGTATTTTAAACTTCAAACTCACTTGGGTATATTGAAATAGAACAGGTTATTTTACATTTAAGAAACAAAATAAAAAAATAGCTGTAAAGAGGAGCTGCAATGATATATACTGCTGACTTTTATGTGAAAGTGATGTTGAAAGTGGGGTGGGTGATATGGAAAGGCGCTAACTTTAGCCTGCTAGCACAGAATTTGATAATCACACCCTCTATGCAATAATCCATCCAAAGCCACGCCTCCTCCAAACAAATCAATATATTACGTAAATCCACGTAACAAATTACAACCTTGATCCATTCAATTCTTCTTGAAGCATGTACATACCTGTCCATGGTATTGTCTTTCAGACCCTTTGCCTGCCAGAGCTGTCTCCGTCATGTAAAAGCTGAACTGATGTTAATTCAAGTTTTTCCTGATCCAGAAGTTTTTTCATCACTGCTTTTGTTTTGTAGATTTACTTGTTATCGGTTCCGCAGGAAAGTTTGATTGTTGCTTATTGTCCGCCATTCTCCCTACATTGACATAGCAGACGTGAGCACACTGCAGCGCTGATGACGTATGATGTCTGAACAGGGAGCGCAGTGGTAAGAAAAATACGTTGGCTGAAAATGTACACATGACCAGTCACAGAGTTCGGCCAGATAGTTTTGATTGGGCAAATGTTTTTTGGTTCTACTACTTTCACAGACTAAATAAAATTCAATTATTTGACCCCTGTACTTCTTGATTGTTATCAGTATGTAAAGAGATTTTCAACCAACATGACAAAAAAAAATTCTGGACAGGATCACCCACCATGCCTTTTAATTCGAGGACATCCGCCATGTTAAATAACCAATGAATGAAAGATAGATATGCTCCCTGTTGTAACATCTGTCGTTGTAAAAAGAAATGTGACATCTAGTGGATAGTAGTAGCAATAACATTCACGTTAAAGAATGTTCAGTGTTTGCGGAAATATGAAAGAAGAAAATCATTCCACAGCTTTTGAGATTCGATATTGAATTAACCGCATTTAAAAAAAAATCTGATTTTTTAATTTTTTAATTTAAATTTTTTGCCCAGCCCTAGTCCCATGTGTTTGTACAGTAGCCCTAAACAGACAAACTGCTCTACAGAGCAATTTTCGTAAATATGTTATCTCCTTCGACAAAGAAGCGAAAACATGACAACATCTTAGTGCTTCGAATGGGAGGGGGGAGGGTTGAAGTGAGCGATTGGCTGCAAGTCGCACCCTCACCGCAAGATGCCGCTAAATTTCATACACTGAAAGTAGTTATTGTTTAAGAAACTGCACCATTTTTGATGAGTGGAACGAGTTTCCATACATCCGCATGTACAGATGGTAGAAGACAGATTTATAATATTTCATTCAGACAATCAAAGAGCACAGGAACTCTGTAGAAGTACTCCAGTCTTTTTTGGATTAAAAAACACGCTTCCATTTAGCCATGCTGTGATCACCCCAGTCGGCAGATTACCAGTTGTGGTTTTGGAGATTAGATCAGCACAGCTCTAATAAAAATCTGTGCATAATGAGCTTTGAGGCCAAATGGTTTGGCTGTTTTTGTATGTATAAGGAGGATAATTCACTTCAGCCCTGGCACCTGACAAGCACATACAATTTATGCTGTGAGATTTGGTTGTTTAGTGGACTACAATCTGTTTGGTTTCTATCATTTTCAGCCAGGAGCCCCATTTAAACATAGCTTGACTGTTAAAGACATCCCTATGATCTTATAGAAGAGCTCACAAAAAAGAAATTTGGTTATTTGTCCATTGCTGAGACAGTATTGTGTATTTAATTTTCTCTGGACCTCAGCTGCTATTGCAGAAATGTGCGTGCAGTGAGAGTGTACATGTGGTTAATTTGTGTAAGGGGGCCCAGGCCAGGACAGAGGGTGATCGGGCTTCAGACTGTTTCTCCAGATCCTCTCTGCTTTATGCATCACCAGCCAGGCTTTCCAAACCGGGGAGGGGACGGTATGAGAACAGGGCAGACTGGTTAGAAACATGAAATGCTTTTCCTTCGCTTCCTTTACTGTGGCAAACCGTGGTTTAAACACCAGATGTCTGCATATTTCCTTTATGATGTTTTTGATTAAACAAGATGAATCCTAGATGGATGAATATTTCAAGAACAATATTTATGGTGACACGGTTACTTCACTTCTTTTTAATATGATAATTAGAGAGCGGAAACATCAAAGAAATGTGGCGGTTTGACTTCCCCGTGTGCTGTTATGAATAAAGGAAAGGGAAAAAATAAACAAACAAATGCCAGAACCGAACAGCAGCACCTAGTGCTTTGATACCTGATACTGCTTATAATGGTGAACCTTTGAACAGGGTAGAATCCTTGCAACCTAAACGAAAGGTTTGTTGGATCTGCAGGGCAAATTCTTAGCAACATTTTCCACTTTGAATTTAGTGCCCAAATTTGCTCTAATATTTCCCAACCCTTTTTTCTAGCAGTTCACTCAGTTCGGTATTTGAGACAACATGCAGGTCACGCATTAATTCTAGTCAGTTGTAACCAGTTCTTGACCACCGTAGACTGCCATAGTTGAAAAAAATACAAGGCAAAAGTGTCCCAGACCTGTTTGCTTTCCTACATTCTTCAAAATATCTTCTTTTGCTTTCAACAGAAAAAAGGAATTTATAAAGAAAGTTTCCTACTATGGTAGTCAATGGTGGCCAAGAACTGTTTGGTTACAAGCATTCTTCCAAATATCTCTCTCCGTGTTCATTAGAACAAATACATTTATACGGATTTAGACAACTTGAGGGTGCGTAAATGAATACAGAATTTATTTTTGGCAAAACTGTTCCCTTAATAACCCTGCCATTAAAGGCACATAAAAACAAACACTTTACACTTTACATGTCAGTCAAATGGCTCTTGCTGTCTAAGTGGGCACTGCATTTGGCCTCCAAAAAGCAGAACATATTTAGTCAGAGTCAAAGGTTTGACTATATGAGAACCCAGTTTTTATATCAGGGTAACTATGAGTGATTAGTCCATGTGCTCGATGGTAGCGTATGACCACAGCTGCTCTTAAACACGTATGCACAGACGTCGCGGCACAGCTCAACAATCTTGCATGAGAAGCTCCAAAGGCATTTTAATCAAAACAAGATGCCCCTGTAGATGCTGGAAGGGGCACAGCTGAGCATATGAAGGACCAGCGTCTGTCAGGAACTAAGGTTAGAGTGATAGATGAGTCAAACGTGGGTCTGTCAGAGACCTCTGATAGAGCAGAATAAATTCATGGAAAGAAAAAATCTGATCTGATTTCTGATCATTTCACATGTGCTTATTAGGTTGGACACATATGAAAGAAAGTTATCTAAATCAAAGTGTAGCAGCCACAGGTCCTGAAGCCCCGACACCAAAATGTTACAAGTGTTGTGTTTTGAGCTCAGATTACTGTCTGCTTCTAGAGGTCAGGCTCTGTGTCAGAGTGGAGTAGACATGTCTCAAGACCTCACATTTTGCTTCTCATAACTAAAGGAATGAATAGATGTTGTTTCTGGAAACCTGAGGGTTTGGAACGGAGTAGTTAAGTAGGTAAGGGGAGAATTTTTTTTAAACTATGTGATAAAACTGTTCAGATGCAATGAAATTAAAATTTCAATATATCTGTATTACAAAAAGACAGCTAATGAACTTGTATGTGTCCTTATATGGTTATTTCTTTCATGTTCATTGAATTCCTCTGAACAACTATGATGCTTTTCCATGAATAATGTATTAGATTTTTTTTAAGATTTGGCATGACACGGTACTGCACTTCCAGTGTCCAGTGTGCCCCTTTTTACCCGGCAGGTTAGAATCATTTGAAGTTGAATATTGTTTGATATTTTATTTATTAATACATGATGAAAAGGTGAAAGAACGTTAGCTTGTTTTGTCCTCATTTATTGTCACCCATTTTATTGTCCTTTATTGTCACCCTTCTGACCACACGCCACTGCTAAAGGAATCATAAAGTTATTATATCATGACCCAGACACTTCTAATAATTTTGTTTCAAAAGTGTTTTTGGGGATGAGGAGGGACATATACAAAGAGCTTAAGTTTTAATACAATGTCAATATATAACAACATATTTGTAATTTTGATTGATGTAGCGTTTGTTGTTTTGAAACGACAGCTGAAGCAGAAGTTTAGTTTTGGCTAGTAGCGGTCCCCCTGATAGCGGCCTGTATGCAGTCATCTGTGCCGTGTACAAACAACGTGAGTGAGTAAGTCTGACCGCCCGTTCACCCTAACGCCAGACCCTCTGGAGTCTGCTCAAAACATGGAAGCAGGCCCTAACTCTAAACATCTCATTTTCATCCTTCAAGAGGCAGAAGATTAGCGACCGAGATTATGGTTAAAAGGGTCCTGTCTTAAGATAAGCACCAATCTTCATTAGACATATTTGAGAGCAATTACCCTCTGAACACGCCTGAGATGAAACGAGACTTTTGTTATCAAATTTGTTGCTCTGATTCCCCACCGCTCCCCTTTCTGTGATATTTTTCCACTTCATGTTTTCAGAAAGAGTTACTGCTATGAGAATTTTCAAATGGAGATCAAATGTGATTATGCAGGAGTATGCGTGAATGAAGGTCTTAAAGTTCAACAGCAGGAAGCTTTTTTAACAGGAACATCTAATCCATCCCAGAGCTGACAGATGTGTGATTAATAATGGTTTACATGCCTCGAGAGCAGCATTGTTTGTGATTACAGAGGTGTGCGAGAAAACACCCGGTTAAAAACATTCCTACTTGTCGTGGTTCAGAAGCCAATGATTGACTTGAGGAAAAAGAGCTAGAGTGATGGATCTACAGTCTGAGACTTTTCTTAAGTGACCTATATAGTGAAATGGCATTCCTCACATTCCTGTCTGTTATTATTGGGAATCTGTACAACGTTTAGCTGGACGTTATCTTGGTGCCAGTCTTTAGGCAAAGAGAGAGACACTTGATCTGATATTGAGCATTTCTCACTCATTGCAAGTTTTGTGAACCAAATAAAGCTGCAAAAGGCCATCAAAAAGAGCCTAGTGTATATCCTTACTCCTTTAATGTGGTTTAAAAGGTATCCCTGTGTGATGCATTAAGAAGCTGGATAATATACAAGAGTACATTTATACAAGTGGCTACTTTGAAGAGGGTAAAATGGAACCTATCATTTTTTATTATACATGATCCACGGAAAAAAATAAATTAAAGATTCAGTTTTTCTGAATATACTATTTATAGGTATGTGTTTAGGTAAAATGATCATTTTTGTTTTAATCTGTGAACTACTAACAATACTTCTCCCAAACTTCAAATTTCAAATGAAAATATTGTTTCTATTTGCATTTATTTGCAGAAAAACTGGAGAAACGGGGCAAAATAACAGAATAGATGCCCTGTGTTTTTTCAGACCTCAAATACTGCAAAGAAAACAATGTTCATTAAGTAATACAACATTAATATTCGTCAATTTTTATCACAGTTCCCTTTCTGTCGGTCTCTCGACATTGTGTCGAGAACGACAGATGGGTTTCGCCCTTGATAACCAATCAACTCTGACTACTATAGAAAAGGCCAATGAAATTTGGCGAATGAAATTTGCATGCTGTTCTCCGCCCCTGGATGTCCGGTATAAAAGGAAGCCGGCGTGCAGCAGTCATTTACCTTTTGTTCTTCAGAGCCTTCGCTCATGACTACGAACAAAACGAATTCAACAAATTCTTCTTCTACATTGCCAGATCTACGACGTAGAGCAGCGGATCGTCCCTACCTGCAGCGACCTTCCCCTGGGTGTTAGAGATTTTTTCGAAAAAAGGTCCTTTTCAGGACTGAGCATTCTTCAGCGCGGCATTTCCCGCTGTTCTCTTGGGTGCGGTATTCTCATCGAGGACAGGGTCATGCTAACCCGGGGATACGTGGTTCCTGGGGCTCGGAGCGCGGTGCAAACCTCGCCCACCCCGGGTGCCATTTTTTTCCCGGAGGTGCATGAGGAGCTGTGTAAAACTTGGAGCGCTCCACTCACGGCCCGTTCCAGTCAAACCAGCTCCGGCTCCCTCACTTCCCTCTATGTTGGGGCAGCCAAAGGCTACGTCGAGATTAGAGGTCGACCGAAATGCGTTTTTTTAGGCCGATACCGATTATTTCCGTGTGAATTAGACCGATAGCCGATATTTTGAACCGATATATATATATGGTGTAAAAACTTAAATTTATATAGAAATTAAGAACACGGGCTCTGAAACATTTTAAAGATTTTTAATTCTGACTGAGAAATCTTAATCATAACACTTATTTTAATAATAACAAAAGAAAGAAGGGAGCACCCAGCAGAATTCTGTGAAGCCACAAGCAAGACAGTAAAAAACAACAAGGAACAAATGAAAAAATGAATTGAATGGATTAAATTATATTTATTTATGGAAAAAAATATGTTCTGATGACTTAAAAATTGCATACAATACTAGAACTATTCAATTAATCATTTTGCTCATCATTGGATTAACTAGCACAATTTGAATTTATATAATAAGTGTAAATACTTTAATTGCCTTCATAGCTTTGAAAAGACCGCAAATGTTTTCATGAAGCTATAACATTAAAAGCATATTTTAGACACACTTAGTTAGTAGATTAGCCTATTCCTTGAGTGTATTGTCGGCAAGACAACATTTATGTGTATAAATAAATTGCAAAAAATAACTCGATCTAACATTTGTCGCGAGCAGCTTGAGATTGCGGAGTCTGTGAGTGTGTGTGTGCGCACGTGCATGAGAGCGCTCTGACTGTAGACCAGCGATTCAAGTTCTTTATGCTTTAAAATGGATTGTATTTTTGAAATGGCGTAACTTAAAATGACGTGCAAAACGCCAGCTCGATCAATTACAAGAAACGGGTGCAGTGTGCTGCTCGCTTGCAGAGCTAAATCATTGTTATACTGTGGATGTGAATTATATCTACATGATAATAATGCGTAAATCCTGCAGAACCTGCAGGAAACCAGTAAAGCTGCTCCGAAATTCAGGCACTAATTAAATTGTGTTTTGCATCTTCAGTGTAGTGGATTGAGATTTATTTCAACGTCTGATGCTGCCTTACCTCAGAGAGCATGAACCCGAAGCAGCCCTTTCGGTGTGAGAGTGAAAAAAACTTTCTGTTCCGCAGCCTCCCGCGTTGATTGGCCGGACTCGTGACTTAGTCCCAACAAATCAGAGGGGCAGTGGGTGGGCATTACTCGAGGCAACAAACTAGAGTGACGTGTTCCCACTGCTCTCACTAAATCCTTGGCTGCGTCAGAGCCACATAGCGCATTTCAAAATTAAATGACTTTATCAGCAAATCGGCTTTGAAAATGATCGATATCGATTATCGGCTAAATCTTTGATATCGACGCCGATAATCGGCCAGTTCGATAATCGGTCGACCACTAGTCGAGATCCCCCGGGCGGAACGTGCGGCTGCGGTGCCCCTGTGCCCGCAGACGGCTGCCACCTGGGGGAATCGGCTACGCCTACCGTCCAAGGCGTGTAGGACTTCTTCATCACTGGTGTCGAATTGCGTTGCCGCGGGCCAGGCTACCTCCTCTCTCTACGCCATGGCCATCCTGCAGGTCCGCCAGGCCAAGGCGTTGAGAGAGCTCCACGAGGGTAAGGCCGAGCCGGGTATAATGCAGGATCTCCGTGCCCTGGGTCGGACGATGTCCACGGTAGTGGTCCAGGAGAGACACCCCCGGCTGTACCTTGCGCAGATAGGTGACACCGAGAAAGTCAACTTTCTTGATGCACACTTCTCGCAGGGTGGGTTGTTGGTAACATCGTCGAGGATTGCGCTCAGCAGTTTTTGATGGTGAAGAAGCAGACAGTGGCAATTAGCCACATTTTACCACCCAGCCTTCCTTTTATACCAGACATCCGGGGGCGGAGACCGGTATGCAAATTTCATTTTCCAAATTTCATTGGCCTTTTCTATAGTAGTCAGAGTTGATTGGTTCTGAAGGGCGAACCCCATCTGTCGTTCTCGACACAACGTCTCGTTCCCTCCATCAGGGAACTGAGGTTACAGACGTAACCAAGACGTTTTCATGTGTCTAAGTTTTCATGCTGTCAGTCTTTCACATTGCTGTTGGGTGACTTTATTTTGTTGAGACATACAACAGACACTGGGATGCAATGACCACAATATATCTAGAAATGCTGATAATTTTTTTCCGTGGCTGTATCATTGATTGGAGTTGGTGATTTTGCTTGAGGGCTGTGAAGCCACATTGGGGCCCACTGTAGTTAATCCATTCTAGATGGTGCTTTATAGGCTTAAATAGACATAATAAGGATAATAATCATTAAAGAAGATTTGATAATGTAATTGCGGATTTACTGTTTCTTCAAGTTGTTTTACAACAGCTTCGTGCTTCACTCATTTATACAAAAGAATATGCTAAATGATCTTGTTTTCCCCCGCAAAACGAATCAATGTGTTTTGTGTTACTGAAAGTGAAGGCCGAGAGATGCTGAATTTCTCACTTCAGCTACAGACATGAGTTTATTGTTAAACTTTTACAAAAGCTGGTTTTCTTCTTTGAAATGTTGATGGTTTTATTTATGTTTTCATTCTTTTACTTTCACTACACTCTTGTCCCAGTGGCTATTTTTCTGTGAATTAAATAGCCATTTGGCATGTGGTCCCTAAAGAAGTTTTATGTCTGAGGTCCCCAGTATACCTGCCTGGAATACCAATCCAGTTTGTTATGCCCCATAGACGGACTTTCCCTCTCTGCTGAGAGAGAGGCCACCCCTGATTCATTCAAACAAACAGTACTTAGATATTTCACATTTGTCAAGGTTGGAATACCGATGATTTGTGGGGGAAAACTGTTGAAATTTACATTTAATTTAGCTTCAAGTTTCATGTTATCAACTCATTTACATGAGATTGCAATGAGAACAGGCATGGAACGGCCTTAAAATAAATGCAGTAATGAGGTACAATTCATGGCTTGAGGTAATTATGGCTCCTGTGGCATTCTGTGTGGTTTTTGGTTAAATTTGGCCGAAGTTACCCCTTTAACCAGAAGTTATGGGGGATTTAGGAGAATATAACTGGAGCTAATAAAATGTGGAGACCAAATGGAAGTAAAATAAAACAAACTTTTTTTTTCTTAGCTTGCCGATACTGCCAGTCTAAAACCTTGCAGCTTCTCCGTAGACATTTAAAAGCTAAACAATATAATGGCTTCAAGAAAGTATTTGGACAAGCAAACCACAACTGTATAATTTGCATTGTATAGATGACAAAACGTACCCATTTTAACAATTACCCACTGGTTCCAAGATTATTCTTCATAGTTGTGTGAAGTCAGTTTCTGGGAGATCATACAGGTGTTTCAGCAGAGTAACCACAGGTAGCTAATCACATTTATCTATAAATCAAATATAAGTCCTACTGTAATTTACACACTAATATTTTGCACCCTTTTTGAAAACATATTTTTGTTTATTTGTTTATTAAAAAAAGAAAATAAATGATGCTTGATATGACGTTTTATTTTTTACCGTACCGAAATTCATAAAACTATCTTAATACTTTTTTGGGGATGGTGTATTTCAAGAAGGGACCGGCGCCAGCAGCATGTTTGTGATTTTTGGATTATTGTGGATGCAGCACATGCTTGAGGTTTTACATGCTTACATTGATGAACATTTATGCAGGATTAATGGACTGTTAATCCTCTTCTTAGCAGCCCGACACACAAGGATCAGTACTCACAAACTTGAGTATCAGTGACTGCTACCTGTGTCTCAGAGACGCTTTAAACTGCTCAGATCACATTGTGTCCTTCAGCTTTTTAACGTATCAATCTTACAAATCTGTGTATGTCAGTTCACAATGTGTTCATGTATAACCCATTCTGAAAATTGACAAAACCAATATTGCCTTGCACTGCCCGTTCACTGAAAATAAACCCGTCTCACACCTGCTTCCCTGCTTCCAACACATCTCACTTCAGCTGCCCATGATTTTCCTCAACTGTTACAACCAGAATATAATGCGGAACGGATGTTATATTAATAGCACATTGGATTATCCATTTTGGGCGGTGACTGTCTGGTATAGATCTCCTTGGACCAGCTATAGAAACATGCACTGTAACTAGCTGGATTTTTCAGCAGGGATGTTATTTATTTAATCAAACGTTACAACCACAGACTCCTCCCTCTGTTTGTTGACTTGTATTGTGTTTGGTAATGGCTGTATATGTACAAAAGGTCTCTGCTTGGCAACGTTATCCAGCTGGTGGTGAGGGCATTAATCCAGTGTGCGAGTGAGTTTGCACGGCCACTTCCAATTCTTTGTTTCTAGTGGTGACATTAAAACATAATTGGATTCTTCTTATTCTGCCAACCGTAGTAGCTTCTCATAACATTATGGGCCTTTGGTTACTCGGAGAACTAAGTTTGTGAATGTGGTAGCTGTAGCTGTACAATCAAAGCTATGTTTCATTCCCTGCTGGCACTTTGAGTTGTTTGGTTTGTTTTGTTCTGGTTTCTATTTCTTTGAACACGCTGTATTTACTTCTTATGTTATTAAAAGCTAAGTTCTTGCTTATGTTCTTGTTTCTCCCTGTTCCTTCTCCAACCAGTGGACTTGTTTTGCACATCTCTTGATATTATAAGGATGTGATCTTAATAATGTTTGAAGATCGGTTATTCTCTGTGCCAGCCTGCTGGCCTTCAGATTTTCATTTATTGAAGTATATCCCACATACAGTACATGGGACATGATCACTCTCTGCTGTTTCCCATTTCTTGACTTGAAACCATAGGAGACAACAACATCCGTCAAAGATAACAATGGGGTCATTGTGCCCATAAATAAATGGAAGTAAAAGGGTTGGAATTCTGATGTATTGCGGTTAGACAGCTCAAATTTGTCATTAAAATAAAGGCATAGTTCATCTTACAATGAACATTGTGAAGATTTAGTTTCCCTCCTATTGATCCAATTCTCTATAATCTTCCATGAAACACAAAATGAGACGTTATAGAGAATGTTTAAGATGGAAGCATATATTGCCAAACTTGACTAAACCATTTTCAAAGTCATATTATATTCTTCTAAAAATATGTTAAACTGTATAAATATGTATAAATCTGCTTTCTTTGAGTGGAAAAGAGCAGGCCGGATATTCTGCTTTGCATCTTCTTTGTGTTTCACGGAAGAGAGAAAATAATACTGCGTTGAAACTACATACGGGTGAGGATATGAATTTTAATTTTGGGTATACTATTCCCTTAAGCTTTACCCAATGAAATCATCAAAGCTTGGCCTTGATACTCGTCCAATCAATACTGTCCTAATGGCAGAAGAGACCAAATAAGGCCTGAAACTTTATATCAGGCGTATCATTGATAGGCATGAACAGAGCCAGATTCTATAGCCGAGCCGAGAATACTCATGGGAGATTAGACTCTATGAATATTGCTTTTGCAGGCTGTGCACACAGGCAAGATTTTAACAACACTGGTCAGGGAATTACATTTCCTAAAGCTATATATGAAACACTTTCCGTCTCAGTCATTGTAGCCAAACATGCTTAATGTGTGGAAGGGAAATGACTGAGATTTAAAATTTAAATTTGTTTGCATGTCTATGTCTATAGTTATATAATAATGTTCTTACTATGCTGATGCGTGTTCTCCCCTTTCTATGGAGTGCTCAATAATTTTTCTGCTTTTTTAGACTCGGACCTTAGCATGCGCACAGTGAGTACGCCAAGTCCAGCTTTGATTCTGCCACCTGGTTCTTCTTCTGCCATTCTCAATGGATCCTCCACATCCTCTTCTGCGTTCAGCACAGAAACCATTGCCATGGTGCACACCCCCCCCACTTCCATCACCCACCCTCAAAGGGGCCTGCAGCAACCTAAAGACCAGCAGGAGGCGCCCATCGACATACTTCCCGATCACGCTTTTCTCCAGATCTTCACCCACCTGCCCACCAACCAACTTTGTCGGTGCGCTCGCGTGTGTCGCCGCTGGTACAACTTGGCATGGGACCCTCGCCTGTGGAGGACTGTCCGTCTGACGGGAGACGTGCTGCACGTGGACCGTGCACTTCGGGTTCTCACTCGCAGACTCTGTCAGGATACACCCAATGTATGTCTCACTTTGGAGACGGTTGTGGTGAGTGGCTGTCGGAGGTTGACTGACCGAGGACTGTACACGGTGGCTCAGTGCTGCCCAGAACTCCGTCGTTTGGAGGTTGCCGGGTGCTATAATGTGTCGAATGAGGCAGTGTTTGAAGTGGTCTCTCGCTGTCCCAATCTGGAACACCTGGATGTTTCAGGTAAATGTTTGTAGGTGTATGTTTGTGTCTATATATGGCTTTTTTCTGTCCGGTATTAACAGAAGTTTGGGTGAAACATATCAACAGCTCTTTATTAATATCAAAATGATTTACACCATAAATATGGCTTTGCTACGGGAACCAGATTTTATTCTGGAAAAAGTGGCAACCAAGCACAATACTAAAAAATTTTATCATGCTAAATTAAACATCAGTTAAATATTTCAATTTATGAATATTACTAAGAACTACCTATACCCAACAATATGCAAAATTAATATAGGCAGTTTTGCATTTTAAATGTCGGTGTTGAATTCTAATGTTTGCTTGCTCTTGGCAATCAAAACATTTCCGTTTTTAAAAATATTTTCTTGGTACAATTTACATTTAGTCATTTAGCAGACGCTTTTATCCAAAGCGACTTACAAAGAGTTAGGGAGCAACGAGCGATGTGTCATACAGGAATATTTCTATAAATATTGTTGTTTAACTTCTTAAAGAAACATTTAAAGAATGTGACATTGTTGATCTACAACCACACCTCTGAAAGCCCACAGAAGGATTGTTATTAAACTGCATGAATTACTTCCTGACTCAGAGCCAACAGCTTGAATACTACACCTGTTTTGTTGTTCAGCACACAAGACAGTTGACGTTTTTTTACTCCGAGATTATTCTGAAATGTCCAGAACTTCCTCTTGGAAAAGCTGGAAAAGGTATTAATAGCTCCGGCATTCTGTCTTTGTTCTCTATACTTCCCAAAAGAAACATAACCCCTAGCAAAACCAGGCCCTCTGACTTTACGGTGCTTTGGGAAAACCTGCTACCCTAATTTAGAGAATTCTATGACTTTCAATGATCAACTATATTTTTTAAAAACTAAAATAAACAGTGAAGGTTTATTTTGTTTCCATAATAGATACATTTAAATCATTGTAAAAGGTGCGTTAATATATATTTTTTGTCCCATGTCCCACTGATTTCATAATTTACTGTTAGTATATTTGCTAGAAATAGAGTTTTCTTGTGACTTTTAAAAGAATTGACAGTTCCCTGTTTGTCTTACGAATACATTTTAAATGTTATTTTCTGTATTTGTTTCACAAAGGTACAGTTTTTGGATTTAGCAGATGAGAATGTATGAAAATAATAGTGCTTTTTCCTGCATGTCTTTAAGTTCTCTGGTGTTTTATTTCCAACTTCCTGCGCTGCACTTCCTGTTTAAGCATATTGTTGTTTTCCCTGTGTGAGTGCAGGTCCCAAGTACATTCTCGGTTTTCTTATGGGAAACCAAACACTGCAAAAGAAAGACGAATGCGTGGTCTGTGTTCCCTCACTGCTTTCTTACAGTTGTCTTTTGGGATTTGTGTTAAAAAGAGATCTGAAACTAGACATTTGGTGGTTCTTAACACAGGCATCTGCAAACTTTTGAGAACCATTTAGAATAAATTGTTGCATCACATACACATGCTTCTGAAGAAAAAAACATTTTTCCAGAATATATTCATAAACAACAGTCTCGAAGGAATTCGTGACATTGTTACGAAATGTAATCCTTTCCCCCTTTCACGTGTCAGTCAGCACTACTTTCAATCTAATGTATTTTAATAAGCGAAATCTTTCATATGAATATATAATATATTTCAAAGCAATCTGATGGGAATTCATACCTATTTTACAGGGTTTTTCCCCTGTGACGTTAGGTTTAGGGGCGGGGCTAGAGTAGCCATTGATCATTGTTTTACTACCTCACGAAACTTGTGTTTTTAGCAAAATTAGCATTTGCAGCTGTGATTTTACAATAGGGGCTGGCTGCAGCCGATGGGGCGAGTGGTACTCCACTCAAAACCATAAATACGTCACCTGCTTTCGAAGCCCGAGCGGATATACTTCGCCTAATTCGGACCTCAACCCGGAAGTAATTTATGAAACTGCGCTGTTTTAATGTCAATAAATACTTGTAATGTTTTAATGCTACAAAATTATTATTTAAATGTTATTAAATAGCGTTAATGTTAAGAAATCCAGACATTGCTTCCAGGATTGTATTTAGAAAGTAAACATAATAATAGTTAGCAGTCAACAATAAATGAAACATCAAATAAATTAATTTTTATAAAAATTTAAAATGTGAACACAAATAATTTAGGAATTTTATATTTAAAGCAAAATAACATACAGTAAAATGTAGAATAATTTCCACAATGTTTGAATTCTTTTGAGTAAAAAACACAAACTATATTTACAAAACAAATCAACTGCAAGTAACAGTAAATAACGATCAAGGAAGGTTCTCCTCCTTCATCTTCACTTTTAATGGCGGATCGCAACCAACATGTTTGTGTATATCGCCACCTGCGGTACCGGGGTGTGTAACATAAGAGTTTTCAGTTCTTCTGATTTTATAAACCCTGTATTTTAAAGAAATTCATGCAACATCAGCTAACATTGGTGAGACAATAAAATATTGATTGTCAAAAATATATAAATCCATCGTGTTTATTCATTCTTTTTGTGTAATTTCACAGAAGCCATATGCGTTGTGCTTGCATTGCACGTTAAGACATTATCAGTCTGCAAGTAGTGTAGGGATGTCGAGATAAAGTTACCTGAGTTAAAATTTGAACTTCAGAGACCTCAGCGACGCCATTTTGCCCCTTCTTTATTATCGAGGGGAGGTGATGTATTTCCTGTTCGAGAGTGGAGCTCCATCGCCCCATCGGCTGCAGCTAGACCCCTCTCTGATTTTAGGGTTTGGGGTGAAGTCAGTTATTGGTTAGCCACACATCTTAAATCATTTACGACTTCTTCTGATATCAGGTTATAAATATATAAATGTAAATACACACGCAGTCTGTGACATTAATAAAGGTCGTGATCACCGACACAATTTTTTTCTGATGTTCGTGTCCATGAACACAAATGTGAAGATTCCAAATTTCGTGTCTATGCCTCGAACTGCCATAAGTAATTTATCTTTGCAGACCGAGGTGTGTTAAAATTCTTTCCTTTATCCGAGACCATTGTGAATATATTTG
Source organism: Triplophysa dalaica (assembly GCF_015846415.1). NCBI lineage: Eukaryota > Metazoa > Chordata > Actinopteri > Cypriniformes > Nemacheilidae > Triplophysa > Triplophysa dalaica. Next base: position 10,268,389 of record NC_079544.1, read on the forward strand.
GCTTTCTCAGGTAAATAAAACGTATCACCAGATGGCAGGTAACTTCCTAGTTTATATCAAAGTAAGAACATTTTTGTGCGTCCCCTATAAACAGCGCAGATGAAGTTTGATGTTTCATCCTGTCTTTCTCTTTTTGTAGGGTGCTCCAAGGTAACCTGCATAAGTCTAACTCGGGACGTGTCCGTGAAACTCTCCCCTCTTCATGGCCAGCAAATCTCCATCCGCTATCTCGACATGACAGACTGTTTCGCTTTAGAAGACGAAGGGTTGCATACCATTGCAGCCCACTGTACTCAGCTTACTCACCTCTACCTGAGGCGCTGTGTGCGCCTGACTGACGAGGGTCTGCGTTTTCTGGTCATCTACTGCCCGTTTGTGCGCGAGCTCAGCGTCAGCGACTGCCGCTTCATCAGTGACTTTGGCCTGCGAGAGATCGCTAAGCTGGAGGGCCGACTTCGCTACCTTAGCATAGCACACTGCACTCGCATCACAGACGTGGGTGTGCGCTACGTGGCTAAATACTGCATCAGACTGCGTTACCTGAACGCTCGTGGCTGCGAGGGACTGACAGACCACGGCATCGAGCACCTTGCCAAGAACTGCCTTAAGCTCAAGTCATTGGACATCGGGAAGTGCCCGCTTGTGTCGGACGCAGGCCTAGAGCAGCTTGCACTGAACTCTTTCAACCTGAAAAGATTGAGTCTGAAGTCATGCGAAAGCATCACGGGCCGCGGGCTGCAAGTAGTAGCGGCGAATTGCTTTGACCTTCAGCTGCTGAACGTTCAGGACTGCGATGTACCACTGGAGGCGCTGCGCTTCGTCAAACGCTATTGCAAACGCTGCGTGATTGAACACACCAATCCAGCATTTTTTTGAGAATGGTTTTGTAAACAGATTTGAGAACATTCAACTTTTTGACTTGAGGCAATGATTTCTTTGCTAAACAAACTGAGCGGAGATTTCCACTGCTGCACCTTTGTATTTAATTTGCATGGTTGGGAGAAATCTTAACAAAGACTTTTTAACCGTTTATTTATAATTGTATTCACTCTTTTTATTACTTTTTTGCCTACGTCAGATTGTATTACACTTAACATGTAACGTTATAGAAATGTGTATTTTCAAAGAAAAGTGTACGCATTTAATTATTATGAATGCAGACAGAATAACATGATGTGACGTTAACCCAGATTTGAAACTATACACATCACTTGCAGAAAAATGATTTGTTGTTTTAACTTAAAAAAATTAAGCTCGCTGGCTCGCTTTTTTTTTAGTTAATTCAACTTTAAAATATTAGTTAACAAAACACTTTTGCATCAAATTCACATAATAGCTAATCATTTTTACGTTGAATTAACTAGACATTTTAAGGCGGCCGGGTAACTTGTTGAAACAACAAATACATTTTTACAGTGTGGCCATAGTTTCAAAAACAATTCAGCTTTTTGTAATGTTTACATTTGATGTCTGTCATGAATGTTTAGCTTTGTTTAATCCTTTGTAAGCCTGATAACTTGGTTTTATTTCAGAGGAATATTACCAAACCAATGCCATTGTCATTACGACGTTTACCTTGTTAATACTGGTCAATACTTTTTCCCTGCTGAAAAGACAGGCGTACGTTTTTTGGTCGTTGATGAATTTCTGTCCCACCATCACCACTTGTCAACCAGCTTCATCGCCAAGTTTTGGTGGTTCAACAGCATTAACCAGCCTAAACCAGATGGTCTTTTCAGCAGGGTTTAAGACCACAGTGGAATAAAGAGGTCTAAGCCATATTAAAAAAACTCATATGTTAACTACCATGTGATCTTTGCTGGGAATGCAACGGGGTCCGTGAATGAGAAAACAGGGCCGTGTCATTTACTCTAGACTGGGGATACGTCCAGAAGTAACATGAGGGTGACCACTGCTGAGAAGGCCTTGAAATCTTTTCTGCAAGCTGTCATCAGGCAGTTCATTTGCCACAACAGTGTTGAGACCGCTGACAGAGTTGGTTTACTTGCTCAGACATTGTTCAGAAGTACCAGGTGTTGCATCCTTACATGGCGACAGAAGGACGGCGACAAATTAAAGTGAAGAAGGTGATAGTATACTGTATGTGTGCAATAATTTATAAGGCAGCATTTTAAATCAGGCTGTTTTAGCTGTTATTTATACGGTTGCTGACACCTTGGTCTGTTGCCACAAAAGAGCCAGTTGGCTCCATGTGAGAAAATAAAGGAGCTGTCATCATAATCTTCATTGAGTCTGGCAGAACATGTCAATGCAGCTCGGTCCAAATTTACATTACAGCCCAGAGCAGCTGTAAGGTCCGAAGCAGCAGTGAATCCACACGAAACAGAAGCGATTAGGGAATTTCCCAGTATGGATATTTTATTATGTTTTCTGCATCTCCAAAAAAGTGTTAAGATGTTGTGTGTCCAAAAATACTATATCACTTTGATTTGTTTAAAGATAAGACTCATAAGTGCTCTATATGGCAACACCGCAAAATTGTTCCATGGAGTTACAAAAACCAAACCAAATAACATCATTATTGGACAAAATACATCAGCCGTAACATAAACCTTCTGAGTCATAAAATAGTGTTGGATTATAGAAAAAGATGAAGTGTGTAAAGGAAGGAGCTGTGAAAGGTGGGGAGGTGCAAAACATGGCGTAATGACCCTGTGATTTCAAAGAAAGTTGAAAAACTGATTCATCCAGAGCAATGAATTCAGTAAGTGTTATCATACTTGGTCCTTAAGGAAAGCACAAGCAAATACAAAGTTCATGTTATATTGAGATACAATGCAGACTAATGAAACATTTAAAGTTCAAGTAATCTCAGTATGGTTTAGTTTGGTAAATGTACTAGTCAGTTGGTTGATTTACCAGTCAGGAAATTTAAACCCTTGTCTCTTTAACAAATGTTACAAAATGCAAGAACATTTCACAAAGATGACAGATGTTAAACAGTAGCCTGCCAAGTCTGCACAAAGACTTAACAGTGCAACAATGCTATAGGATACAAACAATAGAAACACTTAAAAAGAAAGTGAAACTCTTAAATCGTTTTACATTAGACAGAATTTTGCAATAAACCAAAACATTATACTGGACAAGGATGATTCGCATTTACTATTGTAAGGTTTTAGCACCACCTGATGTTTCAACTGGGAAATTCATGTCTAATATGTAGAAAATGTTATTAGAGATGCATTGTAAAGATTAATACATAGATCAGGATCACTTTATGTTCCAATTACTTAAGTTTCTAATTTAAAAAAAAATTATAAATAAATAATCGGACGTATTTGAATTCAGATAGTGATTCATCTGATTTCGTAACGTTACAGAAGGTTTAAGAAACCCATTTACACTTTACGGTCGAGAACTAAATAAAAACACTTAAAATCGAAAACATGTCACCGACGACATCGGAAAATCAGCGCAATAAAGTTTTAGGATTTTCTTCAATTCTTAAGCCCGGCTAGCTCAGTCGGTAGAGCATGAGACTCTTAATCTCAGGGTCGTGGGTTCGAGCCCCACGTTGGGCGCTAACATTTTTAATATCTTACAGTTCTACCCCATTGCAGCATCCATTCTAAATCCGCAATAAATCCAACTGTCAAGTTTTTATTTCATTGATAGAATGTTAAATATTAAAAATAATTGCTAACGGTACATAGAGAAAACATCTCTCGTTGTACTTAGCTTGTTCGGCCAATAGAGGGCAGTTGATAAACATGCACATTTAGCATTTTTATAAAAGAGACTTTTTCCTGTAGCTCAGTGGTTAAAGGAAGATAGATTTTATTCATCGGCTGTCATTCTTAAGATAATTATTAATGAAAAATAACGTTTATGATTACAAGACAAATTGGTTTGCAACGCATAACAGTGACTGTAAAAATATGTATTATGGGAATGATATATTTGGGGTTTTGGTATTTGGGTTGACATCAATGGGCTGTTTTTGTAAAGCAGATTGGAAACCCTATTGCTATGTTCTGTTGGACAAACCAGAGACTTAAAAACTTCTTTAAAACGTCTTAATAAATTTTAAAGTTCTTTAAATCATTAAATAATTTAACCCACCTGACTGAACTCATCATGAAGTATGTCGGTGTCTAGGCATGCTCATGTTTACACTCAACATATGAAGGAAGGAATGTTTTCAGTAAAAATACAAATATAGTTTGTAGTGTGTAAATCCCTGAACAAAACAAAATACAAAGACATTTTGCACATTTATTTTGATTCAGTTGCAAATTGCTTTGTTTTCTCACACTAGGAAATGATAAAAATGACTTAAACTTATATTTTTTATAATTTACCACATGAATGGAAAGGGATACAAAATCACTCCAAAAACGTATGTGGGTCAATAATGTGACATGTATTTTTTGTGTCCAAATTCATTATTTTCCTAAAAAGAATTTGAATAAATACATGTCATATATCAAATGGATCTACAATATGTCCTTTATAAGAACCCTTTTCATTTTATTGAAATTCAATAGATTTTTTGAGTTTTGGTGTTTGAAAGACCAAAAATGTCAGGTGGTGCGACCGTCCGAAAATACAAACAGAGAACAAAACTGAGAAATAAATGTTAATTTTCTCAATAAAATTCTTAATAAAATATTTTGGCATGATTTTATGTTAAATTTCTTATATATTAGGGGAAAAATACTCAGTGCTAAATACATTAAATGTATATTATTTTTAATTAATATATGGTCGCACCACCTGACATTTTCTGGGTGGTAAAATCAGAAATCTTGTTTAATAATGAATTAATGCTCCCTAAAATGCTGTAAAACCAATATAAATCAACACAATACATTTTTTTGGACATAAAAATACATTTTCAAACTGTTTTGCTTAAAATATTTTTTTTTTCTTGAAAATCTTATTTGTCATTGACCCATGTATGTTTGAAATCTGAGGTAGGTTAAATTGATCTAATTTTCTAGGCTATATTGAGATATGATCTTTTTATTTTACCATTGTAGAGATTGCAAAAACAAGTTCAGAACATGAATCTTTTGTGTTTTAGTTTTTAAATGATGCATAGTTTTTGATAGTTGATTAAAGTTTATGTTAGTTGATTGAATATTAATGTAAAACAAAGGTAATAAAAAAGGCAGACTTACCATGGGAGTTCTGTGCATTTTTAAATGGACGATAGAAAAAAGAGCAAAGAGAAAAAGATGTCCTATTAGATTTTTAGAAACTATATATTTTTAATTTACAAAATAATATGAAAAATAAAGTCTGACAAATATCTCTGGAAAGGCATGAATGTTTCTTCAATATAATCATTAAAATAAATGTCCAGCAGAGGTCCCTCCAACCAAACTTCTGAAGACCAGCTGCTCATTAGTTTCCTGTTGCTTCTCTGAATACTTTTTTAAAACCTTAATACAGAAACATACGTGTACAGCACAAACCTGCGTTTGAACTTACTGATGATTTTGAGCTCATAAACTTGGATGGATCAGATATTATTATAGTTTTAAATAATTGTAAATTGTTTGTAATCGACACTTATTGTAAAGGATCGTGTAAATCTGTTGACACTTTCTGTAAAGGGGGGAATTATTTGCCCTGCCAACGCAAATAATAATGTTTATAGATAAATACATTAAGATGGGCTTCTTATATTACTTTTAAATAAACAATATAACAACACATCAGACATCCAGCTTTTACATTCCACCTCACAGCATACATTTCAACTACAGCCTTCCAATCTCCTATTATAATAAAAGTTCTCCTTTTCACATTCACTTTGATCTCGTCTTAGTTTCACAGGTTTAATTCCACAATTTCCTTCGAGTTTTGTATATCTGAAACTGAGAAGCTGTAATTGTGTGTGTGTTTGAGTGAGTGAGAGAGAGAGAGAGAGAGAGAGAGAGAGACGGTCCCTTCAGACCTACACTTGAGTCAGAGACAAGTGGATCAGCTCACTGTAAAGCTCTCTGCCATCAGTGGAGAACCAAGAGGTGCCTCTTTCCTGCCACTGTCCATGACGCATCCCCTCCTCCATCCCCCACCGGGTCGGGGGAGAGGGTGGGAGGGTGGCCGGTGTGGGGGAGGAGCCCTTTTGTCCTGAGTGGCGTTGTGGCTAATCTAAAGACCTGTGATGGACGCCTCTCTGGCGGACTCCACCCCTCCGAGCGGGGGATGGGGATAGCGTGAGAGGGCACGGGGGAGGGGCAGAAAGGGCGGGGGCAGGAGGAGGCAGCGAGTGCTGGGGGAGGGGGGAAGGTCATTAGTCAGCATGGAGAAAAGGGGAACAGCAGGACACAGTGCCACACATTACAGCCCCCTCCCGCATTGTCCTCCCTCTCAGGCCAAATGACTGCTGAAGGGATTCACAGAGTTAAATTTTCTAATCTCCCTCAAGGGGGTTCGGGCTCTGGTTTTGTGATGGTAATCTAGAGTATTGGGCAGGTACAGTATGTAACACATGTAAATGAACGAGTCCTGTTGTAGGAGCTAGGACGGTTTGGTTTAAGATTAGGTTATAACTTGCACGCATTCAACCTGCGTTTCTATCTTTAGATTTCTGTAGACCACCCCTGGGTGTGTGACTGTGTGAAGAGTAAATGAAATATTTGTGCCCAGCTCCATCAAAAATGACCTTTAGTGCTCACAGCGAGACACCGGAGCAACAGACACCTGCTGTTCCCGTCCTTGAAGAGCTGCATGGCCATATAACCACACGTCTCACGCACAGCAGACCTTCAGAAAGACCTTAATTTGCGCTTTAGAAATGTGTTTTGCATTCCGTTTGAAGAATTGAGAGAGTTACTGTAAATGTGAACTTCTCTGGCACTGACAACCGTATTGGCTTGTGTTTGGGTGCTCATTCGTAATGTGTCGGTGTGAGAGACGCAGGAAGAAGCCAGAACTCGAGGCACAGATGTGGACCAGACGTGCAGCTGGGTTTGTGTGTGACACTGATAAGAGATGCCACTGGAGGAAAACCAGCTTCACTCGGTCCAAGACAGAATACAACATGAAACAGAACAGAAAGATGAACAGAATGAATGGGGAAGAGAAGATTTTTATAGTACACATGTATGAGGAGTAATGTAAAAATAAGGACAGTTCTGGCCAAAAGTGTGCGATTTGGATTGTTTTATTCAAATCTGTACAAACCCATCTAGTTATTATTTGATTGTTTTCTACATAAAATCATGCTACGAAATGTCAAGAACATTCTGTAAACTATAGAATTCATATATTTACTATTGACTGAGTAAATCCATGTCAAAGATAGAAATCATAGTGAAATTAATAGTTGAAATCATTTTTTTCCAGACTGGGTGAAATGCTGTTTTTATTTCATTATATATGAAACATATATATTTACACGTTATATTTATGTTGTATAATTCAACCTATAGTGTAAATTAAAGCTCAGCTTTGGAAAGACTTAAAGTAGGGTTTGCAAAAAATTACAACACTTACAAAAATGTTTTGAGTCAAGGCCAGGAGAATGACTACAATACATTACTACACAACAGGATTAACAAATGAAGAGTTTGGTTCCAAAATGAGATAACTCTGTATTAAAAAAAATTAAAAATCATGTTTTTTTAAGATGTTAGCATGTTAGTTAGCTGATTTTTTCAAAAACAAAAAAAAACAACTACCATTTGATTGATATTAATTGGAGTGCACAATAAAAAAGTCTTATGAATTTCTAATAAAATTGATGTCAATGTAGGCTTTATATCCAGTAAGTTTTTGGTATTTGAATAAAAAACTAAATTGACTGATTTACTGTCTGTTTTTTGCACAATAATTAATTTAAAACCAAATACTGTACAAATATTCCCCTGGACATCACTTTTTAGCCACTACTAAATCTCACAAGGTTGGCTTTGCTAATGAGCAGTTCTGATGATTAACAGTATCATGAGGATTTAACATTCTTGCAGAAATGAAAAACTGAGATTTAGTGTTTTCTGTTGTAGATTTTTCCTGTGGGTCAGTGGTTACAGCATGGCACTAGAAATGCCAAAGTCATGAGTTCGATCCCAATGGATTGAAGGTGATACAATGTAATGTAAAAAAGTGATGCCAAATGCATAAATGTAAATGTAGTCTGATACCCCATGCATTCCCATAATCCCTCATTTATAGAAGCATAGGAAAGAATTTTCAATGGGTAAAATGTGCGTAAAGATGGTGTTTGTGGAGCACAGAAGCATATCATTTCACAGTGAAATACAGCCGCTCTCTGGGGCCACACAGCTCACAGACACTTGATTTGGGCAACATGGCGTCTGATGAGTCATGCCTATAGTGAATAATCTGTCTTCATATCAACGGGTGTCAAGCACAGACCAGACGGGCCAGAATTCACAGCAGAAATGAAATATCAATTGTTTTAGTTTAGTTTTAGTTTTACATTTGCTTTATTTGTAGATCTCATGACTTATTTTTGCATTTTTTTTTGTAATTTTATTATTGATTTGTTTATTTTAGTTGCTTTATAAGATATATTTATTTTAATGTAACTTTTTGTATATGATTATAATTTTAGTGTCTTAAACTTATTTCAGTTTATTTATGAGGCAATATTTCAGTTTTCCAATAATTTTAGGGCAATATTTGATTTGATTTCAATTGACCAGAAACGTTTTAGTACACTTAAGTAACCCTTAGGTTAAATCATTTTGAGAGAAGTGATTAGCTGTGTGTGATCTGTTATTTTTAAATAGGCTATAAAACATATAGAATTTTCATAATGGGACAGTACACACCCCCAAAATGATTTTTCTGTCATCGTTTATTAACCTCAGAAAACCCTCAAGGTTACCATCAGCAGCAATAAGCACAAATAAATGTCAGACTTCTTCTTTTGCCTGAATTGTCTATTAAACACAAGCTCATTTCTCTCATTCTCTGGGTCTTGTCACAGCATGAGCTAAAATGACTAGTTTTTGGTAGTCATCTGTTCGCACCACTCCGAGCACGTTAGAGTGCACAATGTGTGTGCTTGTGTGTGTTGCACAGGGCAGCTGAGCAGTCGGCATGACACTCATCACCCAGTCTGCGATTGATGCTCTGCCTCTCGCCCTCAATGTCACGCACGACACATCCGTCTCCGGGGGAAACAGGAGGTGCGAGAGCGTGTGACAGTTTTAAATCCCCTCAGCCGGTGAGAAGGACATCGTCGCTGCATCTGATAGAGCTCAGGCACATCCCTCCCCCTACCTGTGTCACCGGCACAGGATACTGTGATCAATCACGTAACCAAGACGGCGAGGCATAGGTCGTCAAGGCGACCACAAATCGCTCTTTATCGAAAGCTGCAGAGACGGCCGGCCAGGCCAACTCCAGCTGGAAATGACATATTCATTGGCTCCGAACACGAATCAGCTGGCCAAAGCCTGACATTTTCGGAAGGCAGCAGTTTTTAGGATCATTGGCTGTGTGGATAACTAAAACCCTGAAGGCTCACTGCTGAATATTAACCAGTTCAGCTGTTGAGCAGGACATGCGGTATATAAACACACATGTAGGATGCGAGTACAGCGAGAAGACAGATCTGTCACGATAGCTAATGAATGCTGCTCATTAAAGGAGTGTCTACACATTAGCTGATTATGTAATAACATTTTTATTAGTTGCACTTCAATGCCTCGGGTCATCTTTTAACAGATCATTCTTATGATCATGAATCAATCCTGTAGTGAGTCTATGATTTGAAGAATCTGTTAAAACATCCCCGTGTCGCTCGATTTGAAGGGGGACTGGGGGGTTCCGGGACCCGCATAAGGCATTAGGACCCCCCATAAGAAGTAAAAAACAGACTTTGGGGGGCCCTCAGATATTTGTACTTGAGAAAAAATTGTAATGACCAATGGATTTAAAGCATGCAATGGATATTGTCAATTTTGTGAATTAATTATTTACAATCATTTAAATTAAGTTCATTTATGGGCTAGTTGTCATGTCTCTTTAAATTTGAAACGCCCCGACCCCCAGTGAAAGAATCCTGTTCTTCTATGTAAGCCCGTTTTATGGGGGACCCCCATAAGACCTGGTTCATTTCGAGCACTGCATAGAAGCATTATCGTGTTAAAACTTCTACATTTCATGCACTTTGTAGACGCTTTATCCTACACAAACTATCTTTCTTACATATCTCAGATATTCATTTTCTCCTTTTTCAGATCATCTGCTGATGAGGAAAACATCGAGTTTGGCCTTTCTGTTAAAGGGCCTTTCCCAAGGGGAGACTGCCAGCCCGGCTCGTATCCCAGCGGCCCAGTGTTAGTGAACTGTTCCGTGTTGCCATGTTTGACGCTCGGCGGCTAACCACAACCTGCCTCCTCGCCAATGACAGATTTAACACCCAGCAGTCGGTGGTTTGAGGAGGAGGCACGATGCCGGCGGTGACGGGCCCTGTGTGAGGAACTGCGCCATGTGTCAAGATAGCACATAATGACAGACCACAGAAGATTTTCACTGCCGCTAAAACCACTCAGACAACCCTAGAATTTCGCTTTGCATTAAAACAGGAAGGACTGTAATAATATAGCTGCAGATCGGGATTTGCTAACAAACAAACAAAACATAAGCATTGGATTTTTGCAAATGGGATTTAGAAGTCTAACGTACATTTAACACCTCCGATTCAGGACTTCCGCCGAGGCATCATTTTGACAATTCCTTGTGCAAGTACCTCCTGTCGAAAACTCCGACTCCTGCCAGTTGCATGCTGGGTGCACACGAGACCTATGGATTTCACGAGCCACTTCATCGGAAAGTGCAATTATGAAAGATGTCTGTCGAGGGGGGGGGTTTGGGAGATGGGGAAGCCTTGTTCCAGGCGTTAGGCTCATAATGGCTGGCTACTGGAGCGGACAGAGAGCCCCTGCCATGTCCTCTCGTCCTGTCAGAGCACGTTATGTCAGCCGCTCCACAGGACTGATGGTGTTTATGATGGTTAGAATAAACAGGGCTGTCCGAGTCTCTTTTCTCTCTCACTGGCAACAAGGCCATGTTGCTCTACTGCAGAGAGACCTAGTACAGAATCATTTTAATGGTTTTATATTTTGTGTAAAAATGCTGGGCTAGTAGTGTTCAACTACTTTAGACTAAAATCAAAAGCATGTTAGCAGGAAATTAAATGCATGCAAAATTAAATATGAAAAGGATAAACTGGTATAATATTAACAAAACTGAGCTATTTAACTGAATCCTTGGAGCATATATAAAGTTTTCAGAGGACCATGGCACCAAATGTTACTTACTACACAAACACCATTTTGGTTTCCTAGGCGAATATCGTGAGTCACTTTTATTAAAAGCATCATTACTACAGTTGGCAGCAATTTACAGTTTATCATACATGATAGTTCAAAAAAGGAAAGGACACTCACAAAAAGAAAAAAAAAAGAAAACATTTACAACATTAATGTCTGTAAACTTCAAGGCTAGTTAGAATTGAGGTAATGCTGTTCAGCGTTGTGGCTAAAGTAACAAAAGTCCATTCAAATAGATAAAGGTACCTGATTTTATTCTTACACCAGTGCATTAACATGGATACAACGAGACAATTTTGACTGCAGTAATTTATTTCATTTTCACACGTTTCGGTGTTTAGTCAAGAGAGTAAAATTGAACATTCAAAAGCTGCCTTCGTTATTGCTGTCTCCACAGGTTGAGAGGTCTCCTCACCCGTTTGGATTGTCAGTGTGAGAGACTGGGAACAGTCCGAGTGTAGGCTATGATATGTGAGAACTTCACCCGCTCCTCTCAGCAGAACAGTACAACAAAAACCTATTTCAGCAGCGGAGAGTCTTAATGCCGTTAAATTGTACACCACTGAATATTATGAGATGCTACTCCTTGTTACAATATCAACAGTAGAGAGAGAGAAAAAAAAAAGAAAAACCAAACAATATTCAAATAAAAGAGAGCAGCATAGCACTATTGGAACGATTAATTCCTATAATATTTCAGGACATTTCCTCTAGAAGGCACCCACACAGTGCCGAAGACTTAAACAAACAAAAAAGGAAAAATACAGAGGGGAGGGGAACACCCTTTTGACATCCACACAACTCTAACTTCGGTTCGTTTCTTCCCTGGCTATGCTAATGGTTACAGAGAGAGCTTATTTGCGTTCCCGTTACTTTGCCGGTCAAGAAAAACCAAACAACCAAATTCAAAAAAGTGTTTGGATATTGAGTTGGCATGTAAACAACTGGACTAATGAGTTTCAGTCAGCGTCTCCTCAGCCCCAGGGAAATGTAAGACGGCCTATTTCAGTCTTTAGTCACTTTTGTCATCCTCATCAGCAGGGTCATCATCGTCGTCGTCATCATCATCATCGTCGTCATCATCATCATCATCATCATCCATTCCTCCCTCCATTGAGTCCTCAGCTGGTCCTGCCAGGTCGTCATCCAATACTGATGAATCAGCCGTCTTGTTCTGGCTCTCCTCCGAGTCACTGTCTTCAAGTGTGTTGTCAGCAGTTTCGACATCAGCTGTGGAGGCGTTCTGGTCCTGATCAGCACGGGCTGCTTTAGCGGAATCCTTGTCCTCGCCAGTAGCCCCTAAGGCCCCTGACACAGCACTCTGAAGGTCAGCTAGAGAAGTTTGGGGAAAGCCTGGGAGGCCCAAGCCACCAAGACTTGGGGGTAAGAACATGGATGGATAGAAGAGGCCTGGGGCCATGGTAGAAAGCAGGAAAGGGTTAAAGGCCAACGGGTTAGTCGACATGCCAGCAGAGGCAGCAGCAGCCGCATTCAGTGCAGCAGCATCTCCAGTAGCCTCATCAGATTCCGTTTCACGCATCGCATTCTCTGCTTCTTTGTCATTCTCTTTCTCCTCTTCCTCCTCTTTACTTTCCTCTTCCTTCTTGGGCTTCGGTTTGTCCTCAGATTCGGCCTGTTCTGTGCCCGAGGCGCCGTTGGTGGCTGAGGCAGCAGCGGCCAGATTTCCTCCAAACAGTCCCCCAAGGTTGAACATGTTGGGTAGGCCGCCCATGCCTGGAAGCATTAGAGGCAACATGGCAGCAGCGTGCTTGGCATCTGCCCCTCCTCCTAGAGCAGGAGGAAAGCCCATGAGGCCGGCCGCCAGCTGGAGGCTCTGGAGGTTCTGCAGACCCTGCAGGCCCTGCAAGTTCTGCAGGCCCTGCAAGCTCTGGAGGCCCTGCAAATTCTGCAGGCCCTGCAGACTTGTCAGGTCCATACCTCCAAACAGTCCGTTCATTAACAAAGGATTAACCCCAGAGGTGGAGGCCGCTGCGGCAGCTGCCTGTGCCGCTGCAGTTGCCTTGGCAATCTCAGATTTGGGCCGTCTGCCTCTGCGGCGCACGCCCTCCTCTCTAACCACTGGCCCACTCAGGAGACGGTCAAACATGGACTCTGGGAGAAAGCCCTGATCAAAACAAAAATAACCGGTTCAAAATAATTTTCTTTAAAATCATGATTAGCACATTTTATTTAACAGGCTGAAAGCACAACATGACTCACTGATTGTTTTACAATATCCGTCCAATCAGGGGAGATGGCAAACTCTGGATTTTCAACTAGCCAGCGGGGTAAATCCTTCATCGGAGGGGCCATAGCTCCTCCCATCTGTAAATATGTCAAATAAAAATATTTACATATCTAGTAACATTTAAGGAACATTATCTTTCAATTAAACACTGGCTGAATGGAATACTTGCCTTTCTTCCATTCCTTATATTAACCACTGGCACCCTCTCCTCCCCAGTCAGTGTGTTGATGTCAATCTTGTTAGGATTGCGACAACGGTGTCTTTTCTGTTTGGGCTTGGCGAATTGGGAGAGGAGGTGATCCTCATTCTTCTAAAAGATAAAAAGACAAGTGTAAATTAGAAAGTACATTGCAGACAAAACTTCTGCAATCGAGTGGTGGGGTTCGACCACAAGTTGGATATCACAAATAATTCACTTACTGGTACAAATCCAGACATATCCATAGTGTATGTGGGATGCTGTCTCAGCCATTCCCGAAGGTCTTTAGTGCTGGGACCATCTTCTCCTTTAAGATGGCTCCCTTCTTCTAGGCCATCACCAGGAGCTTTCTGCGCAGGAGATGAAAGGTGTCTGTGTGCCTGTCTTGGCATAAGTGCCCCATCAACAAAAGCTTTGGTTGCATCAGAATTGTCCTGCAAAATCAATAAGAGAAATTGAGGAAAGCAAACAGAGGGTTGTTGAAAAAACAGTATGAAAAAGGTACGTTACGTACAGCATTGAGCGGTGCTCTCTTGTTTCCCATAAAAAGCAGCTCCAGCCCCTCAACATTTTTCCTTCGGCCTCTTTTTCTCCGATTGGGCAGTTCAGCATCGAGTAGAGAGCCGTTGGCTCTTGGTCTGGAGGAAGCACCTGCTTGTAGCAGCTCCATCTGGGCCTTCAAAGCAGCGGAAGAGGCCATGGCTCTGGGGAAGGTGGTGGAAGAAGTGGCAGACATGCCGTGCAGGGCCTTGGTTAGATCCATGGCCTGAGCTTGGCCTTCTGTAGCATGGGACTCTCGTAACTGAGCTACCATTTCCATTAAGTTTCTGCGCTTGGCAGCACGTTCAGCCTCTATCTCCACTTTTCTCCTCCTACGTCGGCGTTGGCGAGGCACCGACAGGCTCAATGCCTCATCCTGTCCATCACAAAGTACAACGACAAGTAATCAGACATTATTCTTTCCATCAATCGATGACAACCACTAAGCAGGCACAATATAATAGTGTTTTAAAAGTTAAAACTTTGAGCCTTAATCCAAGTTATGGGCGGGACTTGCCTTGTTGACCTGTGGTGACATGGTGAGGTCCTCACTGCCACTAAGGCTGGCCTGACCCGCCATTGAGAGATCACCGAGACTCCGCCTCTGCAGGGGGCTGTCCGTTGCCATGGAGCTGTAGCCAGGCAACAGGCCGGGAAAGTCAAAGAACTGCCTTCTGTTGGAAGGCCACTTGCCCTTCAAGACCGCATCACAGATGTTGTCCATTCGATTGATCATTACCCTGTCCTGAAGTACAAACACCGAAGAGGAGCACAAGCATGAGCGTTTGCATGCACGTGTACACATACATAATGAACTGGAGGTCCTTTGAAGGGTATCTTAGGTTTGAGGAGAGATTAATATTTTTTTACTGTTAACTGTAGAGAAAGTCAAGCTTAAATTTGACCACAGTATAATTTGGTCCGAATCACAAGTAATACACATGCATGCTTTAAGTAGAAGCAAGCTTTATAATATGCTTATAATATAATCATAAAAAAAATGCTACAGAAAACAGTAGCCACAGGCTCAATTGTTCGACTAACCTTGGGCCAGAAAGAGAATTGAGAACGTTCACTGAACATTTGAGAGGCTGATGGATCCACATCATCGACACTGAAGCAGTCTCGTGTCTCATCGCGGGCAGTGCTCAAGGAGGCGTTACTCTCCTCATCGAAATTCTTCCTCTCAGAAGCGGCACCAGCTGCAAAACAAAATTATTTTTTAATGCACTGATTCTTTACCTTTGTTAAAATACTTTTTTTTAATGAAATATATAGAAAACTAAGCCAGCCATAGAAAGTGTACATTCTACATAATCAAACATGTCCCATTAAAAAACCGAGCATAGGGTGGCTTCAAAAAGCCAAAACAGATACAACCTAACCCTAACCATAGCTTTAGTGTTTTGTGATAGAAAAAGGCCAATGAAAGATGATATGATCTAAACCCGTGAAACAGAAAAAGCATTTTATATGCTCCTAAAACAAGCACAATAAATACAAAATGTTCCTTAATATTAACCTTCAGCTTGTGAAGATTTTTCCGATTTGTCATCCTCATCCATCTTCTCCTCCTCGTCATCGTCGTCTTCAGATGTTTTGTCAGTAGATAGTTTATTCTCAGTAGTCAAGAGAGGCTTCTCCTCTCCCTCTCCTCTGTTTTTATCCTCACATGTAGGAAGAGTTAATGGCAGATCCATTGGCTTTTCCTCAGCCATGCCATCTTCAAAACTGACCTGCTCCTCCTTGGTGGCCATTTCTTCTTTATCCTCCACTTCTGTCTTCTCCTCTTTGGGTTCCTCCTTTAGACCAAACTCATGTGCTGTCTCCTCTGTCTTCACTTCCTTCTTAGGAGACAGAGCTTCGGTTTTCTTCTCTTTGACCTCATCTTCAGTGCCACCGTTCTCCACTTTGGCCATCAACACATCTGGGTCTTCCTTCACCTCTTCATCTTTGACCAGAGCCAGAGGGGTAAGAGGATCAGGGATGATGGGCAGTTCCGCACCCTTGCCCTGGGTGAACTTCCGATGGGCTTCCAGGAAGCTCAGTTCGGGGTCATTTAGAATGTGGTAGTCTGTTCGGCTCACGCCATTTTTTGCCGCACCCCTTAGTAGGTCTTGGTCGTGGCGCCCAGGCTCCCACCAGGCTGGGAGGTCGGGGCTGGGTTGGCAGAGACTTAACCTCTCCTCCAGCAGAGGGTGTAGCAACACCTGCTCCCTGATTCGCCGGAGCAGTTCAATACGATATAGCGTCCGCGAGGCTCGCTCCTCTGTAATGGGGTCAATGATCAGGGTGGGGTCTGGCAGCTCTGGAAGCAGAACGGACAGGAAATATTTAGCAAGATGTATGATCAGGGAAATACGAAGCAGTAGGATCAACAAAGCACACAAATAAGCATTCGTTATATTGCAACATGGTTCCAAATCAGCAAAATAGCTGCATAATGTAAAAACGTAAATGTAGATATTTTCTTACGAATAACCAACAATATGTAGAGAGAAAACGTAGACTGACCACTAGTTATGCTGCCGAAGATGGCATTATCTGTTTTGGCCGAAAGAAAAAAATAGGCCCAAATAAAAGCGAAAGATAAAGTGCCTCTTCCTTCAGTGCTCAAGCTCACTCAAGCTGTTATCAAAGGATGATCTTGTAAGCACGCCATAACAAAGGATGAAACCAATAAATATAACAAGAACAGCTCAAAACCAGCGGAGAAATAAAAACACGCAAGCTCTGTTAGATGCACGACTGTGCATGATTGGCTTTATGTTTCTTTATTGTCGGAGATCACGCGCATTGATTCGAGGGCATTTTAATGTCAAACTTTGTTTTCATTAAAATGATTGTGCACCATATGTACATTTATTGTTAAAAATGCTGTCATTAACACGCCCTATTGTCATTTCAAACCTGTATAACTTTCTTTGCAAAATACAAAAATGTTGGTAACAGAACAACACAGCCCCCATACACTTCTATTGTAACCAATGCAAATCAATAACTGTTAATAACATTCTTCAAAATCTTCTTTAGTGTTGTGCGGAAGAAAGTAAAAGGTTTGAAATGACAAGAGGGTGAGTAAATGAACAACTACTTCAAATTGTGACCCATAATTCCTCCTACCAGCCTAGTCTAAAAGCAACGTTTGACACTTTACTGGAAAAACATGTTAGCAAAAAAAGAGAGACATTAAAGGGAAGAGAATGAAGCTATTAAATGGTAGAGGAAGCAGACATGGTTGTGGGTACTCATAGAAAAGTTGGAGAAAGACCCAGGAAACCACACAATAACTTTTTACAGAGAACTTTTGTTGTAATTTTTATTCTTCAAACATTTCAACTGTCTATTTAAACGACTACACCTGGAAGTTTTAAAAGGGGAGGATACCTGTCTCTGCTTTAACCTGCATCCTGCACACTCGCTTGCACATGGCCACAAAGGAGAAGTAATATTTTTCCAGGCTCTCATCAGTCTTCTTGTCTAGACGAGCAAAAGCACGGAACTGGGACCAGTCAAAGCACTGTTTCTGGATGTCATAAACCACGCCAAATGTGGACACCACACGGTAGAAATCAGCTTCTTCACGCCTTGTCCATCTGGAAAACAGATGGTGGTGGAGCAAAAGAAAACAGATGAGAAATATGCAAGAGCTTCTGAAGTCACAAGACTTAAAAAACAAAAAGGATAAAAAAATCGAAATTTACTACACTGTTTGTTACTACTTGTCAGAAGTAATTTTCTAAAAATTCAACGTTTCCCAAAACCTCAAACACGAACAGAGTAGCTTATCCTGTTTGGGTAGCTTCCATTTGTCCAAGAGTTTGGTTTCAAAATGAGATTACAAAACTGTATTTCGATTTAAGCCATAATAACCATATAATACCAATAATAATAATAATAACAACCATAAATATTTATAATAATTATGATACATACTTATGTATCTAAAAATACAGCTAAATAAAACCGCAAAAACATGACAACAATTAAAACATGATTTTTTTTAGATACTTCGAAACTGGAGTTCAGATTTTGGAACCAAACTTGTATAATATAAATTTTAAGAGACAGCTTACCTCTGTCGTCTTTCTTTAAAGTATGCTGCTCCATCAGCCAGCAGGGCGGCGCTATCTGGGATGAAAGGTGATCCCTTAGCCATGAAGGGTGATCCTTCTGCCAGGTAAGCCACAGCCCCCTCAGAAACATAAGCTCCTCCCTCCGTTACCAAGGAGAGGATGTCATCACGTGGGCGGCGACGACGGCGATCAGGTTTTGTTACAGCTTCCTGTCTCAGCTGCTCACGTTTATGAGTGCGCTGATAGGCCGTGATGATGCGGCGTAATCTGGCGGTCAGAGCAGAGGCTGGTGGCCAGTACAGATTGCATGTCTTTCCGTTCTCGCCAGTTCTAGGAGCTGAACATGAAAAAAAGCAATGATCAGCACAAGCAGGGGAGCTTAGTAAAAAAATAATGCGATAACCATACTCTCAAGACATACCTTCTCCACCCTCGCCATCAATTCCTTCATCCAGAGGAGAGTTGGTAAAATCCTACAGATGTGACAAAAAGTTATGTAACCCATCTATGAACAACACTGATTCTAGTAAAATGCGAAATTTCTAAACTTACATCCAGATCGTCTTTGAATGTCATGCGGAGTGGCTTGTATTCTGGGTCTTCATCCTCTCTGTTGGAGAAAGAGAACAGCTATCAGAGTGGGGCCGAGAAATGAAACAAAGAAATGAAATGAAAGGAAAGAAAAAGGGCGAGAGCCAGAGAGAGAAAGAGAACAGGAGGAGTCCCTCTCACTGGGGCTGTGATTTCGGGCCAAACTTACCCCTCGATACCATCTGCCATCATGTCCGCTCCCCTCTGCTCGGCAGCGATGGCCTTGGCATCAGGCATGCCCACCCTCTCCAGGAAACACAGGGTGGGGTCAGCACGCATAGAGTTGTACTTCTCATAGCCTAGTGGAAGAAAAGAGCAGTGGCGAACATAAAATATGCATAATTACAGGCTGAGCTGTGGGCTAGAAGACTATTATTTCCCTGGTGAGGAGGGCGGCATAAAGATGAGTTTATTACCGATCTAGTTTGAGATCGAATTGGAATTTCAAAACAAAATACTTGTGTATAAAGAGTCCCTTGAAGACATTGCGGAATGTTCTGAAATAAAACACGATGCAGACCTAGTGGTGACGCATAACTACTGAAACAGGAAGTCCGGACAGGACATTTAAAAGGTCTCTTGCTCTATTTTTTTAAACGGCCAATAACAGATCCCAGCCATTAACCATGATTTGGTACTTGCTTATCAGCAGGAGCTAGATTTAGTGGAAGGGAAATTTCCATGAGGAAATCGGATTAGACAAAAATCCATATGCTGAAAATGACATCAATAATTTTGGCCTATTTTCCATAAAAACACTAAATTTTTTAAATATTTTACAAGCAAAGTAAACACATAGACGTGCCCTAGCACACAGATGAATTAAAAAAAGGCAAAAATCTTATTTTTAAACTACAAAATATTGATTTAAAACGTTCTTTAATAACCTCTCAAACCTCCTCAAAATGTGCTAAAGGGAGGAAAAAACAAAAGGCAGAGCCGCAGGAAAATGCCCGTTGAAACTGTCCAAGCAGAACAGATTTGAGCCTGCGGATCCCGACAGCGCACGACAGGGGAGGCGATTGGCAGGCTGGACCCACTTCAGCTGAGCCACTGATCAGACAGGGCTCGAGCGCTCCCCCCTTCCCCCGCCAGAACATCACATTTCAATTAGAATTTATGCGGTGACACATTGTTCCTAACTGCTGCCGCGCCCTGAGCCAAACTGTAATCATGAGGGGGTTTATAGGCCATCACTCTTTCCTCTGCAGTCCAGGCCTGCCACCTCTCCTCTCCCTGCTTCCTCCCCAGACCTCCCTACTGAATTGGGATTATGATTAAGAACAGGCTGCCTGTTATATACACGCTCCTGTGTGTGTGTGGAGGCCAGCTGAGTTAACTACGCAGCACAGCGCACCAAAAGAGAGAGAGCGAGCGAGAGAGAGAGAGAGAGATCTCTGTACACACCAATCACAGAGAAAAGGCCTCTCGCCAAGATTAATATTGGTTGTGAGAGCCAGCGGCCGTTATTAAATAAGAAGTGGCTATTACTATATTTAATACAATTAAAAGTCAGCAGCCGAGAAATCCCCATCTCCCTTTTTATACTGCTCTTGGACCCTTTCCCCCCAAAAGATAAATTGTAACAGCTGCGCAGCTTTCCGAAAGAAAACAACCACGTCCCAAACTGGGAATTTAGCAGGTTCTCCCAGAACACTTCTTAACACCACAGGTCAATGTTAATAAAACGCGCTGAGAGATGCCTGTTGCCTCTGATGGATTATATAGCCGTGCGGCTCATCCCTGCTCCGTTTTGCCGTTGATTTTCTCAACTGCCCTTCATCACGCGCAGGATCGGCCATTTGGAAAATATCACCAATCAATCTCCAGGCAATATTACAATAGGTCAGCATTAGTAATTATAGTCGCCTGTCACCACCAGAGCTCCGACTGGCAGCTGTAAAAGACGTGAAAATAGAAAGGAGGTGGAGCTTACCATGCTTAAAGACGCCGACAAGGAGGGACTTATCCGCTTCGACATCCCACCAATCAGTGGGGACCTCGGCATGGAAGGGTTGTGGGATCCAGATATCCAGCTCACTGTAAGCGCAAGACAAACAAACACAGGAAAAAAGTGATTAAAACCAGGAGATGGCCGCAGCGGCACATAATCTAATGAGCGCTGCATTAATGTCTATCTGCCGACATCTGGTAGGAAACGTGACCATTAGCAAAACGCATCTCATTTAGGCCAGTCTTGTTTATTCAGGGCCAACCTGATTATGGCCAGAGATCTGAGCTACTTGCTCATCTCACCCAGTGCATTCACAAGCCCCTTGCAGTCATTAGAACTTTAGTCGAGTCCTTGAGAACATCAACATGGCGTGCACGTTTGCACATTATAAATGCATGCACATCTGGTTGGGGGGCTGTCAGAAGGGGGCGGGGGAGGAGAAGGTGATGGAAGGAGAGGAAAGATAACAGCAGGCAGGATTCTGTGGAAGGAATGGAGAGAGATGCCAACCTTGAATCGGTTCCCTCCAGGATTCTGTCTGCCTGGTCTCCGATGACTTCTTGCCGCAGATAGTACAGCATGCGGACCCGCAGCAGCACCCTGTCAGAAAAGGAGAACCAGAGCAAAAAAAGAGATGAGTTAGGGGTTAATGGAGTGACACACGGTGGGAGTTGCCGATTGAAAGTAAGAAAAGGACAAAGAAGAGAAAGCGGAAACAAAAGAGCGAGCAAGTTCGGCCAGCAGCTCTGAGCTGTGCCAGCAGCAGTAACAGCGGCTGCAGCAGCTCTTTGGCATGTGCCACAGCTCATCCATCATGCTGCCAGGGCTGATTAGCCACGCTGTGCGGCAGCCTCCACGCCTGACAGATGGCTGCACATAATCACCTCTGTGTGTGCCGCCTTTCACCCGCTTCCAACAGGTCTGCCTGGCACCTGGCCTGGCACTGCGCCGATGTGCTTGGGGAGGCGCCCGTACCCAACACACATACAAACTCCGCCACCTTCATCCTCTCATTTTCATTTCCTTCCTAATGCTGTTAGGGAAGTTTGGGAGGTGCTAACGGGACGCCTCGAAAGTACAGAGGCAGAAGTTTGTAGTGCGGAAAGCAGATGGCTGGCAGTCTAAGCGCATCGCATTTATCGTCTCGTAACGTTTCCTCAGCTGTTGCTCTGTTCCCCTTTCTTTGGATGCACATCTGAGCCAGGAGTGTAAACCTTGCTTTCCCTTCTCTCCCCCGCATCACTGCCTAGCATTAGACAGGACACAACAATGCTGGCCTGGCAACAGAAATTATTTATCAAATGAAACCAGAGAGGCCTTGAAAGAAGGTACGCAAGCGGGCAGTGCATAGGGCACAATGTGGGGAGAGACAAAAACGCTATGTGCTGCCTGATGAGTAAAATGCTGAATTATTGATAGATCTTAAAATCTTTAATTTCAGCTATCAAAACGATTCCTCATGGCCTGCCATTCATTATTTCATTTGCTTGACGGAAGCCCTTGCCAGAAAGATGGGACTGTTTCATCTGCCAGAATTTCTACAGCTGGCCATTTTTAAACTGACATTCATTAGTCAAAGCTAAACTACTGAGGAGCCAAGCAACTTAATGAAACATCTGCACCACAAGGTAACAGCAACAACTAAATTCATAAGTTTGCTTCAATTACTTTTCAAGAGCTCTTTGAAGAACTTTCAAGTTCTTCTAATTCAAAACCACCTGCTTCTGAGGATTTCAAACCTGCAAGGGGAAGTCAAATAGACAGAAGGTTCACAGATTTCTTGACAAATGAGTTTCGGTATATTTTAATGCTTGGACCCTCAACAGACAGGGTGATATCAATATCTAGCAGATTAAATATTTTGGAAGATCACTTGCAAGAGATCTGGAATATGTTAGGACTTTCTCCAAAAGAAGGACGTTTTTAATGAAAAGGTACATACTTGTTGCAGTGGTGTTTCAGGTGTCTCTTGTAACTGTCCTCTTGAAGGAGGATGTCAGGATTACAGTCAACAAGCCAGTCAGCCTGTGGCATGTGAGGCTGAGAAGTCTGCATCTTTCCCTTCTTCCCTTTACGACCCCGGGGCACTGGAGCAGATAGTCCTGAAGCCATAGAAAAGCTACTGTTTAGCACACCTCAAAAATACAGTGCTTGCATAATTATTAGGTACATAGATTTATCTGGTCATATTTTAGCTAGCATATAATATTATAGTTAGCAAAGGCTTGAAGTGAAAAATGCTTTATATTTAGGTGTGCAGGATTAGTAGGCACTATTTCAAATAAGTAAAAAAAATTATACGTAGAAAACTAAAGAAATATTTAAAGCCCATGCAATGGGAATACTATGTAATACAATGCAATGCTAGAACAACATTGAGGCGTGACCAATGGGGTAGCAAAACGCTCATTGGGTTAGGATTCAAACAATAAATGACAAAGAAGAAAACGCACAATTGAACTGCAAAAGAATGAAGAATTAATATAAAGAATAAGGTGTGAAACCATGAGCAACCCTTTAGTCTCCAGTGCCACCATTTTCCAGAATTGCAACCGACCTGGAATCTTCAGAAGTACAAGGTTCTTATAATGGGCATTATAAATATTTTTTGACTTTTCGGTGTAAATTAAATGTCTTTTTTGGCTGATTATACCTGTAAAAGAAATATTACCTAATAATTCTGCACACCTAAATTGACGATATACATAATTAACTAATTATTTAGACTGATGTGGTTAGGAATTGGTAAAATGAGCCTGGAAAAAAATATGATCATAAAATCAATGTACCTAATAATTGTCAGATAATGTGTTATACATTGCGTGCATAGTGACAGAAAAAAGCATGATCCAAACTTAATGCATAGTGCAATTTCAAGGTTGCCATATCCTACCGGAGTGGTTGGTCAGTGTGCGGCTCTGCCCGTCCTCCGTAGGGGTGATGAGGTCCCAGATGAAGCTCTTGATGTTCTCATCTCCGCGGTAGTGGAGCAGGCAATAGGCCAGGAGTGCACGGCAGATGGTCTCTACGTCTCGCTCCCTCAGCGGGCGCTTGAAGCGTCCGTGGGACAGGATGTCACCCCAGCGGCCCCAGCTATGCACAGTAGAGAATATAAGTTAGCCAGAGCTCCAAACAAAGCATGCAGCAACCACGATTTCCATGTCCCCATTGGATATTCTAAAGATTAGTGCCCTTTTGAACCCAGATTTTGAGATCCTGTTTTATTAGACAGTTTAAAAAAGCAGGGGAAATGTCACTGACAGGATATTTAGTTAAACTAATTCAAAAAATATTTGCGCGTTTGCAAAAAGTAAATGTAGCACAATGTCAGGACCGTTTAATCATCCTATTACTTAATCACTGCCTCCCAATTTTTTTAATGGAGGTAGTGGCACCACTGTCTTGTTGGCACAGTGCATGACCATGAGGAGACCCAGTGCCCTTGTTATTTGATGGAGGCACTCAAGCACTCTTTAGGCAAAGGCCTTCAGGGCTTTTCGGAAGAGAGAGGGATGTCTGCTTTGATTTTAAAGCCCTCCACTGCTTTTGCAAAAAAAGAAACCATCAAAAGAGACAAAGCCCTCATACTTGATGGATCTAATTTGCCGTGTAGCCCAGGGGTCTAGACGTGTCTGACTGAAAAGAGGGAAAAAATACTGGTCAGACATGGTGCGTGCAGCCAGCCATGATTAGCGCTGAGTGCACTGAAGCCTGGCGCTTAATTAACTGTGCGCGTTATATAGCAGCGTGCCCCGGGACAAGCCAGTATGACAAACTTGGCCACTGCACTGGTGGGCTGTAAGCTACCAGATATTCTCATCCCAAATGGAAAACAAGAGGAGACAAGGGGTATTGGATGGTGATGAAACAAAGCAGGAAGCTGAATATCCTGTCTCGTGCATTGGGGTGGACTTCTTGCTAAAGCTTGTTTGTATGGTGAGCGATGGCAAAGAAATGGAAGTGCCATCTTTGGTTTAGAGGGATATGGTCTAAAAACATCTTATGTATTGAGGTGGGGAAATGTGCAAAGTGTACAGAGTTAATGAATTGCAACAGTTTTATATTTATAAACCGCTGTGCACAACAGTGATATAAAACAAATGTGATGACAGCTAATTTTCTGCCAATCACGCCCTGTTTCAAAGTACAAAAATGTTAAAACGGCAACACCACTAACATTTCTATGTATCATTTCCAGACTGCACTCACCCATACACCAAGAGGTTCTTCTCCACTCTGAAGCACTCACTGCGGGGATACCCCTGAGTTCGGTCCTGAGGCCTGCGTGGTTTCTGAATGGGCTTGTCCTCAGAGTCACTCTCAAGATCAGAGTACTCTACCAATTCATCCTCCTTCATAGAACTGTAGTGACGTGTCTGCTTCCTCACCCGTGGAGTGTCAATCACCAGATTATTCTGACAAGAGATATGATCCAAGGTTAGACGCTCACTGACGCGTTTAGGACAGCATAGAGGGTGCTGTGCTCTCAAAAATTACTCAAATACTACTGTAAAACCATCAAATAAATAACCATTGCATTTCAAAACATTTGTGATACAGCACTTTTGTTATGCAGATGTATTTTGACGTTTCCTTCAAGCAGATATAAGCTGCTTACAACCTCAGATTCTCATGAGAGCAAAGAACAGTAGTAATTACAGAAAATGCTTCCCATGGCCAAGTTTAAACAATTTAGCCTTTTATCAATTACAGCTACATTTCACACACTGTTAGCCTGGGGAAATCAGCCTCATTAATAATGCTCAGATAGCATATTTATGAGGAGTGACACCACTGAGCCCCACCGACCAATTGTCAGACAGAATTTTGAGTATGTTCAAAATCGGCTAACACATGAAATAACAGATAGCCATCCAACTGCGAAAAAGGTGTTACAGATGTACAGAAACTACATCTTCTGTGAGGCATGTCACAGCACAAGAGAACCGCTTTTCTCCATAAAAATCTATCTTACCCTGCCATGGAGCACATCCAAGTCCAGCTCTGCCTTCTTTGCCCATTTCTGCCAGAAATCTGGGTCCTCCAGAGAAATGTCTGTTCTGTTCCCAGAGGACACAAAACTTGCCTGGTAGGGAAAAAAGAGAAGAAAATTAATTGAGATCGGACACATTTTACCCTTTAGGTAACACTATTTTAAGAGCATGATGAAATAGGTATCGAGCACATATGTAGGTAATTGTGTAATGGTCATTGTTTTTTATGTAAAGCTGATGCTTTGCTTTGTCAATATAATGCGTTACATAATCGTTTCAGTCACAGTATTGAAATAAAGAAGCTACAGTTTATCACCTTTGCAAATGTTGAGCCTTTTCCTTCTGATTCAATAGTAATAGTCTGTGTACGTCTCTGCAAAATCTGGTCAATGTCTTCTTCACAGAATTTGGATCCCTCATCCTCCTCATCCATTAAAGCTCCATACGCTCCTTTCCGCAGGAGATCCTCAATTTCCTTTTTTGAGAGCTGCTGAACCTAAAAAAAAAAAAAGGCCTTTACTAAAACAAGGTATAAAAAAGTTACTGTTTTCATCTAGGGAACTTTTTGTAAAAGGGGACACATTTAGGCAGACGTTAAAAAGGAAAAATAAGTCTCAGTGCTCAGGAATTAGTGGTCCATCCATTGACAGCCAACATGTGGAAAGTATGTTTGATTAATGAACCATCTGGACTACTGTTAAAGTGAAACTCTAAAAATGGTGGCGCTGAGTGCAGTTCATACCCCGTTGGCGGCGTTCTCCCTCCCACTCATGGACTGAAGTACAGCCTTGTCCAGTCCCAGCTTCAGACTGGCCTTGTCAAACATCTCCCTTTCGTAAGAGTTTCTGGTGATGAGGCGGTAAATCTTCACAGCCTTGCTCTGTCCGATCCTGTGGCATCGAGCTTGTGCCTGAAGGCAACAGCACAAAATCATCACGCACACATTTAGAAAAAACTGCTATGGTTGCATAATGTGATCTGGTAACTCAGCTGGAAGTGCTCTATTATAAGCTTTTTGAACGTTCAGAAATTTCATAGCTAGGAAACCAAGCTTACCTGCAAGTCATTCTGAGGGTTCCAGTCAGAGTCAAATATGATGCAAGTATCAGCTGCAGTTAAGTTAATACCGAGGCCTCCGGCCCTGGTGCACAGCAGGAAGACAAAACGGTCCGAGTCTGGCCGTGAGAAGCGGTCAATAGCTGCCTGTCGGAGATTTCCTCTTACTCTGCCATCTATACGCTCATATGGATACCTAGAATGTAAATCACAGAACACACATTAGCTATTAAAAATCATCTACTAGTCACCTGCTTTCTATTAACCAGCAACTACAGATGGGTAATAAAAACAACTCTATTTGCACACCATCAGACAAAATAAAAAATGCATTTAAAGGTAGATTTCTAAGATTTGTTGGCAGTGCTGTGGCCTCAGGCATCCTACCGTCTCTGGATGAGATAGTCCTCCAGGATGTCCAGACAGCGCACCATCTGGGAAAAGATGAGCACACGGTGACCCCCAGCCTTCAGTTTGGGGAGCAGCTTGTCGATCAGCACCAGTTTTCCTGCAGCCTGGACCATGGCCTGGAGGTGGAAGTCTGGGTGGTCGGGGGGATGACTGTCTCTAAACTCCTCCATTATCTTTTCCTCAGCACCTACAGAAAAACAACAACGGAATTTCATTTTTGCTATTGCAGAAGAAACAGTGTATTCTTAATTTGTAAAGATTACACTAAAACGGGGTCATCTTAAATCTCTCAATTTAAGAAAAATAAGTGTTTTAATCACAAACATGGAAAATCAGTTTTTGTTGTTCTTCTAAAGATCGATTTTATTTTTGCCCACCGTTGATGAGGTAGGGGTGATTACAGCACTTTCTCAGCTCCATCATGGTGTTCAGCAGGTTGGGAACATTAGGTCCTCCTCCTCCTCCACCACTTCCACCTCCTCCTCCACTCTTGGACAGGAAAGCGAAGTTCTTCTCCAAGATTGCACGGTAGTATTTCTTCTGCACATTGGTCAGTTCCACCTCAATGATGGTTTCCTGTTTTGGTGCAAGATTTTTCTCTACATCCTCCTTCAGTCGGCGCAGCATCATGGGTTTCAGAATGGCCTGTAGCTTTTGCACCTACAACCAAAACATGAAATCAATTAGAGAGAATCCATCTAGGCAGGTCGGAAGAGCTTTACACACAGTGTGAATAAGTCATGGGAAAAAAGATATTCTGTACCTGTTCTTCTGTTTTGAGATCGCCAAACTCCTGCATGAATGTGATCTCTGAGGGAAACCTGTCTGGCTCCAGGAAATTAAGGAGACTGAAGAGCTCTTCCACTGTATTTTGCAGTGGGGTCCCAGTCAGCAGTACTTTGTGTTCCTGTGCAAGAATCCACAATTAGGTGATATTTTAGAACGAACCCATCAAAAGGGTTCAGACGAATAATTTTTTTTACAACACAACAACTAAAATGTTTATTTGCTAAGTTCCACAGGCAGATTCATATTCATATTAGCACAACTACGTATATAACATGAAAGTATCTAACAGATCTGAGCCAAGACTAACAGCAGGTTAGTTTCAAAGCGTGCTGTTAAAGAAGAGACACCAACCATGTCCATCATCTTA
Source organism: Triplophysa dalaica (assembly GCF_015846415.1). Lineage (NCBI taxonomy): Eukaryota > Metazoa > Chordata > Actinopteri > Cypriniformes > Nemacheilidae > Triplophysa > Triplophysa dalaica. The sequence continues at coordinate 10,296,899 of NC_079544.1, forward strand.
AGGCCCTCAAGCAGCTTGCAGTTCCTGTTCTTGAGTCTATGAGCCTCGTCAATGATCACACAGCGCCACGGCACGCTTCGTAACTCTGGGCAATCCGTCAAGATCATCTCGAAAGTGGTGATGACTGCATGGAATTTGTAAGCTCCCTTTATCACACGGCCCTGCAGAAAAAGATACATTGCTTATGATGAAGGGCCTTGAAGAACACTGCTTAAAGTCATATTTTTTTTGTCCTCAAGTCAATTTATAGTTCATATTTGACATTCAAAACTCTATGAAGAGTAGAGGTAATGTGATTCATAGATGCACTTAATGATAAGAGAGAAAATGTTTACCTGGGAGTCCCTGTAGAACATCTCGTAAGCCTGAATGGTCTTTCTGCTAGCCTGGCTACCATGATAGACCACTACGTTGAGCTCGGTCCATGTCCTGAACTCTCTCTCCCAGTTGGGAATGGTGGAAAGAGGAGCGATCACGAGGTAAGGACTGCAAATTCCCTTCAGGTATATCTCATATAGGAATGTGATGGACTGGATTGTTTTGCCAAGACCCATTTCATCAGCTAAAATACAGTTTCGTCTGAAAGCGAAAGAAAAGAGTGTGAGGATAAGTGCTACACCAAAAAATAATTCAGTTGTTCCCTGCATAAAACACTGCGTTTAAACAGCCCTGCAGATGATTTAGACTATGTATGAGTGCATAGTGCAGCTGGACGACTTTGTAATTGCATACTTACGTGTTGTACCAGTTGAAGAGCAGCCAGTTGACTCCCTCCAGCTGGTATTCCCTGAGTGCATTGCCGTTTTTATATTCTCTGGAATTCTCGGATTTCTGCCAGTCGCTAGCGGGAGGTCGCTCCTGTTTCAAATAAAACAATTCCCGTTAGTGGTTTCCGTGCAACCGCAGGAACGTGGCCCTCTCCCCTCGCTCGCTCAGCACTCAAGAGAAAATAAAGCGCACAAGACAAGCAGCAGCTCTTACCACACGCTTTAGCTCTGGCTCACGCGCCATCACCCTCTCAAACTCTTCAATCTTCCCTTGGTCAATGTCAGCTTTAAGCTCCCATGTGCTGTCCTCATAGGCCAAGGAACACCACTTCACCAGGTACAAAGTTACAAGCTGCAGAAACATGCATCCACAAGACAAGAGTTCACACATTTTTCTGAATTCTCACGGGGTGGTCTGACTGACATCTTTATAGCGGTAACCCGTCTAGTAAGAGCTTTAATCAAGGTAAATCTATGTTTTGAGACAGATGACTTGATGAACAAGTGAAGCAGATGGATGAGCAAGACGCTGTACCTCTCCATTTTCATCTGTGCTTTCAGACACATCCAGAACCCTGTCCACCTCCACATAATCTGGATTGAAGGGCTCATCATCCATCTGTCAATGAGAGCATGATTGATTGGTTAGATGAATGACTGCAAAACGATGGTTTCAATCCTGCTCGAGCCACCACCACTACAAGGCTTGAAATGAGAATCTACCTGGTGGAACATTTTCTAAGCTTTCTGATGTGGGTGGCATAAATCTCTCAGGGAAAACCCCACCAGGCTTGATTGATTGAAAACGCCCTTCAAAGCTAGCACAGAGCTCCATACAAGAAACGAAAAAGACCTCAAATGGCACACGTTTTAATGCAGCTGCTTAAATTACCTAAAACTCGTGACCTTAACCGGGCGGTATGTGCACTGTCATGCTGGGAGATTGCGTGTAACAGAGATAAGGGCTTCAAGCGAGGCATTTTATTGCCCTAGTGTGGATGAGATTGTTCAGAGAGCCACCATAATACCAGCACAACACACTACTGTTGAGTATACATACTGCTGCCATTATCAGTTAGGGCCATAAAATGAGCGGGGGGGGAAATGAACGGAAAAAGAATTACAAAATGGTGGATGACAAGGAAAATGGAGGGTGGATGCTAACCTCGGTCAGAAAGTTATTGAAGACTTGCTTGGCTTTAAACCTCTTGATCTTCTGCTGAATTCGCTTGTCCTTCTCCAGCTCCTCAATGTCTGCCCAGCGACAGTGCAGGTATGAGCTGGGAAAACAACAAAAAAGGTGATTCCAGAGTGAAGTCAAAGACATGAATTGCATGTGTACTTAGTCTCGTTTGTGAACAGAACATGTCCTCCCAAATAAACAGGTATTAACAGGACATGAATCCTTTTGCATTAGTAGTTTTAAACTTCCTTGCTTCCTTCCTGAGAAAGGCTCATAGGTTAACAGTTGAATAAGGGCACAGTACATAACCAGCTGTATGTTTGCACTATTTGACATTTAAATCCCATTAATGTTTAACTTTTAAGAATACATGCTTGCCCACAAGATGCAACATTGCTCCTCCAACAGGCAATTTAACTTTTTAATATAGTAAATTAAATTACTTCACATCATAACAAAATAAAAATGGCATTAGATGGATACTTACAAGCCTTTAAATTTGACATAAAACTCTTCAACTTCCAACTCTTCACCAGAATCAAGCTGCAAAACAAAAACAAAGCAGGAACATTATTTGAAGTCCAAAATGTGCATATCTGTAACATGTTTTGAGCCAACAAATCACTATCGCTCTTCCACCCAGACATCAGAAGCGTCAACTATTCTCTTTAACAAACAACTTGCTCAGCTCTACTGTAATGCCTCAGGACAAAAAAATCAGTATGACAACTAAAAGACTGGGAGTGAAAAAGAAAAGATCAATCCGCCTTTTTTGTTTCTCTAGCTAGTAGTACGTTGTGCGGCTGACTCATGAATCACTTCAGCTCCTCTACCACACACAGCCCCATTCACAGGGAGCTGACCCGGGGCCTGGCTTCCTGCCAAAACCACAGCGCTACGGCAGACGCCAAACCTACCATTTCCTCGGGCGGGAGCCCGTTTGCAGCTGCGCTACTAAGAGACGCGCACAGCGTATTATTTTTGGCTGCCGAGCTTGGGGAGCTTTGTTTTGTGGAGCCGTTTCAAAGGAGTAACGTTGTAGAATCTGAGATTAATCACGCTGAGACAGTTTATTCTTACACAGCCTCGTCTCAAGAACTCGCATCAGCTTTGCTCTGAAACGGACACGACTCGGGAGCTCTGCTGTCCTGAACCGGATTAATACTACAACTGTCAGGTGAAGACAATATCAGCCCACTCAGACGACATCTCGACAATGACAGGGTCTGGGACAGGATTTGAGACAGATGTTAGGTGTAATCTCCCCTGATCCAGTTGAGAGCAGCGGTTAAAGCTCGTGTGGGAGGATTTTGGCTGCTTAGCTCACCTCTTTCTTTCCCATGCGCATCCCCATGATTTTCTCCACCACAGGGCCCTCGGCATCCGGCATCTCCTACAACAAAACGGATAAAGGGTAAATGGGGGAACATCCATCATGCATAACCAACAGCATGTTACATCAGCTGTTCTCCAGCTCAAGTCATGCATACACAAAATACCCAAACACAAGTTTTTATAATACTGACCTGGTGCTCTGAAGTAGTTGGAGACTTTGGTCCTTGAGAGTCATCATCATCATCATCATCCGAAATCTTGAACTCCAGGTCCTCAGTGTAGCGCTTCCTCTTCACTTGCCGACTGGATCGTCTTTTCTGTAGTAGACACACACAAACATACGTCAGAAAGTTGTGATTAAGTTGAACTGTGTTTCTCCTGAAGCATTCATGCTTCGCTTTGAATCAAGTAAGAACTGTTCAAACATATTTGTATTTGCATATTAGAGTACAAACATAATTCTTTACCTGTATACCATCATCCTCCTCTTCCTCTGGTGAATGCGGAGGTGTCTTCTCCACATCGGAGGTGACTGAGGGCTCTCTCTTGCGCTTTGCATCTTTCTTGGTGCTGTTACTGGACTCCGAGTCAGATTTCTTAGCACTGTGGGTGACCAATGAGATTTGGTCAGATTAAGCATCACACCAATAAACCACAGTTTCTGGTTGCAATGTCACTGATTAGTTGTACTGCCAAGCAGTATATTTTCAATTCTTTCAAGTAAGGATGCACAATAAATTATCGGCCATACCGGTATTGGCAGATAAATAGTCATTTAAATATGTTTAATAAAATACAGGTCGATATATTATAGGAGATACATCATAAATCATTTCCTCTGGTTAAATTTATTTAGCTGCACGCTCCTCACAGTTCCTCACAAAAAAGTACAGTACTATCTTTCTCTCGTGATCATTCACTTACTGCTATTAGCAAAACATTTTTGATGTACGTAGGTACAGTATGTAGACACACCTTGTATGAATGTGTTATTTATACGAACAAAAGCATATCGTTTGAATCAGACTAATTGAAGCTGTTGTCCACTTTTTGCCTTTTGTTTTTAGTCTTAGGGAATTTTATATTAATATTTATATGCTGTATTTCGGCCAATATATCAATGATCAGCTTCGTTATTAAAGAATTATCGATTATCGTTATCAGCCAAAATGTACATATCGGTGCATCTCCAGTGTGATCAAAAAGTATCTACGGGATTTGTATTGTCATGTCAAACTACACAATATAAAGTACATTTATCCAAAATCCAAAACTAGAATGACTAACATTAATTTGAGGTGTTAAACCTCAAGCTCTTTTTCTTGAACGAAACAAGGTACTCTTGAGAAAAGACTATAATGGTTACGCTCACATAAGGAGGAATGTGAGAGTGGAGAGCAAGGACTATTCAACTCCACTTCCAGTTCAGAGTCGCGCTCCCTCCCTGCCACAGATTACACAATGCCCTGGAGGCTCTCGCGCTCTCTCGCTCTGGGGGCCCCCCTCTCTTTTCACTTGCACGCCAAGAGCAATCAAATCGCCCTGGTAACCGGCGGTCACGTGACCCGCACCTGTTCCTCTGGCTGGACGCCACTGGCTAAAGCCATCTGCTTGCCTCAGTCAGAGTCTCTCTCTCCAACACTCCTCAAGCACCTGCAGTCGCACCGCTCTGTGGCTTTGGGTTTCATACCGTCACTGCTTGTCAAAAACAGCCAGAAAAACGGCGGCACGAACAAAAGGAGGAAAAAAGATCTATAAGGGCAGGATAAACACCCTCAGAAGAGGAGGGGGTGACTGGCTTCTTTTCCATAGCTGACCTTTATGAATCGCAGAAGGCAGAGAGCTGCAACGAAACACAGGCAACACATTCTGTAGCGGCGGCCGAGCCGGGCCGCATGTGGCCTTTGAGATGAAGGGGCAGAGAAAGAGGGGCTAATTGGCATTAGTAGGGGAAGGACAAGGGCCGTGTTGCAGGTTTGTGTGAGCCGCTCCGCTCCAGTGCTGACACTCAGGAGGAGGAGAGAGGGCCGGGGGGTTAATGGGACACCTGCCGCCGCCAGTGAGATGACTCATCTTCAGCTGGACCCCCCCATGGTGCTCACTCTAACAGCAGCTGCTCACACACGCACACACACACGTCTGTTTACTCTCAACAGCTCCTTTGCAGTGTCGCACAGGCGCAAATGTAAACATGGATCCGTAAACAAGAGCGTGAAATTGAAGAACCAACATGCTACAACAGGTCTAGAAAGGCAAATGGAACGTAATAGATGTCCGCGTCCTTCGAAACAAACAGGATAAGGCACAAGACAAAACATGAGGTTGCATAAAAAAGATAGACGAGACATCAAAAAGACAGACCCAAACACACCCTTTTACAAAAAGAGTGCTATCATGAACAATCAAAGGCGGTGTGGGATCAAAATCGCGCTAAATTGTGCCTGAATTAAGGGAGGGGAAACGCCAGCCTCGCCAAGAGTGCTGGACTGAGAACGTGTGGAAAGAGGATGTGTGTGGGTGAGTGGAGATATGTAAGAGAATGAACAGAAAGTTTGCCATGGAATGAGAAAGGGAGGGAAAGAAAGACAGAATTAGGAGAAGGATTGAGATTAAAGGTGGTAAAGGACAACGAAGGCACGCAAGAGTGTGTGAAAGCGTTAGGGGCCAATCAAGGAGAAACAGCGTGTGTGTTCGCATATGCGAAGGAAGAGATGGGGGGAAGCAACGGTATCACACCTTGGGCTCTCAGAGCAAGGTCACCCATGCTGCGGATCCACTCAATTACTCGCCACCACTGTCAAGGGAGGTTTATTAGACCACCGCTGTGAGCTGCAGAATCACGCATGCCACAACCGGATATGGACAAGCGTGTAACGTTGACCCCCGTGTTTTACCGACCATCTCTAAAAACAATGCAACTGACATCTTAAAGGTGGACTAAGAAAAGTAGTTTGTTTACGAGTTATGATTATACCGAAACCAAACAGCATTGCTGTCTATCAAGTAATAATTATTAGTGCTGGTCATGTGATTGTAACACGCAGCACAGCACCAAGTTTTTCTCAAGCGGTTACATCATCTTCAAATTACCTATAAGGACATTAATACTTTCCAAATCTTAACAAAATGCCTCTGGCCACTGAGGAATTTAGCCATAAAGGTGCACTTTCAACCAACATTTAGGACTCCTACTAAAGTTATTTGAAAGCGGAGGTTCTTCCTTGTGCAGTGTGTGTGGGGGCTTTGCTCTTTGTTTTTAAATGCCTGACACTTTGATGGAAGTGTGTAGCAACGGTGCCGTGTATCTACGCTCTTGCTTGTCCCCCAGTGGCTACGCATTCATCGTTCGGGCACACTTCACAAATTTATTCACTGCACTGCCTCTCCCTTTCTTTTGAAGCGGTGGCCTGTCTGATCACCAAAGCAGCAACACACAAGGCTTCACAGGAACTGAAAACTCCCAACCCCTCGTGGGCCAGGCCTGCAAGTTTTGGAAGGATAAAATAAACATGGATGATAAGGTTGGATGCTTAGACTTTCCTTCTGTTATGCCATCATCCTCTCTGCACTTTGAGGTTCAATGTCACACAGAATACTTTTTCACACCAGAGCCTGAAGGGGAGACATGACAAGTGTTTGTTTGAGGACAAATAAGCAAGCAGTGTGGTGTAAAGGTGCTGTAGAAAGACTTGCGAGCAAACAGCCAAGCTGGCCCCGCAAGTGAAGCGCTTTAAGTTAACACACATTGCAGCACTTCCTATGCAACCACGACTGTTGTGGTTTTCATATTTGAGTGCACAGGATGTAGCTAAGATTATCTGTGAGAACGAGAGAAAGAAAGACTTCGACACGAGACAAATGAAAATCAAAGCGGCAGATGAAATGCTCACCAAATTAGATGGTCAAACAGTTAGAACACAACCTCAGCGAATAAAATGGGGGCTTTGCTAGTTGCTTGGGAACCTGCCAATAAATTGAGGATGAGATGCATTTGCAATGCAAAGCAGTCTTGTTTTGGGGGGAAAAGAGTCGCATACAACACAACACTAAGGAGGGATCCTTCAGAAGTGTTCAATGAATATGTGTTGAAAACAAACCTGGCAATGCAGACGCTGATATTTTACTCAGGGTGCGGCCTGAGAATCACTATTTATAGTTGTACTTTCTTTGCCAACAAGGCACAGCAACAGATGAGGCCAAGACTTTAAAAGGTCCAACTTTGCTACCACCATTCATTTTTCTTGATTCAAGTAAACAAGGAAAGTGATCGAACTGATAAGACGGACGGCAAATATTTGAAAAATGACAATGGGGAAGGGACATGAATGACAAACTCTTGTCAAAGGAATGACGTGCTCTGCGGATTTAACTTGGTAGTCCACTTTTTGAGAAATGAGGTCACACTGTTAAGAACCATCCACAGGGGCTCATCAAACCCACATATGCAGAACTGTAGCGGATCTGGTCAAATTCAGGCCGGCATGATTAATGAGACAGCATTGTGGACTAACTAGCATTAGGTGCCATTTTGAATGGAGATATCCCCCTCCCCTTTTCCTCTCACACACACACGCTTCCCCACCCCTCCCCCTTAAGATGACCTACTGCTCCGGCACTGTGCTGCAGATGCGCTGCTGAGTGCTTGAATTGGCCCAGCCCTTTTCCTCTGGATGAAAGGGACATGTCGGAGGAGCGTTGGGCATTTAGATGGGTGGGGGATGAGGGGGAGGTTAAGGGGGTAGGCTGACACATTCCTCAGCCGGCTCATGTTACCACCTCAGCGAGAGGAAAAATAGGCATGCAACCTTGTTGCTTTGTATTTTCAGGCTGGATGCTTTTTTTGAGAAGTGGAGGGTTGGGGAAGGAGGGGCTGGGAAAAGGGAAGGGGCATTATTTTAAGACGGCATAATGATAGGGATGTGTATTAAAAGGAGGCCATACATAAACGTATGATGTTATAAAGAGTGGCTGATAAAGAACGCCGACACGGAGTAGAGGTTATGACAAGACTTTCATGTTAATGATAATTTGCATCAGCATCGACCTCAGGTATGTAGGTGAGATTTCACAAGAAAGCCTATGATGTTTGTGGTTTAGTGTTACTAGCTCAAAGCAAAATAAAAAAAAATGTCAAAGAAAGCCTTTGAAAACGCACAATATCGCTAATGTCTTGTGTTGAAGGCAATACAACTGAATAAAAACACCAGCACTGCTGAATTGACTGAACTGGGCAATGGCAGTAGATGATACTAGACCTAGAAAACAACTGCTATAAATGCGCATTATGAAGCTCATCTGACTATCACTATGCTAATATGAAAAATAGTCAGAAAAGTATATAATACAAGAACACAATCTTTAGGAAAACGTAAGCAGAAAGGTTTCAGCACATACCTGGGCTTTTTGGAGCTCTTAGGCTTTGGAGTGGCGATCTTAACTTTTTTCTCCTTGGGTTCTTTGGGTGTCTTGGGAGTCTTCGGAGTTTTAGGAGTCTTGGGTTCTTTCGGCTCCTTGGGCTCCTTCTCCTTTGGTTTCTTCTTGTTCTTCTTTTCAACGGCAGACTGATCCATGGCAGTCATAACACTATCTCCATCATTTACCAGAAACGATGCTCCTTCAGCTTCACCACTGATATCATTAACTTCCTGGCCCTCGCTTGACTTCGCTTTCTTCTTTTTCTTCTTTTTTGGCTTGAGCTCACTCTCCGTCTGCTCTATGTCACAGTTGGCTGGTAAGAGGTTCAGGCCTGAAGCAAGTGTCTTACTTGGTGTTACCATCTCCAAAGAAGGGTCTGATGGAGAATGCTGAGGACATGAGAGCGAAAGATCGGTTAGTACCAAGTTTGAAACTTTTGGAAAATATACCATTCATGATCACAAAGTACATAACCCTTGCTCCTGATATCACTACGTCATTACACTTAGACGTCAACCTATTGATAGGCCGGCAGATAAATCTGTCGATTTTAGGGATTTTTTATTTAATCTGCATCGGTTGTGCCGCAAACTAGGCCGATTAACAGGCAGGTGCATCTGTGAGGAGCTAAGCGTTGTTGTGCAACACGCGATGCTGCCTCTTGCGGCATAACACTGTGATGTCCCCCTCTGCCTGCTAACTTCACAAGAGAACGGCAAGACTTAAATTAAAAGACTTCAAAACGGTAAGACTAAAATACGAAAACCTGGTGACGAGCCCAGCGGCTAAATTATAACTGTTGTCCACATTGTATAGCTAGATAAACTCCTGTACAGAAACTGTATTGATAACGTTGGAGAATTTCTCATGCTCTGAGCCTGTGTGTGAGACAGAGCAACTCGCACCATCCAGCCATGCCTTGTTAAAAGACTAAAGTTCATGCAAAACTTTCCTGTTTAAATGTGTCTGTGAATACTCTATTTAAACTTTGTATCAAGATGCGTTTTGGTCGATCTTTCAAATGGACAAAATAAGTGCACACAATTTACAAATGAACGCGACTGGGGCAGATAAACATTCAGAGAGAAGCGGGATTTTTATGCTCTGACAGCCACGAGACAAACTGAACACTAAGTGTGTGTTAGAAATCTGAAATGGAGAGAAAACATTCTGCTCTATTGGTTTTTTGTCAATAAACCAAACTTCAGCCAAAGTTTAAATCATGACTTGTCGTTTCACCTTTGTTTACAAATTATATTTGTCTGCAGTCTTTTGCGGCTGTTTAAACGCCTTCGACCACAAGAGGGTATATTTTCCTGTCAGGCTAGAAAAAGGCTAAAAGCTAAATATAACTAAAAATGCAGTTATGAGCAGTACGCTGTGTAATACGAGTGTTTTTTTTTTTTAACTTAGATTATGACCATTTGACTAAGCATATCTGCCAACAAGCATAAACAAAATGCATCCTTCGGAAAAGATTGAGAAGTTTTGAGCAATGTATTATTACTATGAATTAAGACTGCTATCTTGTACTCTGCAATAAACACTTGATCTTTCCCAATCAAGTGCACCGATTTGAAAAGACATTTCTTCAATAAATATTCTGTATCGCTTATTCCTTAATTAGATTTAATGAGATGAACGTTTAAAAGAAAATCAGTCCACTACACCCATCCATTTCATAGCAAAAATAGCTTTAGAATAATTTGGGGGGGAATTAATGGAAGCATCTGCCCAATTGAATGTTTTGCTGCCCCTGTCGTTGTTGGGTGTGATTCCCGGTTCTTTTTCATCTACTTTCAGTTGCAGTGTTATCTTCCATCCCCTCTCCGTTCATGGCGAAGACAGAATGACAGGAAACATCCTGGCAGCTGTGTTAAGCGTCCAGCATCCCAAAGTCCCAGCAGCAGATGGGAATGCGGCATTATGACACTAATAAATTATACCTATACCTTAAATTTGCTGACGTCTAAAACTAAGAGTTCTGGCATATTGCATTGCAAATGCCTGTGTTTCAAAGGCATAAACGACAAAAACATAAGATTTGTTGTATGATAGCAGTTTTCTTGGCAAACAGGAACGGCACATTCTATATGAATCATGTGTCGATTCTACTCTAGCATTTTCCTGCATACCATGCACTTTAAAACAAAAGACTTTGTAAACCACATCATTGTGGTGATGAAATGCATGTTTCCTGTAAACACACTACGAGAAAAATGGGTGCACTGTGCATGCCGAACAGTGGCAAGGTCACAGAAAATATCCAACACCAAACGCATCGGTGGTCATTAGAGCAGCTGGAAGCGCGGAGTGTTCTGCTGCTGCTTTAACGGATAAATGTCTCTGCTCTTGCCAAGTCTCCCCAATAATCAATTGCATGAATGACAATAGGCCCACCACACGGGCTCTCTGCATTTCTAATTTGACAGCAGCAGTCCAGAATACAATATGTTCAATATAGGATTTCATCTCTCGGAGGGGGAGACTGGCGTGTCAGTTAATCTAGCAGGCAAAGTGCTCACTCGGAGAGCTAAATACTCCCTGAAGGAGCACTGCGCCTCTGCTCAGCACGGCATGCTTTTTGCAGGGCCAACCCATGAGTTAACACCCAATTCATCTGATGAAAAGCTGACTGCCAAACACAGAGCCAAACCTGAGCTAAACTTTATCATCAAGATTCATTGCTCATGAAGTTCACCTTGCTTCTGCTACTAGACCAAATCTAAATGAATTACAAATCTAAAGTGCTGAAACATGGTGAGCTACTTACTATTTGCAACTATCAACAAACCCCTAGAAAATAGGCATGCTTAAACAAGAAATGCCAAAATGCAATGTGAAAAATGTATTCATAATACTTAGGGTCTGTAATAACCTACAACACTAAAATGATGCCACATTAATACTCAACACAAATCTTAAACAGTACTTAAAACTGCCAAACACAGAGACCAGAAAACGTATATATCTGCCATTTAACCGTTCTGTGTTGCAACTTCCTTTAACAACGCTGCTTGCGCAAATTATGCATAACATGCTTTGTATATTTAGGAAGTGCCACATTGCTTGTGCTTGACCCCGAGTGAGAGAGACACCGCTTAGATGGCAAGCAGAAGCTGTCAGCAGAGTCTCAGGAGGCTAGCAGCTTGTACCACTGCTAAATGGGAAATAAAGGAATCATAAACATGGCTGTCCACTTTCCACATACAGCACGAATGGATTTAAGCCACGACCAAACATTTCATGCCTTACCATCTGCAATTTTTACTTTTCAAAGAACACTGTAATGCTGTGAACACTTGCGCATGGTACCAGTTTGACTACAGAGGCTGGAGCTACAAAGAAGAGTCTGTTCCCTCAGATGTAGAAATGGTCTACTTGAAATGAAACACTCATTTTGCTCTCATCAAAGCTCTCAATGCTGTATTGGTGACACATCTCTTTCATTTAATATTGAGCAACAAAAAAAAGACCATGAGGGCATTCCTGAGGATGGAGGCCTGATGCACACTAGATTTGATCTCTCAAGAAAACAATAATGTGACTTATTTTATGCCAACTTGAACCAGCATTAATTGAATGTTATCACTCCTCCATTATAAATGTCAGAGTACTTCCTCTACTGGTCATGAATGGCATATATCCCTGTCCAAATATTTAACAGTCAATGTATTAAAGAGATAACCTAATATCAATAACTAATTGATGCCTCAGCTGATCCAAATGAAAGTAATTAATGACTGTGAAAAATATGTTACAATCAAATGTCTTTAGGCAACTCATGATCCAGACACAGACAACATGTCTTACTAGCCCACCGTGAAAGAGATCCACTGAAGCGGCACACACAACCTAAGTGCATGCGTTTCATCTAGGTCACAAGAGAGGGGGACAAATTAATGCTGACATCCTAAATGTCAACCACAAAACTTTCAATATCAGGACACAATCAAAGAGACTCCACCGCTTGAGCCACAGTTTCAGGCTGCTGTTTGAGAAAGAGAAACAAACGGCTCCATAAAATGCTATGTGCTGGATATGCATGTTGGAATAACAGCCGCCATTGTGTGTGAATGGGTCACCAGAGAAAGAGGCTTTCAGAGCAAAACAAGCTAATGGCATCAGAAGCACGTGACGTTCACAGCTATTGATAGCTGCTAACCTCCCTTCCCCACTGGCTCCCTCCTCCACCCTCCCAACAGGACGCATCCTGCTGTACGCCATTAACTTACGCATGAGTCCTCCGAGACAGGCAAAGCAAAGAGATAGGGCAGAGGGACAGACAGACATGATGCACACAGAGAGAGAGAGAGAGCGAGAGCGCGAGAGAGAGAGAGAAAGAGAGAGAGAGGGGGGGTAGGGAGGGAACGGAAGGAGTGCAGACGGGGGAGGAGAATGATGCTTACTGCAAGCAGGAAGGGAGCATTTCCCCTTCAGAGTGGAAAGGGGGGAGGGGTGGGGTTAGGAGATTAGCACTGTGGCGCCTGTGTCTTGGGGAGGGCCGGGATATGCAGCAAGGAGGAAACAAACAGCTGTAAAAATTCATTTCCCACACACTTGTTCACCCAAAGGGCTGAAGGGAATTTTGTATACCTCAAGCATGCCACCCAAAAGTTTCTAAAAGAAAACAAACACACACACACACATTACAATAGAGGGTATACTTCTGAAACAATCACCTGCATGTGAGGCACTTTCTGCATGGATGGAGGTGACTGGTGAGAAGGTGCCCATGCCTGCTGAGATGGAGGGGAGCTCTGGTGGTGTGCAGCCAGGTGTGTCTGTGATGGGGGAATTGTGGGAGGGGTGTGCACCTGCTGCAGCTGTTGCTGCTGGAAAGGCAATGAGGGCTTCTGCAGCTGCTGTTGTTGCGCTTGTTGGGAGAGCGGCCTCTGGTCTTGTGGTGGCTCTGTGTGGTTTGTACCAGGCCCTGCTGGAGGTCTTCCTTGAGCACTGGTGGCCCTATGATTGGGTGACAAAGCAGCATACATTTGGGCAGGTGGAGGATGCGGATGTTGCTGTGGGTGTGAGGGATGTGATGGCAGCTGCTGATGAGGATGCTGCTGTGCTGAATTCATTGGGCCAGATCCTCTCTGGGAATGAGCCATTGGGCCTTGAGATTGATGTGGCACACCAGGGTAGCCACCCACATCAGTTGCTAAACCGGCGCTGGGTGGGCGGACCTGCTGGGGTGGAGGAGTACCCGCAGGGGTGGCCAAGTTTCTCATTGGTGACATGGAAGGCGGGGAAGCGTACGATCCCTGAGATGGAGGTGGTAGATGCTGTTGCTGCAGCTTTTGTTGAGCTGTAGCCTGGTTCTGAGTTGGATGCATAGGCTGGGCATTAATTTGGTTCACATGAATGGGCTGCTGGTGCATTGGTCCTTGTGGGGGCACAGGTGTTTGATAGCGCTGGGGCCCTGTTTGGGCAGGGTAGCGCTGCACCTGGGACACAGGCGCATTGGGGTTACTGTTGCTGGTGGTGGTAAGGCTCACGTTGGGACTCATCCCTGAAGTGTTGGCTAATCCCTGATTAAGGTTGCCGTACGAAGGATAGGGAGGGTACTGCCCTGAACTGTTTACGGTGTTGGAAGGGACTGGCTGGTTGTGCATGTTAAATCCCATATTTTGGTGGGGTCTCCCACCCATGACTTGCTGCTGTGGTTGCTGCCGTGAGGGGCTTTGTGGAAATTGTGGATGAGCAGCCACAGACTCCGGATGAACCGGGCCCTGGCCAGGTCTGTGGAGAAACTGCTGATTGGATTGCTGATGCTGTTGAGAAGGCTGTGCTGGGTGGCGCATGGCAGGTCCTGACATACTAGGATTCTGCGCGATGCCCACGTGACCAATGAAGTGACTGGCTTCCTGAGGGAGGCCTTGTGGAAAGTGGTTCATTCTTGGAGGTGTTTGTGTCTGGTTGTGCCCTTGGATGGCATATTCACCACGCCCAATAAAAGAGCCCATTTGGTGAGCATGGCCCTGTGGTCCAGCAGGCCCATGTTGATGGGAAGCAGGTTGTGGAGGTTGCTGCGGAAAAGGGGGTCGAGCCTGTTCGGGGACCGGTATCGCTTGAGAGCCCCATGCATTTCCAGCATCTGTGAATGACTGGCTACGTCCATCTCCTTGTGCACCTGGGTAGACATGATGGCCTACAGCTCCTCCAGTACCCGCTGGAGCACCATGGTAGCGGGAATGAGGCGAGGACATACCATTTACTGGTCCATTTCCCATCATCCGGTTTCCCTGCTGGTCCATTGGATGCATCTTGGGCTGTTCGTACTGATTGAAGTGGTCAAAATGGTGGCCAAGCTTGGCCTGTCCAGGGACAGCAGGAGAGGAGAGGTGAAGAGAAGAGGAGAGCTGCCCATAGCCTTGGTGCTCATGGGGCATCTGTTGACTCATGGGATTTGACTGACCTTGTGGGTAGCCACAGTCCCCCAGGCTCTCCAGCTCATCAGAGAACAGATTCCCATCATCCCCAAAAATACTCATCATGCCTGGGTCAGCCATGGCTGCAGTGCTCCTGCTGTGCTGCCAAGCTTCAGTAGCAGGACAGGGAATGTGTGCTCACACAGAGGTGGATGTCCTCAAAGCCGCTAATCCGCTAACTAATCTGCAGCATGTCACTCCATATTTCCTTAATTCTCTCAGAGAACGCAGCGTCAGGCAAAGTCAGGTTACAGGACCTGGAGAGGAAGGGAAGAGAGGAAGCATTAACACAAATAGCACTGTTAGAACAACCCTCTTCCATTTTGTTTAACCATGCTTTATTAAATGTTCAGTCAATGATTCATAGCTTTCCTGTTGCTCAGTGGTTAGAGCGTGGGTTCGAAGCCAGTGGATTGCACATGGTAAGAAACAATGTATAGTATAAAGCAATACAAGTTGCTTTGGATAAAAGTGTCTACCAAATGCATAAATGTAAACGTCATAGCTTTTGAGAGCAGGGTGGTGAGACAGAGGATTTTTTTCTTCAGTTAAATCAGTCGTAACTGACTCTTTGCCAACCTTTGATCCCAGCCCCCACCCCCTGTTCCTTCTGCTTCCAAACAAAAGGGCCAACACACACAGCCACCAAGCCTAAATTCATTCATTCTTTACAATTCGTTGATGGTAGAGAAAGAACAAAGGATTTTGGAGTGAGGCAGCAGCAGAAGCAGTGGTAGTTAAACAACAGCAGCTGCCAGACCAGGCAGGCAGATGTAAGAACACAATCAGGCTGCCCACCTGCTAAGGCTAAGTCTTAAAACTAACCCTGTTGTTGCCTTTGTGCAGCTTTTTGTATCTGTGAATGTGTTACTAGAGGACTTTAAAAGACTGAAGGTATATATTCTTGGGAATTGTGTGTGCTCAATCTGCTCATCCCCTATGCAGGTTAATCAGATGAGCAAGGGGAATTATGTAGATGTGAGGTAAACCGGGCAGGGGAGGGGGAAAATGGGTGCCTGCAAAGAGACTCCACGGCCTAGTCAACCACATCTACCTCTGTGCATATGCATACATATATATATATATATATATATATGAGTGAGTGTGGGGGGGGTGGTGAGAAGGGATTGGTGAGGAATGCATCGTCTCAACTTTAACTACCCCACCCCATGCTCCTCCCTTTCTGCTCCTCTTCTACCCTGCCCCCAAAGTTTCCTCTTTATTAAGGTCTCTCCACATGCTGTTAAAACTATTCTGGAGAAAACCTACACAGACCAGCCTAATCTAAGGATCAAAGAGCTACATTTGAAAACAGGCTTCGGCATGCTTTGGTTTAACTATTTAAAATATTCAGCACCACATATACTCCTGGACAAAAACAATATTCAAAAAGTACAACAAATTTGTCACATTTTATAATCAATAAATAAGGGAAATAAAAGAATGAGTACAACTAGATAACAGCGGTCATGCAACATGACAGTAGGTGTCAAGACTTCCTGTATGGCAATATTGCCGCACAGAGTCAACCTGATACAAACCACAAAGCGAACAAACATTTCACACTTACACAACCCTACCAAAAACCAACAGTTCGTCTTTCCACTTATTACCCTATCACTCAGTAAGAAACTTCTCGACTAGAACAGCTGATATAGTGGTGGATTTAGTCTTAAGCCTAACTTTTTTTAGCCACTACCTGGGCCCTAAAGATGGTGACAAAGGGTGGCCACAGCTAACCTCAATGGAAGTGTTGATTGGAGGTAGAGGAGATGTCTGCCTGTTTGTGACAGGACCACGGCTTTAATCTCCTCACAGCTTTAGTTAAGAGCAGGAAAATGAGTCTTCACACCAGTCATAAATCAGGCCATTCACCCAAGGCTGCACTGTACTACGCTGTTCTTGCTGCTTGCATCAGTGGGGGGAGGAAGGGAGATTCTACACAGCCATGCCAAAAGCCTCACATTTGAATCCCTATGATCAGATTTGGTGTCTAAGCCGACCGTTCACCCAATTCTCTTTGGAGAGTGACAGATGTGGCGGAGTGCCAGCGAGACTACTCCTGGAATGCCACACCCTCCAAGGAGGAGTACAAACCCACAATACAGAGCAGAAGTATTTGTGACGTAAAACTTACAGTGCAACCACAGAGAGTGGGTGGCCAAGGCTTGCCCCTGACCTGAGGGCAGAACAAAGTGAAGTGTGGTGGGGATGGCAGCCAATATAACCAGGGTCATACAAAACATCACTACAAAGGCAAATTTCCTTGCTGCGCCAAAACAAACATACTTAAGCTGTCTTCAATATTTGTAGTATCTAAGGTAATGCCCATTGGGCACAGTTTTTTATGTAGGCCCAAAATTCTTCAAGAATGGGCAAAAGATATTGCAAAAGATACTGCAAAAGATTTTTTCTGACCCAAAACAGGCTGGAGCGATTCCTAGAGTAACTTGAGTAATTCGAATACAAAAAAATCCGTAAGGCAATTTTTTGCCTCGAAGCTTTGTTTAATCCATTTAACTACAGTACACACGGAGCACTGCGTTTCCACAGACCATTATTACTGAAGCACAGCTAGCTAAACTCTGGACATGTTATGTAAACAAAGACGCTGCATAATAAAATACAGAAAAACACACAGAGGTTTTCATTTCAGTTTGACAACCACAAGACTGCGACAAACACTATGTGTGTGAATGGTAGAGATGGAACATTACAGCTCACCCACGGTTCAATACGAACGAAGTTTTCACCCACGGATTTTGGTTCGGTTCTGGTGGCTCGGCACATTTAAGTGTTTATTTATAGTTCCTAATTTCCTGGTGTATTGAGTAAATGTAAAGATTTACACTGGCATCTCAAAGCAGTTTTTGGTTCACTGTTCGTCACCATGCCAGTAAAATAAGCTTCTTGAAGAGGTTTTATACATCAGAATTTTAAAAATAACGTAATGAAAGACAATTGCTGTAATGGAAGTAAGGGAATCATATGCACGTAAACAGTGCAAACACTAGCGCTCCATGGGAAAGGCCAAGGATAATATATTAACAAGGTGCACCACTGCCATTGCAATGGAAGCGCTCTTGCTATGACATAATAAGCTGTCCAAAAGGCATGGTGCTGTAGACGCTCTTTCTGCATGTGCTGGGTAAGAACAACGCGAATAGTGCTGCTTTCATATGCTGTGTAAAAATACATTCTTGATCTGGCATATTCAGACATTATCACCTAAGTCCAATTTCAGCATTATACTCAACAGCACATTGCTTCTCGTGTTCACAATGCGGCATATACAGTAGTTTATGTGGACAAATATATGACTATTTAATAGGGGTGGGAGAAAAAACTTTCTCGATTAATATCGATTCAATCTGCTAGCGATTCAAATTGATTCACTTTTTTTCTTAACAAACATAACTAAATATAAAAATGAAGTCTTTGGAACAAATAAGGCGAAATTCAACTGCAAGAGCGGTGCGGCACCTGGACCTTCTACGCGCAAACACATCGGAGCAATATAGAAAGAGAAAACCGAAAACAGTTGTATTAAAATACAATATGTGACAGTTCTAAGAGTGGGTAGCCAAAGTACCGAGACTAGTCTTACTCTAAGCTCAAACGTGAGGCAATGACATTTAATCTTAAATATACTTGGTACATAAAGAAACGATTCTGAATCAAATCGCGACCCTAAGAATTGATCCTTAAACGTATCTTGAGGTAACAAACGATTCCCAGCCCTACTATTCAATAGTTAAAAATGAAAAACATGAACTGAAAAATTTAAACTAATTAAGGTGAACTAAATGTGTGAGCTGAAGTTAGCGGTTAACCATTGAATTTATTCTTTCTATTTTTATTATGTTTCGTAATTATATATTTGTATAATATTGCATTTTGGATGTAATATGGCAAATGGAATGTACTAAATGGGTTTAGTTTTCACAGATAATGTATACAATTTCTGCCAAAAAAAAAAAAATTCTAAAAAGGAAACAAATTAGCTGTTCATTTTAAGAGACCCGTCTTATTTTCTCTTGTATATTTAGCATTGCTCTTTAATAAAGAAAAAGTACTTATCCGAATACTTGATTAATAGATGGAATAATTGGTAGAATCCTTACTCGATAGCTACGGTCTTACAAGAGATCATTTGAAAAGACGACGACTATATGATTATTTGAGATATCATATACAAAACAAATTTAGTTCAATACACACTGAAAATCTCTACAAACACAACCACCTAAAGATTCTATGGCACTTTCACACCAATCAATGTAAAAAAACTTGGCTTATTAATTTTGGATGAACTGTTCTTAAAGAATGTGAAAAATGAAGAATGACATCATTCCAAGCAATCACTTGTTTTTAAATTGTACATAACTAAGAAAGACTTTTTTCGTATCTGCTCAATATAAGCATACAATATGATGTGTTTTTAGTTTAACTGTTTGTCTATATGCTATGATGAGAAATAAAGTTAGTGAGGAGGATTGACAGTGTGATGCGGTCGCTTTCCTCCCACACATCTAATTTAAGCCTTTGTTTTACGATTAAAAAATATGATTTCAGGAAATCATGAAGCCATTGTGACTATTTAAAACACAACAGACTGCGTGATGCATGTTTTAATGGTAAAATTGTTACTATTCTGCTCTTCTGAAATAAAGCTTTTCTGATTTTGTTTTCAACTATTCAACTACCGGTACTCATTTCTAAATGGAAGCTCGTACCTCTTGAAGTTGGGAGCACCAGTGCTTCCACAGAAAGAAAAAAAATTCAGCCCAGTTCTCTATTTATTTGCTTAAATATTATGTATGCAAGTTACCTACGCATCCTATTCAGTTGTTAAAGAAGTCTGCACTTTGCAGTTATTACAGGGGATACTGTCACCAACTTAAAATGCCCTTTTATACAGTCATTTTATGACAATCAATAGCACTATTTCCTCTCTCAACCAGTAGAAAATGTGGTCAAAAAACACCGCCATGTGTATAAGTCTGGAAAACTATACATTTTTGGTCATACCACCCAGCCCTAGTCATATGGCACATACATGTTTTTGGTGTGTTATAAGTTGCCTATGCATGTATTAGATATGTAAAATTGCACAAATGTATTTATTGCAGAGCTTGTCTATGATCTTAAGGTTGTGAGGATCGGCATCTCTGCGATTTAGCAGGCTCGTATATAATTTTTCAAGGTTTCATTCACCATCGGCGAACAATGGAGGCTGATTTTAAATGTTAATATATTATTTCGGGTGCTGGGTGATCTCCATAAGTTACCAGCGTCTCCCGTTTGTTTATTTATCATGGAAACTATCATAACATTTGACACCCACAATCTTTTGTCCGGTTCGCGGAGCTATAGGCTAGACAAACTATACGCAAAGCCATGCAATCTCATTCGGGAAATAAGTCAGTTAATTTGAGTAAAAGCATCCCTTGCGAATTCGTCACATGAAATACTGTTGTTGGGATGTAATTTAAAAATCACAAGAGATCTCCAGAAAATACTAATGCCGTGCGAAAACTGAATGGTGCTAATGTGTAACCTGACGTTATGTCTCTGACCAAATTCACAGAAGGCTCCAACTACGCAAACTGCTACCCAATCAAAGCGGTTGGAATTACTTATAAAGTCTTCAATGCGGCACACCCATTAAAGCAGAGCGTTCGCAGAGCAGGCCTGAAAACCAGTGTAGAAAATAGCCTATTACTTCTTGATTTTTATGTTTTTGAATGTAAAAATCATGCAAACGTCATAACTAGACCTCATACAACAGTATAAAACAATAAACAAGGCCAGTTCATGAGACCTTTAATTCGTGTATAATTATTGCATTACATCTAAAACAAACAATAATATTAGTTTTAGCCTTGTCACATGACCCTTTTAATTTATGGTTATACTGCCGAGCACGAGCTCAGGGCAAGTTATCGCCACAATTCCCAATGCCTCACTGAAAATAATTCATGCTGGCATAGCAGAACTGGAGAATTCACAGGAGCAACCATATAGATCATGTGAACAGTTGGTCAGTTTTGACTTCTCAGTTTATTTCTATAACATTGGTGAGACCACAGTTGTTCATATGTATCAACGTTAGACCATAACGACAATGAGTGCGTTTACATGCATAGTCATACTCTGGTTTTGCTTAATAAGCTGATAACAAGTAAGGTCATATAAAAGTGTAAAGCGGTTTTCTTTATCATGGAAAGCTCAAACTGCTTTGGCAAAACTTCCTTGGCAGAGGTAGTTTTTTGCCCTCACTCGATCACGCTGTATGTAAACGCTTTGACCAGTTTTCTCCAAGTTTTGTTTATGTGCGAATGTCTGACAGCGCAATCGTAAAAGTCCCAATCGGAAATAATAAATAAATAATGCGTAAAAGTCCGCTCTTGAATCATTCAGTTGATGTAGAAACGTCAAAATGAAGAACTATTGTTGCATATGCAGGTACCACAGACATAAGAGATATAAAAATGAAGCTTCTAACAGTTTTCCCGATGCAATTTTGATCACAAACTATCGACCATGACGTCACTGTACGCAAGAAACACGGCAAGTCTCAAACTTCCA
Organism: Triplophysa dalaica; assembly: GCF_015846415.1. Lineage (NCBI taxonomy): Eukaryota > Metazoa > Chordata > Actinopteri > Cypriniformes > Nemacheilidae > Triplophysa > Triplophysa dalaica. Next base: position 10,318,621 of record NC_079544.1, read on the forward strand.
CGTTAACACGTATTTTTTATGCGTCGCCAGTTTATTACTACGCATGTAAACAGGTCAAAACGGGTTTCTTCTTAAACTGATTTTGGATAGATATCTTATTTTATGCATGTAAAGGCACTCCTTGATAAATAGATAAACATGCCTAAACTCAGCAATTAAATTGTTGCAATTCAACAACTTTCAAGAAAATAGTTTCATAACAATTATGTTACACAACATGTAAAAAAGCCCATCTGTTTAAGTGCTAACTTTTTATCTGCTGCCACAGGCATACTCGTACTCTCAGAGGTCACTGCTTTTCACTACACAGAATAAAAAGGGAACATGTGCATGTATGGTATTTATGGAACAAGCCAAATCAGCACTGGCGTTTGAAATATAGTCTTAAACGCATATCTGATGAACTGTGTTTGACTGAATCTACTTAACTTAAAAATATATGATCACAATACCTCAATTGAGTAAGTCACAAAAGTTGTTTTTATCCTTGACTCGAACTGTGATCTTCTGACAAAACAGACAATAAACATTAAAGCAGTTTGAGCCGGTTTTTAGTCGTCTGTGTCGGAGCACTAACCCGCATTGTTTTCTCCTGAAACCAAACCAACGTGGCCATGCCAAAAGAGCAATGCGCTGTGATAGTAGGAAAGAAAAAGTGGGGGAGGAAAGGCCCACCAAGTGTGTGTGATTGCAGTCATCAACACCGACAGTCTCTTTAATGCACCCTGCAAGAAAGTCACTGATTAACCAATTCTACCTCCCCAATTTTCCCATTTCACAGAGAGCTTTAAAACCCTGTTAAGAGAGGGGAGGTCTATGGCCACCTGTGGTTTGTCTCTTGGGATTAAGTTTAACATACACAAGGTATGCATCATGGCGAAAAAAGAGGAGGAGCCACACTCAAAACAACTCCCTGCACAAATGCTCACCAGCAGCATTCCTTTTATTTTATTCCCCTCTTCAACAACCCCCACTAGAATCTCTGACTGCAGCTGGGCATAATTTATATCTGTGCTATTCTGTGAGTGAGCACACATTATATGCATAGGCGGGGGTTTGGTGGGGGTGTATCTGTGGCAAGAAACCGAGCACAAAGACAGTGCTAGGGTGACAGGATGTGAAGAGTGGGTAGTTGGAGAGAGCGGGGGTTAGGGCCATAGAGCTGATAAATTTGCACAAACTGGTTCTTATTACACTGGGTTGCTGTAATTGAATGGATGACTTTTCGTTTCTCACTTTATAGTGCGAGCTGGCCTATGTGAGGAAAACTGTTGCTGGGAACAAGCTCTTTTAGCCTACGTGTACAATCCTAAGTAATTTAGCAGATTTTGCTGCAAACATCAAGCATATACTGCCTTATTTTAAAGGACTACAAGGCCTGCATTTCTGTAACATGAATGAAAGAGCTTGCGTGTTATAGAACAGACAGTCAGAGAAGGCAGATATGGAAAAAGAGGAAGAGAGAACTTTGACCTTCACTTCCAGACCTGCTGTCACCAAGTCTGCCTCCGGCACTTGTCTGCTCACCGGCTGAGGACCTGCAGACGGGTCATCTGGGGCAAAAACCCATGAAGTCCCTCTGTGCTACATGCTTTTAAGCATTTAACCGTCTGATACAATACTGTCACAAACCATGTGGCCATGACAATATTATTCATGCAGATTTCCTCAGATTATACACTGAACTATAATAATGGAACCGGAACTGAAAAACAGTGCCTTTTATTTATACAGCAAAACTACTAACACGAAACACATCGGCCAAAAAAAAAAACTCATCTGAGATTTCAGTCCAAAATGATTGATCAGACTGAAAATGTCTCGATCACATTAATTTGATGAATTTCAGGCACGGATCAACGAAGAGGTGTTATGATGACTGTTTGCCAATAAATTTCGCAAATTAATATTACAAACGCGCATTGCACATCTCTTCTGAAAGAGAGCTTGCAATGCATATGGCTTAGTCTTTTCCTTGCGCCAGATAGAGTTTGTTATGTATGGGGTCTGATTTGTCTGCACATGAGAGAGTTTGTCTCTGGTTTTTCCTCACGCCAGAGAGAGTTTATATTGTCCAGAGTTTGAGTTTTCCACACATAAGAGAGCTTGTAATGTGTCCGCCTTTTCCTTGCTACGCGCATAAGGGTTTAATACCAGCGAACGAGTTTGCCAATCAAGTGATAACAGCACACGCGGGCATCAATGACACATTTGGATTAATGACAATAGTTTACTTTCGCTTCAAAGGCTGTGGTGGAACAATATTGCCAGTTGCATTGTACTCGCACTCTGATAGAATGCTAATAGCAGTCACACATGGGCATTTTCTGCCCACGTTAGCTTCTGTTTTTGTCCATATATGCTTCTCATAGACCAATGCATTAATTGCCCTGCCCCTCGACAATATCGAGTATCGGCGATCCACAGGCCGGCGATAGAAAGATCTGACTATAGAGAATATCGCCCAACACTAGATCAGCGTAATCGTTTTTTTGTAACAGTAATCAGATTTTGACATAACCTCAGGCCTGATGATGTCAAGGTTGTACTATATAACCTTAGACTTATGTAGTTATACACTGGACACAGAAATGAGCTGAAGGGAATCCTATATTAGATCTCTACTAAACAGCCCAAACAAGATTTCAAGGACTTTGTCATGAAATTATAACAACAAGGCTTGAAACAACCTGCTCTGTCTAACAAATAATTGGGGAACTGGCACATACAAACAACAAAACCACATGCATGATATTAACAACGGATGTGATTACGAAAGCTAAAGGATTGACATACACTATATACGTTGAGCAACAAAAGCAAAGGAAGTGTGATTTATTAATGTTGGGATGGAAATGAAATAGATTGCATGCTCTGAAGTGAGGCTTAGATGGAAAAAGTTACTTTTACATCACTTTTCCTGCTGGATATCAAACATTTGAATTTATAAAAACTGTCCTGGAGCATTTCGAAAACATTAAGCGGTACAGCAACACCTTAACTACTAAGAAAACAAAACTGAGCGACGGCTTTACCCACTAAAGGCCAGCGGTTCTCATTTGAATATTAGATTCACCCATTTTGAGCTATTCATCTAAAACGTTTCCTCCATCTTCTATGAGGTAGGAGAGAGGGGGATGGTCAGCAAGGGGGAAAAAAGCCTGCTTGTTTTGCAGCACATCAGGCCACTGCAGCCCTTCTGTTAACCCATGGCACGAGAGGAGGGGCTGGAGGGAAAGGGCCTGTACACAGCACTGCTGTTCCTGGCGTAGATTGAAAGCATGTTGTCAGATAACTGAAATACCAGGTTTGAAAGCACACTCCATACTAGTGTTTGTGTGCACATGCCATTGTGTGGGGTGCCAGACCTACTTCCACTGAAGTCCTCTGGATTTGTTTGTCCGTTGCAGGCCAATTTTAATAAAAAGCTATACTATATTTAGGAAACAACTACAATAATCAACATTGGATGCTCAAAACTCAAGCTAATTTCATGTGTCAGAAAGAACAGTGTTGATTTTAATTGTATTATATAAAGGTCCAAGTAAGATGATCTTTCCATTCAGGAATATACTAAAGATACGGATTCTCAAGACGTGTATAGCCATGACAAAATATTCAGTTTCAAAAAATGCTGACAGCATCTTATTTATCATATGTAATTTGCTAAAAAATACTTTTCTGAATACTTTAAGCGTATTGACATGTCGTCTGTCATCTATTTCTAAGTTTGCCTGATACAAGTCAAAATGGCTGACAAAGGACCCACCCCGATCATCCTCCTCCTCCTACAACTCATAGGCATGGCATTATTTACCATACATATTTATATCTGGTTATGTGTAAAACGTCAAACCCTTAACGTATTAAAGGATCATCTAACGAGTACTGCAGTAGGAAACCAATTAAAATCTTGCAAGTAAAGGTGTCCACATTCGTTGTGTGAAATCAAAATCATGTTAGTTGATTTAATAAAAGTGAAGTGACCTTTTTTTATCTTTAACTCTGGAGCTTATATAACTCGTACATGAAAGGTGCGCACGAAAAATGGCAAATTTAGAAAAACCTCCACACTTTTCATTCGAGAGCAACACAATCTCACATGATACTAACGTGCTCTGGAACAACAAGTTGTAATCAAAGAACTTCTCAAAAGAGGAACCGGCACTTGACTCGATTTGAGGCAACTAGTGAGCAAGCCTCGTCAACCACAAAAAAAGGCACGCGAGTTGAAAAGCTCAAAGCGACAACAAAGCAGTCTCACATCTGCTCTGCCATACCCGCTTCATATCTGCTCGTCGAGTGGACCGACACATTAAAAGCTTCCATCTTAGGTTAAAGACTTGAGGCATTGAGTGGAAGAGACGGCGACAATACATCGTCTTCAAACCTAAACTAAGTATTTTTTTAATATCACATGCTTTAAACGACACATTTAACTACAAGATAAAGAGAGACGGTTCTAAGCATAATATGAGACCGAATATAAGAGAGAGCTTTTTCACTATGTACTTAGTTCAAACCCCGCAAATTAAGCAGGTGGTTATGAAGTTCCAAGCTTGTCATAAATATAGAAGATGAATTTTAAAACCTCTCTAACTTTACAAACAAGGTTAAACTTTACAAAAGTCATCCTGTACAAGTCTAAAACGTCCGTTTTTCGATTTATCTCGAAGTGTCGAACGATCCCACCCTCGTTTAAAACCCGTCTACCTGTTGAGGAGCAAAGGGGAACAAAAGAAATGTGAGACGAGTTGTGTCCAGCTAGCTAGTTAGCTTGTTGGGAGACAATGAAGTCGACGCTGTCCGTCTCCTATGTAGCAGATCGGCCACTTGCAAACCAGCTAATTACCTTTACGCACGCCTGCCTTGCCAACGTACTTTTCACAGTCGTCCAAACGATTAAAAAAACCCTCATAGGTCTCACCAAACAAGCTATATTGATTATCTGTGTAGAACAAAATACGTCAAGATTTTAACTCTAATAAAATAAGCCAAACGAGGGACTGACGCTCTGGCCTTAAGCAACCTTCCCGACTCTATTTTGTCCTTCGGACGAGAGCACTTTCGGAGGAGTTTTGCTGTTATCGCGTAATATTTCGATAATATTTTAAGACAAAGGTGGCGAAGAAATAACTTTACCACAATCTCAATCGCAGTTTTGGGGTGCGTGAAAACTATTTCAAGTGTAATTGTTAATGCTAGGGATGCGGGGATCTCCCTCGTTCAGCTCGGCCAATGACTCACCTACGTTCAAACCACCTCGTGTCTCAACACACAATTAGCTTGCTAACGAACGTTTACTTAACATAATTTTTGGGAAATTAAATTGACTTGGCTGTGAAAACATACAACACGGGTGTTATAAGTGTTGCGTGGTGCGTTTTGTACCTTAAAGGATTAAACGACGCTTATGTTATTTAACTAATAGATTTCTCGCTTCCACTCCTATAGGCACCGTAAGGCTCTTACGTTATACAATGCAGTGAGCGTGAGCTAAATGAGCTAATGTTAGCATGTGCTTACGCTAGTTTGAGAATCTTCGAAGAGTTCACATAAAATAAACGAAAAACCAAAGCATGGTTTTCCTATTATGCGCGAGAACCTCGATAAAACCAACTTTAAAAAGCGATTTAACGAAGCGGATACCGGCGCGGTGAAAAACAAAGTTAAATGTGAACTTAAAACTGCTTTCTTACAATGAAAGTCGGTGTATATTAACGGAACACAGTTTAAAGAACACGTGGAACAAACACATAAGTTTGGCGACACTGATAAAGTTTGTGGATTCGCATTGTATCCTCAGAAAGAAAGGCGATTTCTTACCCTTCTCAGCGCGGGTCAGTTTAGGGTTTTCACCAATGAACTCCTGTTGTTATATCCCAAAAATGCCTCTAAATGTGCGAATAACTGTCGAAAATCAAAATCTGTCTGTAAAGTCGGCGTTTCAGTGTCCCGTGCTCGCCGACTCTGCCTCTCTCCTTTGTGTTTATTTCACTCAATTCGAGTTTAATCCGATCGATCCAGGCAGTCGCGTTCTCGTGTCCTCTCCTCTAGACACTCGCGCTCACCTTCCACAGACAGGGGGCGCGTGCATGAGCTGCTGGATAAACGGGCGTGCGCGTGAGTGACCTCGCCGGGTTGTGACGCAAGTGCATTTTTTCATGTACCTTCCGATTCATTATAAACATTTTTGTGAAGGTTCGATACCGATGTTTTAGGGGACACTCTCTTTATAACACTTTGAATATTTATTGGGTTCAATATTATTGCTTCAAACTTTATAGCCTCAACTATTTCTAAGACATTTTAGTAAAAAAAAACAAGATTAACGTTGACATTCGTAGAGAAATGTGATGAAATAGACTTAAATAGATAACGTTATATTAAATTGTGAGTGATGTTTACATGCTCGAACTGTTTATGTGAGCAGCACAATCAACATCTGTGCGAAACAAAATGTTCTTTTTCAAGTATGATGTAACGTTATGTAAATCTGGCTTTCATCACAGATTACGGGAAGTTTACATCTAAAAATAAATAGGAAATTGTTTTAATTCACAATGTATGCTACATACATGCATACAATTGACCTGAATCATAAATCAACCAATACTAGTTGGCGTGAGTACCCCGGATGTTCAGGCCTGCACTTGATGTCTGCGTCAATTACATTTACCTAACGCAACACGTTTATGTATGATTTAATATCCACCATGTAAGTTGTTGTTTATTTCTAAAACACCGAACATGGTTTATGTTAAGAATACGTCCATATGTGTAAAACATTTTAGGATTTTTTCCGGGAAAACTACACATGCGAAAAGTACCCAAAGCCAGGCCCGCTGGGCGCTAGAGAGACCACACATGGACCCACTGAGTTTAGACGGTTTTATTATATTTTTTTCGTGATAGCATTTCATTTTGAGAACACAGCAAATAAAGGTGAGGGTCACAAAGTTACTCCAGGTTTGGCTTTATCACACCCCTTTCACAACAGACAAGATGTCCACCACATATCTATTAACAACATAGTGCCAAGAGAAAGCAAGTCTTTACAAAATCACTCAGACACTTAAATTAATGTGGCTCTGCACTGACGTTACACAGCAGACTGCATTGAAGAAAAAGAGGGAAAATATATACTTATATGCATACAAATGCATGCATATGTGATAACCTTTATGGATAATATAGGTATAGGCATGTACGTGTCTGTGTGTCTGTCTAATGGATAAGTAAGTCTAGCGTTATCATGTGCAATATATAATTGCATGTAATTACTGAAATGATTATGTTATTCTTTTGATGTCCCAAAATATTTTAAGGCAAACAGCAGATGTGTTCCGGAGATGTGATCCATATCTGGAGCTGTGATTTTAGAACACAGGTTAACACAAATTTGGCATTAAAATAGGTATATAGAGCCAGAGTTTCTATACAGAGAGCAGGATGAGGGGCACAGATATGATGGGTCAAGGCAGATGGCAGGACCAAACTAAAAGAAATGAATTAAAATTTTACCTTAAAATGGTGTCGAAGCAGATTTGGAAATATCGCAATACTGTTGCAGTTTCAAGCTCTATTCATACGGTATAGAATTTAAGCAAATTCAGAACAGAATTCTAGCTCGGTCAACGTACACCAAAGCAAGAGAAGATAACTTTATATACAGAATGTGAATGATAAATACAGATTTAAAACAGTCCTGCTTTTTTCTTCTTTTAAATTCTTCACTTTGATAATAGCCGTTTCTTTTACGTACAGCACTTCCTTTCTTTTATTTTGACTTCAGGGTTCACCACAGTTTTCAAAGAATTCACCCACATAAACCGATTAAAATACTATAGATGACTTTGTAGTGTTTAATACAGTTCAGATTGAAGTCAATCGGGCAAAAACAAAACATTGAAAAAAAACCAACTTGTTGAGAAACAAACATGAATATATCTACCATAATAATTCCAAAGCTCCTAACTTTTTCCTTACTACCAACCATATAATGTCTGCTGTAGCCCAAACAGGCTTTAGGAGTTTGTCAGGCGGTTTGTAGAGGACCTGGACTTATAAATATTTTTTGGACAGCCACCTATTATACGATTTGAATCAGGGGCCTGGGCTGTGGAAGGGTTAAGAAAATGTTAGTCAGCCCGACCAGTCCAGTAGAAACGTAAGGGGGGCTGGAGAAGACTGGAGGGTAAAGGGTAGTGCTCAGCAACAGCCTCCTCCAGCTTGCTGTCCTCCCTGACTGCCTCCCATCGTAGAGTTGGTGGCAGCATGCTGGGGTCCGATCTTAATACCGTTGGCCTGCACACACAAATGAAATGAATACATCTGAAGACTCAATTTCATTAAGGTTGCACCGCGAAAAATAAGAAATTCACTATTTGAATTTTTACTGGCAAAACATAATACGGATTCATTTAATATGTGTTTTGTACGGTCTCATAATGCTGTATTGAGCAGAAAATATTAGTCCCTGAAGGCCTGAATTAGCATCCCGCTTTTGTCAGCACTCAGGCAAGAGAACTTCAGGAGTGTTATTCCAGCGGTAATACAGAGGAGCAGGGAAACCTGCCAATGCTTTAAAAACACACACACACCCAAGCTGGTGGCACTTTCATTCATCACACAAAGGCATCCACCTTGCCAACTTTTCTCTTTAGTGGACTCCCGTTCAAAGAGAAACTCTGGCGAGAGGCTGTGTTTTTTTTTATCTTTCTTAGGAAACTCCTTATTGCGTCAAATCTGATATATAGTGATCTGAGAGTGAGCCTTGGGGCTCCTGGCAGGGATCTCTATCAGCTGATGCGGTTTGGACTCAATGCCTTAATTTTTTTTACTTCTCTTACTACTCCAATAAAATAGTCTACATCTCTCATATCGAACTTAGAAGATGTGATGAATTTGTTGATTCCCAGCCATTAGAACGTCCTTAAATACTTTGTTATTACAGCAACCGTATCACATGCAAACCAATACAATAACATTAGTTAAGCTTCGCTGACTATTACATTACTATTTGCATAGAATGGAAGACATCAAAGAAGTTTCTGTGGGTAAAATAACCACAGTACAAAGGGTATCAATCGCTTAACATTTGGGTCAACTAAAATAAAAAACTAGGCGATCAGACTTTAATTAAAACTTGCATTGAAGGTATCTTAATCCGCCCACCAGACCTAAGAAATGGATTTCAGTGTAACAGTACAGGAAGTCCTCTTGACCTAATTACTTGAAAACATTATAAACACAGAATGTTCTTCCTCTTCATAGGTTACCTCGTTGTTTATATCAAAGACTCCTTCCTGAATCTTTTCATATATCTCCTTGGCTGTGTTGATAAATGCCTGAAATTACAAAAAATATATATAAAAAAAAAAAATGAAAATGCACTCCTCTTAGCAGTGACAAATTTATTTAGAAAACATTTAAAAAACATTTACACATAGCACCGGATCGTCTGAGTTATGGTAAATAAATTTAAATAACAACCAAGTATTAAGCACAAAACAAAAACATATACAAGCAACAGGCAAGTGAAAACACCAAAAATATTCAAACCCAAACCATGTCATGGTATTTACGGTTGAAGGCTGGTGCCCCCATCTGGCTGAAAGTGATTGTGTGTATTATGGCTCTTGACGAGTACACATTGGTCACCCGAAGAAAATAAACACGGCCGTGACTTCGGCTCACCCTCAAAGTGTTAAGAACTGCCATGGGCACTTTGTAGTCTAATTAACAGAGGTGCTTTGCTTTTGGTAGAACTGCCTCTCAGCTCTCCAGAGCAATCAGTCCTCTGCGGCTCAATTACCACCGAGAAAAAGATGGCCGAGCAAAGCTGTTTGCAGATGTGTGCGCTCGTATCCACACGTGTGTGGCAGGGAATCTATGAATATGCATGATCCCTAAATAGGAGATTGAAACGTCATAAAGGGGTGGGGGGAAGGGGTCAGGAGAATTCACATGACACTAATGAGACAAATTAATCATTGAGGCAGCTTAGGGTGGATGTATGGGGGAGGGACTTCCACAATTTAACACCCCATTCTTTTAAAGCCATCTTTAAACCCTGTTTTAGCTTCTTGGCCCCCACTGCTGAGAACTGAATGTTTTCTTCCCAGTTTGCACGTCCCCAGGGTGTTATCTGTATGCATGTACGTGCACATGTTTTGGCACAGGAACCCAAACATAAATCATCACATAAGCACTGAAGACCTCTGTCATACGGGAGCTATTGTACCTCTTCTACATTTGATGCGGTCTTTGCAGAGGTCTCCATAAAAATCAGACCGTGTTCTCTGGCGAAGGCCTCTCCTTCCTCTTTCTTCACTTCTCTCCGTGACTCTAAATCACTGCAATAAGACACCAAATTACATTTTGTTCCATTCATTAGATTTTGAACGTGCACTGTGCCATTTTGTATTTTATGGATATTAAAAATAGATACATTTTTGACTTTTAAAAGCTGATGATTTTGATTAAATTAGGATGCACTGAGAAATATGCACTCACCTTTTATTTCCAATGAGCATGATGACCATGTTAGAGTTGGAATGTTGACGAGCATCTTCTAACCAGGTTGTCAAGTGATTAAAGGTGTCCCTTCTAAACACCACACATAAACAACACATTAAGCAATCTTCAAGTAAATGTGTCTGGAGTGCAGTACGGAATTGGAAAAGGCAGAGGATCTACATTAATACAACAATAAAAAGACTTTGGTCTCACCTTGTGATGTCATATACTAGTAGAGCCCCGGCTGCACCTCTGTAGTAAGACCTGGTGATGGAGCGAAAAGACTCCTGCCCGGCCTGGAACACATATACACGAATGCATCACTACACAACTAAGAGCCTGGTAAGACGAAGCAACCAGTTGCTGACAACATCCACTGGATAAACTGTATTTCCCTACTGTACAAAAATCTAATTCAATTCCAAGAGACCACCAGCTCTGAAAGACCACGACATAAGCCGAATTTCCATCTCCATCTTGACACCGCCATTCACTAATATTGAGATCATGAAGAGAAAGACAGCCTATGGATTCTGAGGTACAGCGACTTCACATGCACTGACCCACTGCTGGTCCTCCATCCCACAATGCTTCTCCAGAGCACGGAGCCGTCCAATCAGGAGACTCCCAGTGCACGGCTAGCGTTCAACAGTGTGTCATGGCACAAGATGGCCTCTGGTCAACCCACCCCCTTTGACAGCAGGCAAATAAGCCAACAGCACATATCTGAATTCAATAACCCAGTCCCCGGAGCAGCTGTTAACATTAGAGTTAATGGAGCCCATTGTGAATAAATGATAAATGACACCGTTATGCCTACCATCTGCTGGAGTGAAAGGTTACAGGAAGCCCAGACATGCAGATTTCTCCCGTTACACTCCCTCATCTTCTCTAGTTTTATCACAAAACGCTCGTTGAAATAACCTTGAAATGAATTATTTATGGTGTATTTAAAGACACGATATAAGCTAGGGTTAGAGATAAACCAAACCAACCCTAGGTTAAACCCACACCAAACAGCTTATCCTACGATTACCTTTAATCATACAGACATTCGATTATTTCTTAGATCGCCTCACCCATGCAAACTGCCTATAAAGAAACATTTGATTTAACATTTTACTTGCCTGTATTTATTTTTAAATGACACTATTACACATAAACAATGTATGACTTGCTCACCTACTCTACAAAAACACAAAAAAATATACGACAAAAGTAATTTGGAATAAATACGAAAGACAGATAAGTGTGTAGTCCACAAGGACGTGGCTAATACTTTGTCGCCCTCTGCTGAGTAAAATGTGTATGTGCACACCGAAAGGCATCCAACTTTTTATTATAAAGAATGATTAATCAAGTTAAATCAAGTTAAATCAAGTTAAATCCAAACTGTCTCTAAATTTTGACTTTGTTCGCTACATCGCATACATACCAGTGATGGTTACAAAACACTGAAGTCCATTGAGACAAGATTTCGAAGAACTATAAGATTAAACAAACATGGGCTGAAGTAACATGAAACCAGGGTCCCAGACAAAAAAAATCAGTTAAGGAGCCATTGGCTCCTATTAGAATTTTTTTTTATGAGCAACATAACATTAACTTAATTTTTTTCATTATATACTTTCAGTTTTCCAGGGTTTTTCATGGCTCAAAATTAGGCCACCCTAATTTTGTACAAACACTCACGTGTAGGCCTACCGTAACTGTTAGTGGCTTTAGCACTTTACAAATAAAAGTTCCAAAAATAAAATAAAATGACAAGATTAAAGCATGCATAACATGAGATCATGAAATTCATATTTCATACTGTGTGTAATGTTGCCGTGTTTGAAAGTAAGCAGTCTGCCAAGTTGTAAATCCAAAGGTGAATGAATAAAGTTATTGGCTTGGTAAAAGTAGAGTCGACTCTGAATCAGGCAAACGAGTCGTTCCTAGTCCGGTACGTGAACCACCGTGGATTAACGTCACCACATATAGTCCCAGTATATGTTTTGCTAGGACGGCCAGCGAAAACTTCACTCTTCTCCTCCAAAAACTCTAGCTTGTGAGCCTCATTCGCAGTAGACCAATCACAGCAGACTAGAACATCGGACCATTTACATTAAACTAGTGCTGTGTCTGAAACTGTTCTCTCGCTCACTCCTTCACTATTCCCTATATAGTGAATCACATTTAAGTCCACTATTTTGGGGAGAAGTGAGTGAATGAATAATTTCAGACACTGACGTGATATGAACTGCGTCTGACAGTACTGTCACAGACATTCGACATAACGGTTATCTAACACCTGTGTGGCTTCATGGATTGCTTAATAAAATGCTAAATGGTAAAGTTAATTTTCACCTTGTTTGTCATGTTTTGTATTAATTTTTAATAAAAAGAACAAAACAACCGTTTGCCACGTTTATTTACTTTAACGTTTCATACAATTATTTTATATATTTAAAAATTAAACCCCCGTCTATAACATTCATTAAATCAGTTTATTCTTAGAAATACGAAAATAACTGTCAACATGTACAAACACAAGAGTATAAACATACATGGAATGTACACTCACAATCAGAGTGCATTGTGGGTAAAAAGAGTGAATGAATGTAGGGATTGAAGTAGTTTACTCAGGTTTCAGACTCCACTACAAAATGGCGGAAACACTATATAGTCTAGTATATAGGAGATAGGGAGCGGTTTCAGACACAGCCTAGGCTAGCGGAAAGGAGGGGATTAGACAGATGAATCGCGGAACAAATCCTTTGAGAGTCAGTCAAGAGGTAAGGTAAGAATAACTGCCTATTAAAACGAAATAAACTTGTTGTTGGACACTCCTTTAACCAAAGTAGGACCTTAAAAATCCCTAGTCATGTACTTTTTAAAATGTGTTTAACATTAAAATTATTCAACCAAACAGAAAAGTTGTTTAAAATAAAATATAGCCTAAGCTATTTACAAGATAGCCAATGGAATTAACCAGTCGTACTACATGAGCAAAAGTCATTCACATCCCGAATTCTATTGTGGTTCACTGAGGTTTAAATGGTTTACTGATCTCTTATATTCTGTTCAAATGAGTCATTCGTTTGCGAGTTGTTCTGATGATGATGTGCGTTCATACTGGTGTGTACATATTAACGCTGATTCAACGAGCCAGCTGCACAGTTTAAAACATTACAGTGCTGTACCATACAAGAATTTAGGGAAACATTTCAAGAAATTGAAAGTACTTGGATGCAACAGAAACAATATTGACCTGAACAGTCAAGAAATACAGGTTATACAGCTCATTATATGGAAATGAGACAAGTTGTCCTCAGTGCCTCACTGTGCTGATAACGAAACAGCGCCATAATCGTGGCGTAATGCCGCAATTGCAGCTCCAAATGTAAGTCAATTGATTGCACGCAGTGTTTTTGTAAAGCAAGGCGACAACTGAGAGCAGATGCACATGCGGAATAAGTCCAGCTGCATGCAATAAAATGAGTAAATTTTGATTGTCTTCGCAAAAATATCAATCGCAAATTAATATTTTTGTCGCAAATGTGTTTTAGGGGCAGTCTGGAGCAGAGTTTTTTTATTTTACTAAAACAAACGTCTCTGTTCATTGAAAACAAATAGAATATTGACAAACCTATGGGGAAAACTTACCTAAAGAAAAAATTTAAATGTTGCCTCAAAAATAAATTGAAATAAGTTTTTAAAGCACTAAAATTATAATAATAAACAAAAACTAAATATGAATTAATTAATACTATATAACTAACATAAAAAAAATATATATAAAATGACAAAAGCATATACCAAAATTGCTAAAACTTTATATTTATTTAGTTTTAAATTAGCATAAAAACGAAATACATAAAAATAAAAGAAAATTTTAAATATTAATAAAACTACAATTAAAACTATAATACATCTGGTCTGCAGCACTCAAATGTTTATAAAAATACTTTTTAAGGGCTGTCAAAGTATTAATTCCGATTAATTGCATCCAGAATAAAGGTTTATGTTTTAACTTAAATATGTCTTTCTATTTCTAAAACTATACACATGCATATATGCTAGAAAAATAAAAAAATATAAAAAGGATTAAACAATTTACAATTTATATTATTGGCAAATATAAATAAATACATCTAAATATGTCCTAAATATGTATGTGCGTGTGTTTATAAATACAAAGTTAATATGCACAGTACACAAACATTTTATGTAAACAGAAACCTTTATTATGGATTCGATTAATCACGATTGATCCTATGACAGCCCTATTTTTTCAATCTGGAATATTTTGAATCATCAATCAATGAAATATGAAGCAAACTAATTTTCTTCCTAGGGTCTTTTATTATATGCTGTTGTCATCATAGAAAGGCTAATAAACAAAAGAAAATGTTTTCACCCAGTCATGGAGTTAAGGCTGACTATCACTGTAACCAGTTTCCTTAAAATTGAATTCTAAATGACAGGACGTTTGTTTGGGACATAAATGGCTTGTAAAATCCAAATATATCCAACAGGCTTACAATAGTTATCCAAGTTAACACATAAACAATTTTCTACCTGCTAGTGGTACTTACAATGTGGTATTAGGAGGAGGGACATAGTTTTGGAAAGAAAACTGTGTAGTACAAATTAAACATGAATGTTGTTGGTCTTTCCCAGGGGAGAAAGACTGAAACTTTGAATTAACGCACACCTGTCACAAAACTGTAGAAGCATATAGACGGCCTTAGACCTAATACACATTTCACTAAAAGTATAAAAAACCAAGATTAGAATAAGAGGATTTAAAATGTGCTGCAGCCATTTTTTTTTAAATAACATGCATAACTGGGAGAATGCTTCAAACAGGTGTCTCTTTGACCGACCTTTCAGCCTATCAAAAATGCTATATGTGAATTATTTTTCCATGTTTGGGCTTGAATTAAAATGGGTAATAAATGGTTAGAGGTTTTGCAAAAGGGAGTATGGGGTTCAAGTTAGCAAAATGGATAAAGCCACTTAATGCTAATGCCAATGGAGAACAATCATACTTCATCATATAGTTCTCTTTACACTCTTCTCCAACATTTCAGTTTCATGTATATGCGCATACATACCTCTATATGCATTCCAATAACATAATACAATTCGTTAAAATAAAAATTAATACAGCTGAGAAAAGAGACTTCTGTATAAATAAGGTGAGTGACATATCTGCATCAGTAAATTCAAATAAAAAAATGATCTTACCGTATCCCAAATCTGAAGTTTTATCTGTTTGCCATCTATAGTGATCATTCGTGCTCCAAATTCAACACCTGTCAAGAAACATTGGTAGTTTGAGAAAAGTTAAACTATTCATCAGATTTGATATTGAAACTAAACTGGTAGAAAACTGGACAAATTTTACAATTGTTATAATAAGACTTTGTTAAAACACAGACAGGGCCTTACCGATAGTGAGATCGTGCACCGGCTGAAAGCGCTTATCTGTAAACTGTAATAATAGGCATGATTTCCCCACACCTGCAAAGCAAACACATTTAATGGCCACAATTAGCCTTGGGCTATACATCTGCTGTATCCCATTACATTCAAATTATTTGTTGAGTCTTTTTTTATTTATTTAGTTTTCGTCTGCAGCGATAAAAATTTACCTTCCTCTCTAACACCACCTCGTTTAAAAACACATACATATATATGGTAATATAACAATCTCATTTGTACTGCTACATTTTTTTATTTACAAACAGAAAGTAAGTTGGAAAAAAGAAAAGAACACATTTTTCTATTTCATACACTATTTTATGTTTCTCAACTCTAGTGTCTGTAGTGATTTTCTTTATCTGCATTATAAACTCTTACCCTTACCTATATTTACCATCCATTGGGTCAAATCTGAATTCTGAGCTTTATGTCATGACAAACTTGTGGACTTAAATTAACCTAAAAATGTTTACCTGCATGTATTTTCTACATGTAATAAACAATTGGTCAAACCGTTTCATATTTTAGTTTAGGTAAAACCATAATAAACCATCACCTAAAATGCAGGATTTGATGATATTATACACAAGATACACATACAGGTTAAATGCTTAGGACATTAGCATTAAGAGTTGCCATGAGCAACTGCGGTTGCTAAGCAAGCGAGCTGCATTCATCAAGCTCTCTCAAGAGAGATGCAAGGAGACAACATAACAAAGTTAAAATCGCACAGGTTGTAATGTGCAGGCTCACATGCAACAAACACTACACATTGTACAATTTCATACATAATCTTTGTTTGTTTTTCTGGGAAGTGAAAAGATATACATTATTTTTCCATTCATTATGCTGGTAGACAATAATATACAAATGCTGGTAACTATTGCTTCCAACTCTTTAACATCAGTCATAGTAAACAGCTGAAATAAAAGTAGAAAACTGAAGAGTTTAAACTTTAAGAGATAATTGATGACTATTATAATATACGACAACTCTCACACACTTTAATTCAAGTTTTTTTAATTTTTCAATTTCTTTGCTGTTTTTTCACTTACATAAAAGTACTATTTTAGTACACTACAGGGCTGGGCGATACATATCGATTCAAGCTATTATACATGGCTAAATCAATTCTGAAATCGATTCGATGTTTTATGCACAGCTCTTCCGTGAACTATGGCTGTTTGATCAGTAGGAAGAAATGCTCGTCTGCTCGATCTAAAATAACTGCGAGATTGAGTCGTTCATACCATGTATTTGAAAAAGCAGCACTCGTCTATCATCATTACTATAAATCAACTTAATTATCTTGAAAATACCTGAAAAGGTTTGAAGAACAGATAGAATATGACCACAGGCATTTCCCGGAACTAATTATTCTTCTTCGGTTTCCCATATTTGGAGTTTCTGCGCAAGAGCGCCCTCTGGCTTTCATATGTGGTGGCATTTAACCGCGATTCATTGAGAAACCGAGAGCATAAGAATCGTACGATATATCGCCCAGCCCAAGTAAACTAGCAGTTCTTGTATAATCATATACGTCTTACCTACTTTTGAACAATAGCATTTGTTTGTATTATTTTCATATACGGAAATGTAGCTTTTCCAAGAATTGAAGGAAAACTTGAGCCAAGTCTTAAATTGAGAACCCCAAGCATACTAACCTAGATGCAATCTCGCCATGCAGTGACTAACCAGATTTGGTTTCACATAAGCATCATCTGACCTGGGTTAAGCAACATGCAAAGGGCCAAACCTATTTACACATGAAAACGCATCATGTTTATAACCGCTGCTGCCAAACAGGTGATTAAGTCGGACAAACTCTAGGTTCTTACTATCATGTTTCATCTTTTGAAATGCAGTAGGCTTTTTTAGAAGTATAGGCTTCCAAACACACTGCACAACGAATGTTAAGTTACAGAGTAAGGTAAGGCCTAGTTATTAAAACAGTCATGTATTTCAGTTGTCAACTAAAGGGTTTCATAGGACACATGCAATGTTAGATATTGCTTACATTATAATAAAGCTTGACCACAAGAGAAGCACCTTCCCTAGCAAAAAAGCAAATTCACATATTATTCTGTCAAGCTTTTTAAAGATTACATTTACTGTACAAAAACCCTAGATTAAAGCAGGATTTAAAGAGAACACCAACAAAGAAATCTTATAAATATTTTGATACTGCAGGATTTTAGTTCATCAGCCCCAATGTTGTGGAATCTAGACTTTACCAGTCTTCATCACAGAACACAGGGTTATCATAATACATA
Organism: Triplophysa dalaica; assembly: GCF_015846415.1. Classification (NCBI taxonomy): domain Eukaryota; kingdom Metazoa; phylum Chordata; class Actinopteri; order Cypriniformes; family Nemacheilidae; genus Triplophysa; species Triplophysa dalaica. The sequence continues at coordinate 10,336,887 of NC_079544.1, forward strand.
AATTAATAAGTTGTCGATAGTTAAAAGCCTGCTGGGTAACATCAAATTTAAGTCCAATAGTGGTGTTAGTGCAACATGAACAGATGTGGAGAACATAGGGGGGGATTACATGCAAACAATGCTGGTTTGCTTTGATCACTAGAACCGGTCTCAGCATAATATTTTTTAGTGTAACGTTAGCTTAGAATGTCATTTCATTAAACTGAAAAGACATCTGACAGCAATACAACAACGTCTCCTGTTAACGTATCCCTGTGTCTCGGGAAAAGGCCTGCCGGATGAAAAATCTGTCTTGAAGTCTAGCAGGCCACAAATAAACAGGGTTATCAGCAGCGAAAAACAAATGTTTCTGCCTGAAAAAATCTGCATTCAAATACAACTCGTGGTATTATTACACCTCGTATATTTAACTGCTTTCTCACCTGACAGGCGCAATTGTGTAAACGCCATTTTCAAAAGAGCAAATAGCTGCTAGCGGTTTATGCTAACCGGGCTGCTGTGGCCTTTCGCTGGTGATAGAAAAAGCTTAAAAAATAGGAATACAACTGAGCCTGGACTCCTGGAGCCTAACGTACTGACACGTAAACACCACGTCATGTTTATAATACAACAGAGGCTGCGTATGCTGTTATTGATGGAGACATCCCATATGAAACTGAATTTAGCTTGCCTACTAGCTTCCCCCACCCCGTCCCGGTAAGGGAGCGGAACAACAAAAGATAGTGACAGCAATATAACTGCACGATGCGGTCATGACATGAAGCACGGACTTCAGATTTAGCCTAATGGATGGTTTACGTGTTAGGATAAGAGTTAACGAGGGAGATGGAGAGAAAGCAGGGATAAAACATCCTGTCAGTCCTCCCACCCCTCGCGTCCCTGCTTGAACCACGTCATTGACTCCAACACTGCGGAAATAACAGATTCGCTTTGGCGCTTACCCGTGTCTCCGATTATGATGTATTTGAAGAGGTACGCGTACGCCATGGCCAACTGGTCCTGTATCAACCTGTTCTGGCCTTTTTAAAACGGCTCCTTGAACCGAAAATCGCAGGGTAAAGTGTGTGATATTTGCCTCCGCTAAGCCAGCCCTTTTCTCTCCTCGACGGGAAGGAACAATAAACACCTCGAGCTCCAGCCGGACTACGTCACACGTCCCGCCTTCGCCACGCACGCAGAACAGAAGAAGCGCAGGACTTTACCGGAAGTGTTTTTTGCTAGGCTGTTTTATTACACAGTCACTTGCCACAAACAATAAAAACAAGACGGGTTTCAAAACATTATCTTATAATAAAATGAATACTGGATAGATTGTGCTAATTTGTATTATCTGGAAATGTTCTATGTATACTATTTGTAACAATATATATTTTTTCTTTTGTTTATGTATATTGATGTAGTATGATCTGTTATATGTATATGTTGTTTGTCTTGAGTTGTATAATATTTTTTGAAAGCAAAATAAAACAAGAAACTTTAGCGGAAGTGATCTCACCTAGCCAGTGTGTAGCAGGCCTTTAATTACCCGTACACGCTTGTTTTTTTAAATGCAAAAGATTATGTATCAAACTTTTCTCATTTGTTAAATATAAAAAATAAAACCAGAATTTGATAAGTATATGTTTGATAACTAGGCTCAGGTGGAGCCGAGTGGTTTTGGTTTTTAAAGCATTTTGTTTTATGTGCTCAGATTTATTTATTACTGCTAGGTTCTGTTAGTGATGCTTACTGGTAGTTTATGCTACTTCCACAGTTAGTTAAATCAAAGTTGACAAATATAATCACATGCTGAGCTTCATCAGATTCCAGGTAAGACTCAAGGAATTGCTGTGCGATATACACAACAAGCCTTCAAAGAAAGAAGTAATGTAGATAGAATGTAATTTTGGTTATCTAATTCGTATATCTTGATGCTGCTAGCCTCAAATATAGCATTGAAAGGAATGCATGCAATATCGCATATAACCAATTAATAGTACATGTCAAATGTAAATTATTTTAATTAGTTCTCATGACCAGTAATTTTTGTTATACAAATGAAAGCAAGTAAAAAATACATTTAATAAATGGGAATTGGCTTAATGTCATATTCCATCAAGGAAAGAATAATTTTCTTTCAGTTTTTTTATAGTTAACTTATACTGGTGTGTGTTTATCAAAATCTATCCATCACATTATAAAATCACGTCCTTGTTCAGTCAGAAATAGAGTCAAGGTTCATGGACAAATGGACATATGGACATGTTAAATGGTTTAATGGTGTTTGCTTTCTGGCACAGTGATAATTTAAACCTGTGTGGACCACTTTGTGGGTACACTCATTTATTTCTTTTAATATTGATTAGTCTGTTGCTTAATTGTATAAAATCTTACAATAATTATGCTTCCATCATCACCCTAGAAAAATTTATGTCACCAACACCCTAGATGTCAGGCCAAACTTTTTATGGGTAATATTTGGTGGATCCCTTTTATCAGGGGGCCCAAGACAACAGTGTTTGTCATATCTTGTGAGGTCCTCTAGAGGGCAGTGCTGTTATCTTTAACTGAGTACCTGAACTACCCTAATCACTGTCATTCACTGAAATAATTATTTGGATTTACTATTTTCAACAGTCACACCATCATGAAAAAACGTTTGACCATTGCTAATCTCAGTAATTTTTAGATACACGATCAAATATAGGTTTTACATCCTGAGGTTACATGTCAACCCCATTTTAGTCATTTTAGTCCTGAAGCTTTAGGGAGTTAAATGACCTACTTCAAAGTAATTAGTTAGTGGTTGGACTTTTGTGTAATGTGCACCCTTTAATTTTAGAAAATTAGGTTCGATATAATGTCTTTGTGTAAAATTGAAGACAACGAGGTGTATTGTTCACCACAACCAATTGTTAAAAAAATGAATGGGGCAATCTACACCAGTGATTCCACAACTTTTTCATTCCAGGACCCACCGAGACAGGTATAATCTATTTTGATAGCCACCAAAATATTTTAAAATGGAAATATGGGGAGAAAATACACATTCATCCTCTATAAGTAGAAAAGTTTTTATATTCCCAAATAGAATAAATTTAAGCTGCAATACCAAACTATTTAAGAGTAAAATATCAAAGCTATTGTTATTGTCAGTCATAAACTGGACTAAACAGTTTTTTGTGTCATTCAAAAGCCAAATGACTTTCCATCACCCACCTCATGCCCCTGTGCACCCCCAAGTGGGTCCCGACCAGGGACTCTTTCTTCTGTGTTAAAAAAATAAGATACTTTAAGAAATAGGGTTTCTTTCCAACGGAATTCAGCATTCTTCAAAATATCTTTTTGTGTGTTCTGCAGAAGAAAGAAAGTCATACAGGTTTGAATTGACGTGAGGGTGAGGTAATGAGGTAATCATTTTGTTGGTGAACTATCCCTTTGAACAGGACAAAACTACTTTTATTATTCACTTTCCCTCTCATGATTTCAGACTGACGATATGACAAGATGATACCATTAAGCGTATGTCTTATATGAAACATAAAAGAGATAGGCTATTTAAAGAATCCACAAACAGGTTTTCTAAAGTCATAGGAACATGTTGTGTGTAGAACAGACAGACATAAATGTAACTTGTTATTTACAATGATCGTCACTTTCAGTGAGCTGTTAGCTCAAGAACTGTTGTGACAGTGAGTCAGTCAGTTTAAGAAATCATTAAAATACATGCATGAATAGTTCGGTCTGATGTTTGAACCAGATCAACCAGTTGTTCATTTTCAATTCTATGAAAAGAATGTTTGTTTAGTGATCTGGGTTCACACAAATCTATGAGTTTACAAAACATCATCAGGAAGTCATCTGGACTTCTTTTTCTATTTTAGGAACTTAACAATAATAGTCACTATAAACTATAAATATTTTTTGTGTTCCAGAGGGGTAAATAATGGTCAAACTTAAAGTTTTCAGTATGGATGAACTATCCCTTTAATATATCTACTGCAGTTCCGGGTATTAAAAGATGCTGCTGCTCTTTGTTGGAAATGGCTGATAAAATATTTTGAGAAAACATTGTTAAAAAGGAAGAAATTGTAAGATAAGTGCTCACAAACAACAAGGTCTCTTAAAATGTCTGATCTTAAAAAGCAGTTGGTTAGCTGAAGATTTACACGCTCCTCCACTACAGAAAATAACACATCCATCTATCAGAGGAAAGCGCTGCCTGGGCCCTGCTCATCTTCACCTTGAAAACACCATCAGTAATATGAAAAACGAACAATAATTCTGCCAGACCTCTAAGTTTCTCCTCCTTTTCCCCTTCCCCTGACCAATATTTTTCTAACCACACCCATTTCCTCCATTGTGGGAGGGAACTCTCCAAAAGCAACATCACTGCTGCATTCCTTCCAGTGTGTACTGTGCTTCCCGTGGCCTGACTGCAAACCAGGCATACTGCTGAGCTGTTTCTATGGTGCTACATCTGAGACTTAAGAGTCATCACACTCAGCCAATCACATGGCTTGTGGCTTGCGGGGGCACAGTGTGGGCTGTAGCAGCTAAGAGAGAACGTTTTTTTGAAGTTTCTTTTGGTAAGCTCTGGAGTTTGTTCAGGGAGGACCACTATCCTGGAAGAGAACTGGAGGCAGGAAAGGGGATCGGGCACACTCATCATTATCAATGGAATGAGGACTTGATCTCTTGACTGCAATCTTCCCTAGGAGTTTTGTTTCTGACATTGCCTTTGAACTTCAATCACTTCTACAGAATTGTTATACGCCACTTTGTTCATGTTTGTTGGATGGAAAGTGAGCAAATGAAGAGGAAGAATTCACCCTGAAAACGTGGCCGTACAGAACTAAAAAAATAAGTTTTTTACATCTTCTCGGGGAAAGCGGTGGTTCTTGTGATAACTGAAGAATAGTGTTGCCATGGCTGATAATGTTATTGAAGAGTCTGATTACTATCCCGGTAAAGATGAGCTGGAATGGGGCTATGAAGAAGGTAAGACTGCAGTGGGATAATCACTGACTAATTCCTAACTTTGTGAAACATGAAACTCTATTGTCACACCCATAATAAAGAATTACTCTTTAAACATCCCTGTTGCAGTTTGCGAAAACTGTTAATTGACAACTTGCAATGGGTTTCTTTGGCATACTGTTTCTTTGGCAAAAAAACATCAGTATTAGAGTTTTATCTTATGTAAAAGATGAGTTATATATTCATGCAAACTGCAGTTTCAAGGAAACGTTAGACATAGTGTATCACTGACTAAAATTTAAAGCATATTTACATTTGCATTTGGCAGACGCTTTTATACAAAGCGACATAGATTTTAATATCCTATACATTTATCCTTAGGTATATGCAATCCCCTGGGATCGACCACACAACGTTTTTAACACAATCCTCTAACCACTGAGCTACAGGATATAGTTTTGATTTATAACTTGTAAAGTCTTGTTTTAAACTAAGCAATGCTGTTCATCTAATATGATGAAACAATGTTTGCATTTTACTATACAAAATATGTCAATTTATTTAATGCAGCTTTTTTGCACAATATATTGAGGCCTTGGCATTATAAGGTTTTATCAGCATTCTGAGCAGTTTTGAGATAATCAAAGTTTTTGCGTTCCAGTTGAATTTGTGTTTTTGCCCATAAAGTCCCAAAATGTACACAACGTTAAGAAAAAAACATCACATAATGTGAAATAAGTAAAGAAAGAATAAGAATCAGTGAATAACCTTATCATTCCATGTGACAATGTATTGTTTAAACAGCTCGTTAGACAAATCCCTTTATATTATTTTAATGAATCACAAAAGTGTTAAGAGACTTCGTTTCCGTTCCTGTTCTGAGGGCAGAGAATTCCAAGATGTGCCAAGGTTGATCTCTTGGAAATTCATATGTAAAAAGTCTCAGTTGTACATTAATATTAATACATAAAACCATAATAAAAGTGTGTAATAATTGCACCACGTGGTATATTTAATACTGTTAGAAGTTGGTAAGTGAAAAAATTATTTACAGTATTAGAGCAACTGAACAATCACGATTAAAAAAAGTGAGAAGTAAGTGAAGATTTCAACACATTAAAAAGAAGAGCAGCCGAGTAAAAAATGAGCACATCCTGTATCCCCCTGTGTCTGGTATTCCTGCTGGACGCCTCACTAATGATTTTTAGACACTGGAGGTCTGACGGCCTTTATTTAGTTCCAGTTTAGGAAAAATAGTTCACTGTCTAACATCCACAGCAACGGTATCGTTCCACGGATACATTCACAAGGAACCACAGTTGGATTGACACAAACTATCATGTTGCAAAAGTTTGTTTCAAGGTAACACTCCACCAAGGATTAGCTGTAAACTGTATTTTAGTAGGTCATGAACAAGGACAAAGTTAGCAGCATACAATCAACAGCAAGATAAGTATTTTTTTGATAACCACAAAAAGCTAACACCATTGAACAGTTGATTGAATCTCCACGTGTTGTCTTGTGAATGATTCCAGGTGTTGAGTGGGGTCTTCTGTTTCCTGAAGCAAATGGAGAGTACCAGTCCCCCATAAATCTCAACTCCAGGGAGGCATGCTATGATCCCCGGCTCCTGGAGGTGGGGCTTAACCCCAACTATGTGGTTTGCAGGGACTGTGAGGTTATCAATGATGGTCACACTGTGAGGATTATGCTCAAGTCTAAATCAGGTATGAAATGAATATTAAAACATGAATCCTATCTTTGACTGAATAAAATGCCATCAGAGGATGATCCTTTTGATCTTCATTCTGAGCTTGTTCCTGTATCTTGTATTATTGTATCAGTTGTGACCGGTGGCCCTCTTCCCAGCGACCATGAGTATGAACTGAATGAGGTGCGCTTCCACTGGGGAAGGGAGAACCAGAGGGGTTCCGAACATACCGTCAACTTCAAAGCTTTTCCTATGGAGGTAAATGTCTCTGCCAATTCTGTGCATCTTCTTGTATGTTTGTTCAATGGTAGTCCTGACAAAAAAAAAAAATTAAATATATGATACAGACGCATCAAATGCTACTGGATAAGGAGAAAACGTTTTTTCAGCTACAATCCCAACAATACCACATGCTTCATGAAGTGATCTATTGTCCCTGGCACCTGCTCTCCCACCTTGACTTGTACTTGTCTTCTGTACACAAGGAGAATCATAAGGGCCTGTTGTCTACATGTTACCATGTTTGTCAAACTGTTACCATGACGCAGTGGATCCTGAAGTTGTTGCAACAGTTATATTCTTTCCTGTAGCTCAGTGGTTAGAGCATGGCGCTAGCAACGCTAAGATCATGGGTTTGATCCCAGGGATTGCACATACTGTAATATATAGTATAATGCAATGTAAGGCCCAAAGGCCTTTGTGTATATGTAAAACCAGAGATAGTAACAGTCGGAATGTTAATTAAATATTTTCACAATCATAAATCTGCATTTAGATTCTACAAATATTCAGGGTTGATATAATGCAGATCCCTCAAGTTAAGCAATAAATATCTCTCACAGCTTCATCTCATCCACTGGAACGCCACATTATTCAACAGCGTGGAGGACGCCATGGGCAAGAAAAATGGCATTCTCATCATTGCACTGTTTGTGCAGGTATCACTTTTGACTTTTCATCAGAAATGACAATACTCAGCAGTACTGTATAAATAAATATGCCATCAGCAAATGTGGATAGCTTCATTTCAAAGATTTTGTACACTGCCAGAAAAAAAGGTACAGAAATGTACCCAATCTGTCCCCCTTTCAAAAAGTACACCTTTGCAACTAAATAGTGCATAAAAGTACCTCAAAGGTACATATTTTTACCAAATGTATACATATTTGTACCTTAATGGTACATATATGAACCTTTTTAGATAGTACCATCCCAGTCACAGTTTAGGCACATTTTTATACATGGAAGTGTTATAAATACCTCTAAAACTTGTATTATGTATATAAATTGAAGTGTTGTCTGCGTCATGCTCACCTGACACTGTAGATGTGATGCCATCTGTGCAGGTTGGAAAGGAACATCTTGGACTGAAGGCCATTACAGATGTCCTCCAGGACCTGCAGTATAAAGTGAGCACTAGAGATTAGAATATGACATGTAAACTTGTAGTTATCTGACCTAAAATCTTTTTTCTTTGTACAGGGAAAGACAAAAATCATTCCATGTTTTAACCCTAACACATTACTACCTGGTAAGTTCCAAGTTAACGTTAGTTTTTCAAATTCATGATATGCCATATTAGTTTTTGTTTCTTTTTTGCATATACTATGATTTCTGATCTTTTCTGATGGCTTCATCATGTGATACACTATGTAAATAAAGGTGTCGATGCTTCTCTGATTGCCTTCATTGGTTTGTTGATTTAATTAGACCCTCTCTTAAGAGATTACTGGGTGTATGAGGGCTCTTTGACCACACCACCCTGTAGTGAGAAGGTCACCTGGATTCTCTACCGTTACCCACTAACCATCTCTCAGATGCAGGTATTTTAATGTTTACTGTATGACTGTATAAGTTTACATTAAAATAATAGTTTACCCAATACTTTCCCAGATCTGTTTAACCCTCTTCCGAGTAGCACAAAGAATGTATTATGATAATGTAACATTTTTTACTTTTATGGTGCATTTGTGTCAATTCTGAAACCTGGAATAGCATACATGGGAAAAAAGAGACCTACTTCAAAACATTGTTTAAGAAAAGAAGCGTTATCACCATTTTGTACTTTTCAGTGTTCTGATAGGAGCCTGTTGATGTTGTGACTTGAAACATTGGATTATGAAGAAATAATAACATCATATCAAAATGACAGTCTGTGCATCTGAAGCAAGTAAAAAGTAGCCCTGTATCATCTAACCCAAAGAAATTTTCTGCCCCAGATTGAAGAGTTCCGTCGACTCCGGTCTCATGTTAAAGGAGCAGAGCTTCTTGAAGGGAATGATGGGATGCTGGGAGACAACTTCAGACCAACTCAGCCCCTGAGCGACAGGGTGGTCAGGGCAGCATTCCAGTAGAGCCCCCACAGCAGGATACATTTTAATCTGCCATGGGTAACTTTGCAGAAGATCGTATTCTCTTTGTTCATTTAAGTGGAGTTCCCATCCCACTTGAGCTCAATGCGGTGTATGGCTTAGGATGCTCTGCGTAAAGGAGGTGTTGGATTTCTTACATTAGTTGATTAAATATTGCATTGTGGCAAGAGCCCACCCGGTTTTTCTGGGTGAGCAAATCTTTACGTTTTGCCAGACCTGTGTTTTTCATCTCCACATCATCATGATTGTTAACAATAACTACACATGCTTAATGTGTAATACTTTAATAAAAAATGGGCCATGTTCTCATAGTGGGGTTAATATTAGTGTACAGTTGAACGCTGCAAGGGTTAGAGTAATAGAGTAACCCAATTCCTTCTGATCTAGGACTAACTGCAGTATTGTGTATAGATCCATCTATTTCGGGACTCTCAAGGGAACACCTGGGTCTGCCTGCATATTACTCATTTTGAAATGAGACCATGTGCCACTTAAAGCATACAATACCGTAAGCAATGTAATCCAAAGTAAAGGGGTGGAGACCAGAAGACACGGTATTGTTTTATAAAACATTTATGGAGTAGCATAGAAATACATTATTGCTAAATTGCACAATGCATTATTGATACACAATCTAGGGTTTCCTTACGATAGAAAGCATACTTTTTAATACAGGTTTGGTTCATTCGAAGCTGTGAGTCATAATTCCACATTTAAGAAAATGCACTTAACTAGGTCAAGTGTGTTGCAAGCCATCTTTTAACCATCAGTAAATCCGATCAATACTGTCAATACAAAACCAGACAAAACTGAATTCAGTGTAGATTAGCCAGTTGTTCAGTTTAGTGATAAGTCTGTTCACTCCATTTGAACAAGCCTCCTCTTTAAAAGTATAACATAAAGCAAGCACTCATTATATAGACGGTTTTATCAGATGCTCACACCTGGCCCGAATTTAACTTCCGTTCTGTGTTAGTTCATCAGTCTGGCTAGTGGCTAATAATATAACTATTTAATTGATATTAATATTAATTGATATTAATATTTTGTTGAATAATAATTGTATTAAATAAACAATTGGTTGAATTTAATTGCATATTGGTTCTTTAAATAAACTTGTTATGAACTCTCATGTGAGACATGGCGTGGGAACCCAAGTGCAGGCAGAGGCAAGACGGATGAAGACTTGACAGGATATATTTATTACAAATAACAAGACACTACAAAACAGGCAAAACAAAACCCACGTGGGGGAAAAACAGGACAGGGATATATATAACTTTATACAACGAACAAGGACACTAACTAACTAAACTGATAAAACAAACACTTGATACAAAACACTAACACTGACTAAACTACACTTACTTTGACACGGAACAGGAACAGGAACAGGAAACAGGAACAGCATATAGCATACGAAAGACATTCAAACAACGTGAAGTAAAGACAATCACATTCACATTCAATGCACGAGCGACGAGACAAAGAAACAAGAGGGCTCTTTATAGGGGAAGGTAATTAACACTAACTATGAAACAGGAGGGTAGGAAAACGATGACGCGACTCGGGGAGAGTATGGAAGGCCAAGAGTGTCAAAACCATCTCTCCCCACAAGAAACAGAGGATTCTGTATGATTCCACCTCTAAACCAAGAAATACCTGACAAGGAGAGGTGAAACCATGACAGAACCCCCGCCTTAAGGAGCAGCAACCTGATGCTCCTCAAAGGCACGAACAAGACAAGGCAGACTGGGACAAAGACAAGAACCAGACAGACAGGGTCAACATGATAAGGGGGATACAGGACATGACAATGATTGGACTAGGGTGTGACAATAAAAATAGTAGACAAGGGAGGGGGGGTGGGGGCAAACAAGAAGACATGGGAAGTCCAAAAGGGGGAGGGCTGGGTGGGAAAGTTCCAGCCCTTGGGGACGCGCCAGGGCGCGGAGCCCCAGGAGGCTTGACAGGGGTAGTCCTGGGGGGAACCGTCCTAGTCCCCTGCAGGACTGTAGGGCTGGACCACGGCTGGAATGCCGGGCTGGACCAGGGTCTGAAGATCGGCCTGACAGGCTCTGTGCTCTGTGACGGCGGCTGGGCAGCGCTCTGTGACGGCGGCTGGGCAGCGCTCTGTGACGGCGGCTGGGCAGCGCTCTGTGACGGCGGCTGGGCAGCGCTCTGTGACGGCGGCTGGGCAGCGCTCTGTGACGGCGGCTGGGCAGCGCTCTGTGACGGCGGCTGGGCAGCGCTCTGTGACGGCGGCTGGGCAGCGCTCTGTGACGGCGGCTGGGCAGCGCTCTGTGACGGCGGCTGGGCAGCGCTCTGTGACGGCGGCTGGGCAGCGCTCTGTGACGGCGGCTGGGCAGCGCTCTGTGACGGCGGCTGGGCAGCGCTCTGTGACGGCGGCTGGGCAGCGCTCTGTGACGGCGGCTGGGCAGCGCTCTGTGACGGCGGCTGGGCAGCGCTCTGTGACGGCGGCTGGGCAGCGCTCTGTGACGGCGGCTGGGCAGCGCTCTGTGACGGCGGCTGGGCAGCGCTCTGTGACGGCGGCTGGGCAGCGCTCTGTGACGGCGGCTGGGCAGCGCTCTGTGACGGCGGCTGGGCAGCGCTCTGTGACGGCGGCTGGGCAGCGCTCTGTGACGGCGGCTGGGCAGCGCTCTGTGACGGCGGCTGGGCAGCGCTCTGTGACGGCGGCTGGGCAGCGCTCTGTGACGGCGGCTGGGCAGCGCTCTGTGACGGCGGCTGGGCAGCGCTCTGTGACGGCGGCTGGGCAGCGCTCTGTGACGGCGGCTGGGCAGCGCTCTGTGACGGCGGCTGGGCAGCGCTCTGTGACGGCGGCTGGGCAGCGCTCTGTGACGGCGGCTGGGCAGCGCTCTGTGACGGCGGCTGGGCAGCGCTCTGTGACGGCGGCTGGGCAGCGCTCTGTGACGGCGGCTGGGCAGCGCTCTGTGACGGCGGCTGGGCAGCGCTCTGTGACGGCGGCTGGGCAGCGCTCTGTGACGGCGGCTGGGCAGCGCTCTGTGACGGCGGCTGGGCAGCGCTCTGTGACGGCGGCTGGGCAGCGCTCTGTGACGGCGGCTGGGCAGCGCTCTGTGACGGCGGCTGGGCAGCGCTCTGTGACGGCGGCTGGGCAGCGCTCTGTGACGGCGGCTGGGCAGCGCTCTGTGACGGCGGCTGGGCAGCGCTCTGTGACGGCGGCTGGGCAGCGCTCTGTGACGGCGGCTGGGCAGCGCTCTGTGACGGCGGCTGGGCAGCGCTCTGTGACGGCGGCTGGGCAGCGCTCTGTGACGGCGGCTGGGCAGCGCTCTGTGACGGCGGCTGGGCAGCGCTCTGTGACGGCGGCTGGGCAGCGCTCTGTGACGGCGGCTGGGCAGCGCTCTGTGACGGCGGCTGGGCAGCGCTCTGTGACGGCGGCTGGGCAGCGCTCTGTGACGGCGGCTGGGCAGCGCTCTGTGACGGCGGCTGGGCAGCGCTCTGTGACGGCGGCTGGGCAGCGCTCTGTGACGGCGGCTGGGCAGCGCTCTGTGACGGCGGCTGGGCAGCGCTCTGTGACGGCGGCTGGGCAGCGCTCTGTGACGGCGGCTGGGCAGCGCTCTGTGACGGCGGCTGGGCAGCGCTCTGTGACGGCGGCTGGGCAGCGCTCTGTGACGGCGGCTGGGCAGCGCTCTGTGACGGCGGCTGGGCAGCGCTCTGTGACGGCGGCTGGGCAGCGCTCTGTGACGGCGGCTGGGCAGCGCTCTGTGACGGCGGCTGGGCAGCGCTCTGTGACGGCGGCTGGGCAGCGCTCTGTGACGGCGGCTGGGCAGCGCTCTGTGACGGCGGCTGGGCAGCGCTCTGTGACGGCGGCTGGGCAGCGCTCTGTGACGGCGGCTGGGCAGCGCTCTGTGACGGCGGCTGGGCAGCGCTCTGTGACGGCGGCTGGGCAGCGCTCTGTGACGGCGGCTGGGCAGCGCTCTGTGACGGCGGCTGGGCAGCGCTCTGTGACGGCGGCTGGGCAGCGCTCTGTGACGGCGGCTGGGCAGCGCTCTGTGACGGCGGCTGGGCAGCGCTCTGTGACGGCGGCTGGGCAGCGCTCTGTGACGGCGGCTGGGCAGCGCTCTGTGACGGCGGCTGGGCAGCGCTCTGTGACGGCGGCTGGGCAGCGCTCTGTGACGGCGGCTGGGCAGCGCTCTGTGACGGCGGCTGGGCAGCGCTCTGTGACGGCGGCTGGGCAGCGCTCTGTGACGGCGGCTGGGCAGCGCTCTGTGACGGCGGCTGGGCAGCGCTCTGTGACGGCGGCTGGGCAGCCGGGCTTGGTTCCGGCGGCTGGAACGGGCTTGGTTCCGGCGGCTGGAACGGGCTTGGTTCCGGCGGCTGGAACGGGCTTGGTTCCGGCGGCTGGAACGGGCTTGGTTCCGGCGGCTGGAACGGGCTTGGTTCCGGCGGCTGGAACGGGCTGGGTTCCGGCTCCTGGAAGGAATCCGCGGCCGGAACGGCCGCTCGGACCTTCACCTTCCCACGGCGCCCCCCCAAAAAATATTTGGGGCTGGATAGCTCAGGAATCGGGACATCTGAGCTGGAAAGCTCCGGCCTCGGGGGCACCGGACTGGGTAGCACCGGACTGGGTAGCACCGGACTGGGTAGCTCCGGACTGGGTAGCTCCGGACTGGGTAGCTCCGGACTGGGTAGCTCCGGACTGGGCAGCTCCGGACTGGGCAGCTCCGGACTGGGCAGCTCCGGACTGGGCAGCTCCGGACTGGGCAGCTCCGGACTGGGCAGCTCCGGACTGGGCAGCTCCGGACTGGGCAGCTCCGGACTGGGCAGCTCCGGACTGGGCAGCTCCGGACTGGGCAGCTCCGGACTGGGCAGCTCCGGACTGGGCAGCTCCGGACTGGGCAGCTCCGGACTGGGCAGCTCCGGACTGGGCAGCTCCGGACTGGGCAGCTCCGGACTGGGCAGCTCCGGACTGGGCAGCTCCGGACTGGGCAGCTCCGGACTGGGCAGCTCCGGACTGGGCAGCTCCGGACTGGGCAGCTCCGGACTGGGCAGCTCCGGACTGGGCAGCTCCGGACTGGGCAGCTCCGGACTGGGCAGCTCCGGACTGGGCAGCTCCGGACTGGGCAGCTCCGGACTGGGCAGCTCCGGACTGGGCAGCTCCGGACTGGGCAGCTCCGGACTGGGCAGCTCCGGACTGGGCAGCTCCGGACTGGGCAGCTCCGGACTGGGCAGCTCCGGACTGGGCAGCTCCGGACTGGGGATCGGTTGCTGCACCAGACTGGACGCTCCTCCACCCTGGCTCCTCCTCCGGAAAATCGGACCCTTGGCTGGGCCCGAGGAGGACAGAGGGTTTTCTGGGACAGAGGAGTCTACTGGCAGCGTCCCCGAGTCTCTCCTCCCCCGTTCATCTTGGGCCCCACCAGAGGAATCGGCGACCATGGAGCTCAAGCCAGCGGGTACTGAGTCCCCCAGGGCTGCGGTGGCCAGGACGAGATCCTTCGGAGCGCTCGACCGCGAGGTGGAAGTCCCAAGTGGAACCTCGCCTCCGGGATCACTCCGGTTGCTCACGAACCTGACCATGTCCGCAAACCCCAGGGGAGCCAGCAGCCTTTTCTCTGACGGCGTGAGGGGCCGAGTGAGGCAGCAGTTGAAAATTGTTTTCAACTCTTCCTCTCCAAACTCGGTCATCACCGCCGCCGTCGAGAATAGCTTGGCGAACTCCCGGTCACCGACACTCCCCTGGCGGAGTCCAAGCATTAAGTGGGCCTGAAGAGACCGTGGAACTGACCCCTTACCGTCCATGCTGCCTGCTGGGTTCGGATCGGGCTCGTGCATTCTGTTATGAACTCTCATGTGAGACATGGCGTGGGAACCCAAGTGCAGGCAGAGGCAAGACGGATGAAGACTTGACAGGATATATTTATTACAAATAACAAGACACTACAAAACAGGCAAAACAAAACCCACGTGGGGGAAAAACAGGACAGGGATATATATAACTTTATACAACGAACAAGGACACTAACTAACTAAACTGATAAAACAAACACTTGATACAAAACACTAACACTGACTAAACTACACTTACTTTGACACGGAACAGGAACAGGAAACAGGAACAGCATATAGCATACGAAAGACATTCAAACAACGTGAAGTAAAGACAATCACATTCACATTCAATGCACGAGCGACGAGACAAAGAAACAAGAGGGCTCTTTATAGGGGAAGGTAATTAACACTAACTATGAAACAGGAGGGTAGGAAAACGATGACGCGACTCGGGGAGAGTATGGAAGGCCAAGAGTGTCAAAACCATCTCTCCCCACAAGAAACAGAGGATTCTGTATGATTCCACCTCTAAACCAAGAAATACCTGACAAGGAGAGGTGAAACCATGACAAAACTATTTGTTGAAGGAGTCGTGTAACTTTGACACATTGAAGTTTGGCCAAGTAACTGTTCTTCTAGTGGTAACCCAGAATAATACTGGCCAGACATACTTTTAACTTACTAGCTATGGTAAATTACTTGTTATTTATTTTGCTTGTCTGCAGGGACTCTTTTCTTTGCAGATGTGTACCGGAAGTTAAGTTTGGGCTACAAAAGCGTGCATGCGCAGTATCGGATGTTTGTTGTTGCTTTGTAACCGTCTATACTTTTTAGCTCACTTGCATAAATTTATATTATATTTTTTCACACACACAGGATAAACTCACTTCTTCCTCTGTGCTATGCAACAGAGAGCACGTATGCACGACAGGCTGACAGAAGCACAGTAACTTATTGTTAAGGTGTAATTGATATCCATTGGTCACATGACTGTCTCACAAATCAGCACGACATGTGTGGTGTGTATCAGGATTTTGAAAATCATTTTGCTTCTACTCTTGACTAAGTCAGAAAGTTTAACGTTTCCCCAATATCGTAGTTATGAAGGGATATAGAGGCTGGGGTTACAGCGTAAATTAGCTTTCCCCTTAAAATAACTCAACACATAGCCATTAATGTCTAAACCACTGGGAACAGAAATGAGTACACGCCTAAGTGAAAATGTCTGGTGGATGTTAGAGACCTTGTGGGGCATCCTACACCTTCCGTTTAAGGATGCCCCACAGATACTTAATAGGGTTTAGGTCTGGAAATATGTTTGGCCAGTTCATCACCTTTATCCTCAGCTTCTTTTGGGGTCTTTAATCATGTTGGAATACCGCCCTGCGGCCCAGTCTCTGGAGGGAGTGGATCACGCTCTCCTTCGGAATGTCACAGTACATGTTGGCATTCATGGTCCCCTCAATGAACTGTAGTTCCCCAGTGCCGGCAGCACTCATGCAGCCTCAGACCATGACACTCCCACCACCATGCGTGACTGTAGGCAAGATACACTTGGGACGGAAAATGCTTAATTTGGCCCAATTTGGACATTCTCACTTAGGGGTGTACTCACTTTTGTTGCCAGCAGTTTAGACATTAATGGCATTTATTTTGAGGCAACAGCAAATTTACACTGTTATACAAGCTGTACACTTACTACTTTACATTTGAGCAAAGTATAATTTCTTCAGTGTTGTCACAATAAAACATATAATAAAATATTTACTAAAATGTGAGGGGTGTACTCACTTCTGTGAGGTACTGTATGTTACATATAGGTAACAGGTGTATATAGACACTTTTGCAAGATGTTAACAATAAGCACTTCCCAGGAGCACTTTAGTTTGTTTCCACACATATAGAGTAAGTCTAAAAGATTTTAACATTTGGCTTATTTTTAAATGTTCTGTTGGTTGGACTTTGTTCAAACATTTGAGTAGTGTACTGTAAAAACTGAAACAGAAAGTGCTTCCGGACCTGTGTTGTTTACGCCTTGCAAAATGGTCCATATATTTATAGTATATATTTATTTGCTTTTAAAGCCACCTCAGATTTCAGTAAACCATGAAAATTGAGGTGTATGGTACATAGTAGACAAGCTACACTATGAAGGTATGCATTGGACGAAAATACCTGGCAAAAAAGCAAACTAGAATATTTTAAGGAATATGGATTATACAAAATGCATTGAAAAACAAATAGCTCATAAAACAGTCTATTACTATAATTTTAGCTGTTAATATTTGTTGACCCTCTTGTTTAGGAATATTTTAGAGCCATTACCTTGGTCCTCGACTCAGTCAAGCTCTATAAATTCTTCCCAAAGCTGAGCTTCACTTTTAGTACAACTATGCAACCTGAATAAAAGTTTTTAATATTTTTTTATATCAAGGTATATAAATATTTTCGTCTGTGCTTTTTTTGTCTTTCAGAGAAAAGAGATGATGAAGAAACTGAAAGGAAGGCCCTGCATCATTGTGGTGTAAAGGAAAATGCATAACTTCCTGTAGAGTTGCTTGGGCACTATTTGTAGTTCTGCATTGATGGTTTTATGTGTGCAGAAGCTGCTGTAACATTTCACTTGACTGACAGATTTTTTGGTTCTATGTGAAAACAGAACGAATCAGTGTAAAGAGAAAACTGGTGATATGCTTGTATAGAGAAGACAAGCATATTATGCTTGATGAATAATGTTAGATTATTGCAGTTAAGTTTAACAGCAATTAACAAACTGTAGCATTTCTGTAGTCCTATAAACAAATCTGACTTCATAGAAATATCATAATATAAAAGAAGAAGGTAAACGAATGACACATAATGTAACACTATTTTAAGATATTTATAGACAGTTTTACATTTTTTTATTAGCCATTTGGTGATATCAAAAAAGGCAGTTTAGTCGTATCAGAAAATAAAAATTCACCTTACATTTCAGTAAAGACCTCTTTGGACTTCTTAAATTCTAAAAGTGGAATAAACTACTATTGAATGAACTGAACTGAAACTGACAACAGCTTCATATTTTTCTTTCATTTATAAATTTATAATTCATAACTCTATGATGAATGAGCAGAGTATTAAAGACTGTAGCCTTTGTATACAATGTCTGGTTAAAGGAGCAATGTGGAGATTTTAGCAGCATCCGGTTTTGAGGTTGCGAATGGCAATGGCCTCCCTTCCAAAGCACTACGGCGGACTAAGATGTTGTTTTCTTTTCTTTGCCGATGGAGATCATGTAGTTACGAAGAGCTACCTGTAGTTTGTCCGTTTAGAGCTACTGTAGAAACAACATGACGAATTCCATGTAAGCGGACCCGAGGTGTATGTAGATACAAATATCTCATTCTAACGTAATAAAACATAACGCTTCATTATGTAAGCTCTTTATGCACCTCTGAAGACATAGTTATGTATATTATAGTGCATTTCTGTCAGTAGACCCTCCTAAATATTACACATACCTTTAAGATTCGCAATGACATTCTGTTATGTATATGAAGATATCTTTACTACTCAAAACAATAGTAGCAGTGGTTGCTTCCGGCTTAGCAGAATATATTTACAGCCGCCAACATATATGAAATTTATCTTTTGTTATTTATATCTTTGTTCGCCAAATTTCTTTGTAAGGTCATCTTATTTTGTCACTGTGAAGAGGAAGTGTGATTCATTGACAGACATTGACAGTGTACTTCACACCTTCTTGAAACTGGCCACAAAGTCTATTCTTTTTGTATGTACCTTGAAAACCCCCTCGTTGTTGTTATGACTGTCATGTAAGACTCTAAGTAATGTAGCCTACTGGCATTCAAGATAAGAATCACGAAAATGTCAAAAGTGTGTTGGGGGGTGGTTTTTATAACTTCTTTTAAGTCACTATTATGTACCCATTCGTTTCAATATCATTACATAATGATAAATAAAAATATTCGTTTTCACAGTACAATACTATAAGTTAATGTGTCAAATGCTTATAATAACAATTATCGTGCAGTATGGAAAATTTAGGTAAAAACTCTCATACCCCAACCTAAAACACACTTTTTTAAGGTGTTAATTCCAAAATGAGGACGTTTATGCAAGCAAGCTAAGTAGATGAACCAGTCTTACATTATTTTCTATTCTGCAGGTTCAAGTAGCAATTTTAACATTCCATAAAACAACAAACAAACACAACTCCACCCATCTCAAACAACATCAAAGCTACAAAAACTATTTATTGGAGTTGAGCCATGCTGTAATTCATAACCTCATAATTCACAACGTGAATTTGTCTGATCTAAGCATATTCATATAATGCAGTTATTATACAGTAACAAATGGACACACCTTAAATTAGTTTTATTAACGGTAGGAAATTTACACATATTTCTTGGTTACCAAATGGTAACGTCACGGTGTTGTTTTGAGTACGTTGATACTTGATGAAGATGCCAGATATGTGGCAGTTAATTACTACGATGGTAAATATCAAGTACTACCATTGAAGAGTACAGGTGATGTAATTGTCTGTGGACACACATTTTAAATAATAAAAAATATGAGAAGACTAGGCCTGGATGGGATGATTACATCACCGACTGTTTTTAGATGAAATGGTGTAGGGCGCCTCCAGCTGTCTCTGAAGTAAACTACATCATTCAGAAACAATCTTTTGACGTTCATTTCATTCAATTTTATAAGTGAGTGCAACTTCAAGACACTCGATCAAATATAGCACTGAAACAGTTTATTAAGTGCTTATTAAAAGCACTGTGTTGCTTATGAAAAGCTGATAGTAGTCACGGTGTCACATCAGAGAGCAGAATCACCAGATCTTTAATGAGGATGAGGACATTTATCTTGGATCATAATTTAAAGCTCAGCGATGTTGCGTGAAGTGCATGCGGGAGGGCTTTTATGTTCAAAGACATGCTCTGACATCATGGTGAATGGTTCATTGAGGTAGTCAAGCTAGTGTGTCACGCTAAATGAAGTGTTTCACTCCAGTAATCAGCAGGAAGAGTCGCACAATGCTCATCAGACAGCTAATTCCTCAATCTTCTTGTCCTTATTAAGTCTTGATTAGAGGGAAATTATGGCATGGCAAATAAACAAGATACAGATGTTAATATGTTAATAGCTCCCCCTTGGGCCCGAAAAAAGCCAGATTATATTAATCATTGACAAATGCTATTACAAAAAAATGGAACAACAAACACACACACACTGGTTTTGGGGGAAATTTCATACACATCAATTGATTTTATATCAGTCTTATGATATATTCTTTCCCTGAGGAATGTCCCCACAAGTTCAAAATCTACTGGTATTACTATCTTTGCGGGGACATTGGGTCCCCACACAGTGATTAATCCCAGATCACACACACACACAGATTTGTGTTGTTTTTAAACACAGCTGGTTACAAAAAGGATTACACACATTTGGAACAACTCACCGGTAAGTTAATAAAGACAGATATTTATTTTTGAGTAAACTGTCTCTTAAGGATAAGCATTCTTTATACCTTTTTAAATAACATGGACTCTGTTAAAAACAGTTTGAAATGTTACAGTATATTTGTAAAAATATAAAAATGTAGCCTACACACAGGGAAAGGTCCTAATACACATTCAAAAGCACCCATACACTTCACACACGCAGCTTGTTGTCTTTGACCAACCTTATGCTCATACAATCTTCTCTCACTTTACTAGTTTTACAAAGACGTTAAATAAATATATGGATTCATAATACACCCTTGTGCATAGCAGAGCTCTTATGTGTGCGCCTGTAAGTAAACAGACCTATTGTAACTACTGGTGAGGATGCATGAGCACATATCAGACACTGGAATACATCCCTTATAGCACTGAAGGACAGTGTCCCAAATCTGCCCAAACCCGTTTTGATCAAATAAGGTGCGACAACACAGGTACAGTAAGACTGAAGTGTGTAACCTGGAATAATGCAACACAGTCTCTCAAGAATTCGTGACATGAATAACTCTACAGTATCTACATAGAAGATAAAAATAAAGCAGGTAAAAAAATAAAGTTTGAGCTGAAAAATATAAGATCTTACATATTTTTTAGAAAGCCTATATTTGTTTTATTTGAGTGGCGAGGATACATTTACAGAAGTAATCATGGCACACAAATCTAAGCAAGATGATCTGAATATCCTCTGTTGTGTGGTATTTGTTTCCTGGTCTACAATGACACGTTAGATGCAAAATATACACAGCAGAGGGCGGACGGTACACTTGTAGTTATATTAATGAAACAGCAGGGGGAGCTCTGAGTACGCGATTCTTTATGAGGGGATTAAAAGGTTTCAGGCCACTGGCCATATAATTGAATGATTTGCCATGACCTTTCACGGTCAGGGGGAAATATCAACTACAAGGGATTATTTCATTTGACATTTCTTATAGTTTATTTTATAATAATTATGATTATTTTGCCCGAAAGAACAAGAGCTTTAATTCCAGATGCTTGATTAGAAACATTTCAAGACTAATGTCAAAAATTCCTCTTTAATATTTCAAACTATACAACAGGTCGGAACGTACACTGCATAGATATTCACCTAAAACAAGCTCATGCATTAAAACATGGCTGTATAAAATCTAGCTCTTCATTGTTCACATCGGACCTAATTGCAGTTGCACTAATTGATTTGTTTCCATTGAAGAAGATTAGGTGGAGCCAGATGTAACCTCGAGTACAGAGGTATCGCTTCCCCCTTTTGTTTTGCATTAATTCACAAGTTTATTGATGTCATTCCCAGAATGACCTTTTACTATTACAGCTTTAATACAAAAGAGCTTAAAGCCCAAACAGATGGTTGCTTCATTGGTTGAGGGACAACAAAACGCCCTTGTAAAGCTGGTGCATTTCCAGTCCACGTTGCTACTCATTTTAGCAACAAAAATATACTGTATCGGCCACGTCGGAGACAGAGAGGACACTTTACATACCTTCTGCGGGGATCAAAAAATCAGTAGTTTCTTTTTCTCGTGCATGTGAATAGAAAGAGACACTAGTTCAACAAAGAGAAATTCCTGAGAATGAGAGCTAAATCCCAAAGGTCCCAAAGCCCCAGGCAACTATACCTCCACAGACATTTAGATGGAGCAGTATTATGAAAAAAATAACCATAAGGTGTTCTAATGAGAAAGAGAGTGGTATTGAGATAAATCACACTATAGTATTTGTAGTATATCTTGTTTGTAGACAATTCTCTGTGTATGACAAAAAAATTATATGTGGCGAAGATCAGCATTTCTTTGGAAGGGAATTCTGAGAGGGGCATAATAATACCAGACATAAATCAAACAACAAAATCTAATCCATTTCACCATGACCTTTGTGCCTAAAAGAGAGAATGTGTGCAGGGACAGAGAAAAATAGAGAGAGAGAGAGAAAGAGAGAGAGTGGAATGACTATTGTTCCATTAAGCTGCTCTAAAAATAACTACCATTTCTAACCAATGAGCTGTGGGTTGCTATAACGTCCATATCTTTATGCCAATGAGGGAGATATAAATGTGCAGTATGGAAAGAGAGGGGGAGGGAGATATTGATCACTCACTGCCAAATGGAATTGAGTGTGCTTGACAACACAGGGCTGGGGGTCTGTATGAGAACATGGCCTTCTAATTCTGCTTATAGACTCAAATAGCAAAACTTTCTATGTGAGAATATTCAAATCATTTTTTCCTGTTTCTCCACAATTAGAATGTGTGGGCGGTTTACACAGTTGTCGGAGTCTAGCAATGGCAAAACACAAACAAAGTGGTGTTGTGTTTTCAAACAATATTTCTCTGTTGTAATGTAACAGTTGTGGACTGATCAGATAAGTTTGCAAATAAGGCTGTTAAGAATTTAAAGACCAAGTGTGTGATTTGTTTGGAGAATACAATGTGTTATACGTTTGGAAGATCTATCGACAGAAATGCAGTAGTTTTTTCATAACTATGTGTTCAGAGGTGTATATAAAGACCTTACATAATGAAGCAATGTTTTCATTACCTAAGAATGAGTTATTTCTATCTACATACACCGTAGGTCCCTTTACATGGAATTCGCCACGCTGTTTCACCCCAAACGTACAAACTGCTCTACAGAGCGCGTTTCGTAAATATGTTATCTCCTTCGTCAAAGAAGTTAAACGTGACAACATCTTAGTTCTGTGTCAGCTGCCGTAGTGGCTTTGTAATCTCACCCCTAGATGGTGCTAATATCAGTTCTATTTAAAAATCTTTCATAAGGTGTACAAGAGGTTTTTAAAGTCACCATTAAACAGAAGTTGCGATTGACTTCATTTCCACATTGTGACGTTTATCCGAGTGGAACGGCTTCTGAAATTTGAAAAAAATTAGGGCCGGGCTTTATTTTGCCTTTCCCTTTTTGTTTGGTTTGTTGTAAATTGGTCCTGGAGAGAAGGGATAAAATGCATGTCCATTGGACAGTCAGTTTAGTCCTACCTCTTTTTTGTTGCTGATGTCATGGGGTGAAGAGTTGTTGTTGAGAGGGGCAGAGGAGCTTAATGTTTTTAATTAAAGATTACAAGTTCAAGTAATGGTGTGCACGTGTAACGGAGGCCAGCTTGTGAAGGGCTGTGCAGTTTGTAAAACATAACTCCGAAACCTTAAGAGGCGCACTAGCGCCAGACGCTAGTGGCTTCGGTCTTCGTTAGATCGCCCGACTCCCATGCCAGACCGACCTGGTTCTGGGCCTGCCAGTAGATCCAGTTACACATGGATAAATCATTAATATTAATCAGTGCAACACTGTGTAAAGCACATTTTCCCGTTTGATTTCATGGTGACTTTAAGCAGTCTCCCTCAAATTCCTGTGAAGTTTATTAATCTCAATTTATGAGTTTTCATGGTCACTCAGACTTTTTTTTTCAAACAATAAAAACAAAAGTTGGCAGGTACAAATGCCATTGTGAAGCGTTTATTAGCAAAAACAGATCATTCCATTTTTAAAAACGTTCAAAAATCACCTTTTTGATTGTGCTTTCATGTTTTTATTGTGTTTTATTATGTAGTTACTTTTTATTTCTTAATCAAGTCAACCCAACTGCATTACTTGGAATGCACAATAAAAACATGATTTTTGAAACAGAAAGGTTCCCTTACGGAACCATACAGCCAAAAATGGTTCCTCTTTGGGGTCATTTAGAGTAGCACCTTTATGAAAACTCAATAAATAAATCATACATAAAAAAAGGAGTAGCACCATTATTTTTAATAAAGTGTATTCCATGAGCACATATATATTTCACTGGTCATGTGATCTCAACATGGCAGCCAGCCCCCATGAGGCAGCCGAAGAAAAATAAATTATATTTTATAGGCTACATATGCGTGACTTCTTCATCCTGTTTAACTGTACATTTTAATAATTATAAAGTTATTTTGTAAAAATGTTTGCCCTATCAAATGCTTATTTTTTTCCTTTTTTATCATGCATTCTTTTGAATGACCATGGTATATGCCTCTCAGTATAAAAACATGCGGCAAACAAAAAATGTTTTACACCACGACTTAATGTTACAAGCTCTTTGCTTTGAAATGCTACATTTCCAGGTTTCCTTTAATGACAAAATCTGTCAAACCCACACACCTTCACAACATGGGTGTTTATTAGCTATCGCAAAGAATCACACCCTGGCCAGAAGCAATGGATGCAAATGGAATGGCACTAGGTTTTAGCAGCCATTCCAGGCAGGCAGCAGAGCATTATGTGGACAGATTGGAGTTGATACGTGATTGTGTGAGGGCAGGGACCCAGAAAATGGGCAGTTATTGAGACTGGGCTCTGAGGGGAGGACAATGTCCCATTCAATTGGTGAATGTGACACAAGTGTTGATGATGAAATGTGAAAGGGAGAGACTAGAAACGATGGAATTTGGTCCATGGAGCCTCCGAAGTTTGTAATGTCATCGCGCTTTAAACTTGCTCCGGTTTTGAATCGATACATTTGATTACATCCATATATAGATTTTGTGGATAAGACTCAAGTTCATGTTTAAACGCATACCTCATTAAAGAACTGCACCCCAAAACGGGTCATTGAAGTATGGCAGGAGGCTAATCAATATAGATTTTTCGGCTGTTTTGGAAGAACATTGATTAAACGTCACTGAGGAATAATTTATGCTTGTAGACATGCGTTATGCTCAAAATTAAGCTTTAACCCTAATTTCTGAACATATAGCGATGAGAAGTGCCCGGGCCTTGACAGGACCCTGCTAAAGGGGTCACCGTGAACCGTACTCTAACAGAAGCAATGACCCAGCAGAAAGAGATCATCAGAGCAAACTAGGTCTGTTGCCCCTCAAGTGGGCTGTGACAGTGGAATCAAAAGACCATTAGAGTGGTATAAGATCCTCCACTGTCATTGAACTCTGTTCTTTCTCCCGAAGCACAGCTTCCGAGACTCAGCGAGCGTCGCGTCACTCGCTTATTAGCTCATAACAACCTCTGATCTGGAGCCCACCGTCAGACCACCAATACTCAAGAGAGCAAATAGAGTAATAAACCCAAATGCTGCACCTTAAAACGTTTGATGATCTGTGCACAATACAATCCATTCATCCACAAAAACCTATAAGTGGTAATGAACGAGTGTGAGGTTGTTATAAATGTGGAGAGCGGGGTAAGCTTTACCACTTTATGTATTCTCTAGCCAAGAAGAAATGAGAAAGGAGGAAAACCACTTTTACATTTAATCATTTAAAAGTGCAATACTTCTTATTAGAAAAAAAAGATTTACTAATGCACACATTTTAAAGTCATATCTTGCTGTACATTATTTGCATTTTCAATGAAACCAGCCAACACATGATATTTTTAAATCTTGATACTTCATCTTTTAAACATACAATGCATTTTTGGAATATGGAAAATGTAGAAATATGAAAAACAGCTTTTAGCATTAAACAAACATTTTTAATTCAGAGGCAGTTGTTTATGTCTGTAAAAAAAAAAAGTTAAATAATCAATAAAATATACACCACAGCGACAAAGATTGACACATCTTAGCCCACTTTCCAATATACTCAAACTGTGTGGCTGGCTCTGACAGTTATAAAATGTTTCATCAGACACACGTTCCTGGGCCGTAGGTAATTTCGGTCTGTAATAAAACTATTTATGTTGTATTTTAATATTACTTAATTCTATTGTATATTAACTGTATTAAATTAAATTACACTCAAGAGTTTATGATTCTTGCGGAGGTCTATCGGAAGTTTGTGCCCATAAGGATTGTTTATGTTGTTGCCGCTAAAACCGTCTATAGGATATCAAAACATTTGCTGGCATTTCAAATATTAATGTTCCAGGTGATTTCCCAACAATTCATTTAAGCCTTGTGATTTTCTTTAAAGATGGTTTACACATGTATGTCGGCTGTCTCATGTCCTTCATTTTCCTCTTCGCCTCTTGAAAAAGTCAATGTTGTGAAATGTTCGGGTTTATTTACATGGCTTTGCTGAAACAGACTCTCCTTTCACTTTAAGAAATCATCACAAGTCTTTTGGACACAGGAGAGCCAGAATATGAAACTCCAGCAGCATTATGTATATTTTATTTAGTAAGGTTTGTACCGTAGTAGAGTTTCACACCTCCTGTAAGTGCGGTAAGTTATGCTTGGGCCGTATTCTGTTTCACATTCATAATGAGAAGGAATGGGAGAGAGGAATGTAATCACAGCTGCCCCTTATAAAACCCTCCTTGTGTTTTGCAAACCACATGCCACACTGGCCTGGCTGTGCCAAGTCAAATAACATGCATTGTGTAGTAACATTTACTGCCAGACAACAGCTTGATTGAAGATATTCACTTTAAACACAATCTCTCATTATGCTTGGAGGCTCTTGTGACTTGTCATCAATGTATTGATCAACAATTCGTCATACTTGGGATACGGTCCGAGCCTGCCGCTCGCCAGTAAATAACAATCATTAAAAGCAGTTGCGTATGACGTTCCCCATCAATCAAAAATTCTAATGTTTGTTATTCTTATTTTGTCAATGGTATCTCAGCAATAATAACATGAAACTAAAAGTCAACTCATATGCTAGAATATTGTTTTCCTTAAATGTAACAAAGCTGGTTTCAGCTTATATAAATCTTTGAGATAGATGAGCTAAATTTAGGTCATAAAGTTCAAGATCAATGTTTTAACTTGGTCCCACTTTAAAATAAAAGAGAATTTAGAAGAAGTACCGTCACTATATTTCACTTAGAAAGTATGCTTAAAAGGATAGTTCAACCCAAAATTTTAAGTCTGTCATCATTTATTCACCCTCTTGTGATTTAAAACGTGTATAACTTTCTTCTGCAGAACACAAAAGAAGACATTTCGAAGAATGTTGGTAACCGAACAATGGCTTACCCATTGACTTGCAATGGTTTTGTGTCCATACAATAGAAGTGATTGGGTAAACTATGACACACATTTAATATTTGGATGAACTATCCCTTTAATATATCTTTAATATTTGAGCAATGCACAAAACACAAGATTAAATTGCAAAAAAATTAAATACATTTTATATAATAGACTGAGCGTTGTAGTTCATCGCAATATGCTATTTCACCTGGTTTGTACATACCGAAGACATCCAAGCAAATCATTCTTTCAACAGAATTTCTATCACACAGCTGCTCCGCATATCAACACCGCCCTCCCCACCCGGACCCCCATCACAAGAGTATACACAGCAAGAGAAGAGGGAAAAAAACAAGTAAAAATTGAAATCCAAATACTCATCTTACATTGTTTGCTCTATAACATTCTGAGCAGAGGATATCAGATGCATGGCCAGACTGAGCCCAGGTGGAGTGGGAGTGCAATCACTCCAGAAGCAATAAAGAGCTGAAGAGATTGAGGTCTACACTGATCAAATCACACTGTTTCTTCTCATCAAAACCAGCACACTAATATTGATCTCCAACGTAAAAAAACCACACGCACCTGAACTCTTATTCTGAAGTCGTCACAGGCTATTACCACATTCATTTCCCCTCTCCATTTCCCTTTAATTAATATCAAATTGAATTTCTAGTGCTGCCCTAACAACTAGACAAATCAAATCAAAGATTTCTGGCATGATAAAACAATACATTCGCATGTCGGAACCTGCGATGTTCCTTGCTTCTGTTGTGCGGAAGTAATCATTACACTGCTGGTGTCAACAGCATAATCAAATCAGATTATACACGGGACTATGTTTTGCTCGCTGTAATTGATTTACATTGGTGTTTACTGATTTGTTTGCTGGTAGTCTGCTCGACTCCCTCCCATCTTCATTTTTAAAGCAGATTCCTGTACAGATTCTGTATACACAGCCGTTCTAATAAGGTAAGAGACAAGGGCTGTTGGCTTTTCCCTAAAGCTTAGAAAGAGTGGATTTGAGCAAGGTGAATGTGGTACAAAATAAAGCAGCAAAAATAGGAGTTGCTCAAGTCATGAGATATATCAACATTGACATGGACTTATAAAATGACTATCCCTGTAAATAAACGTTATAAAAAATGTTTTATAGTCTGTTTTACGAGGTGGCTAATTCGTATGAAATGACATAATGTGAATTGTACTAAAAAGTAGGATTGGTGGAAAAAACAATACTGAAGCCCCACCCCTAAACCTAACCATCACTGGCACGGAGACAAATTACATTTACATTTTCGCAGACGCTTTTATCCAAAGCGACTTACATTATATTATCCTATACATTAATACATAGGTATTTGCAATCCCCTGGGATCGAACCCACAACCTTGCGTTGTTAACGCAATGCTCTCACCACTGAGTTACAGGAAATCATACTACAAATCATACTAAAACCTTTAAATGAGATTGTTCAAATTAATGTTAATTAACCACCTCATACCAATTGCCATGAGATACTGTTTGCTAACATAAAGATGGATTGAGATATTGAATATGTTAACTTCTTTGTAGAAAAAGGTCAGATTTTCCTGTTCACATTGAAGCACACAGGATGCAATCCTAGATTATAAAATGGGTCATCAGGTTTTGCACAAATTTGTGTAGTCCGTGCCAACTCGAGCACATGCTTTCATAATGCAAAAATGTTCGGAACATACTGAGTACTAGGGAACTCGGAAATGTAAAGTTTTGGTTTGTTTAGTCACTTGTGTCACAAAATTGTTATGCTGATAATACATTTTTAAAGCAAATATGTAATTAATATGAAAAATAAATGACACAATATAGGTAAACATTCAAAACATTTGTGGTTTAATATTTAATATGCAATCAATTACAGAACTACATGACCTTTACATATATTGATTAACATGTACATTTTACACAATAAATCTTCATATATCTCTGTCTGTCTTTGTTATGCTGATTACATGGATGGTACTTAAATGCTTATTGAATTATGCTCATGATATGGATTTGGTGGCGTTCCTGCAGGTATGTTAGTGATTTAAATTCAGTGTAAAAATTTGTCTATAATAAGAATTAAATATTAATATTAATGTAATTTATTATACAATAAATACATGTTTAGGCATCTCAAAATAATGTTCTTAGAAAGCAAGCTCTTTCCTTCTTAAAATATTCTGGTCTTTTGTTTTTGTTATGTACTGCGTAAAATATAAAGCTCACAATTCTTCCATCCATCCATCCATCCATCCATTTTCTACCGCTTATCCGAACTACCTCGGGTCACGGGGAGCCTGCGCCTATCTCAGGAGTCATCGGGCATCAAGGCAGGATACACCCTGAATGGAGTGCCAACCCATCGCAGGCTCACAATTCTTGAAGATGAAAATATTTGTTACTTTATTTTATCTTAACAATTAAGTGAACATTCGGGTGAAATGTTCACCTTTTTGCTTAGAGCAGATGTCTCTCTGAGTTAAAGGCTTTAACTCAAATCAAACAAGTAAGTTATCTTTCAGTCCCTCACTGTGCGATAACTAACTTTGGACTTTGTTTCCATAATGTTAGTTTTCAGTTTCGGAAGATTCTGAAAGTCTTGCGTTCCCTTTACAGAACTCCACCCTCGAGCCACATCACAAGCATACATATATTTTTAAAGTTTAAAAGGTAATAAATGAAGTACACAAATGTCCCTGACTACATTTAGTCTACATGTTGTCCCAGAAAAGAAATGCAGTCATAGAACAAGACACAGTGTTCCCTGAGCATGCTAATCTTCTTTATATCGTTCTTCACTGATATTCAAAAACCTTGCACAATGCTGACTCACTCATTTCCATTTCTGACTAAAGCTATTCAAAGACTGAGGTGATATGTGCGTGTCTGCATGCATCAGTGTGTTTGTTTGTGAGTTGTTTGAGAAAGATAGAGAGAATTTAGGAGAGAGAAGAGGAAAAAGAAGGTTTTTGACAGCACACCATAACATCTGTCTGAATGCTGGGATTTTTTAAATGGAAAAAAATACTTTTAGTTGACAATCAGATTATGAACTCATTAATGTTTTAATGAACAACAATCAGAATATTCACAGTCTGATTTAACAGCAGTGTTGGGTAAATTACTCTGAAAAAGTAATTAATTACTAGTTACTCATTACATATTCAATAGTGTAATGTAGATTACTGTCCAAATTACTCTGTCCAAAAAGTATTTAGTTACTCATTACTAATTACTTTCTATATCATACATCAACCTTGATTAGTTAAGTGATTCAAGGATAGACATGAAATAATATAATAATGAATAATAAATAATATTATTAACTGATCAAAGTATTACAAATGTGAGAATTATACATTAAAGCACAGATTTTAAAGTAAGACTTTGAATTTTGATGTCAATTACACTATTGCACACGCATATATTTCACAAAGTATTTAGTTTAATTACACCAAAAGTAACTGTAATTAAATTACAGAAAACATATGAGTAATCCCTTACTTTACTTTTTCAAGGGGAAAGTAATTAAATTACAGTATCTAATTACTTAGTAACTAATTACACCCAACACTGTTTAACAGATTGACCATGAGCTATAAGAAAAATCGCATTTGACTGTAAATACAATTGGCACAAGAATTGGAATATATTATGTTGTATTTCATAATGTTTATTGATGGAAAAGAATGCACCAGTTTTAACTTGCAGTTGTTATCATTCCATGTTTCATCTACAGTTGGTTGCTAGTGTCTGTTCTACCATTTAAGAACTACATAATAAAGCTAAACCTTTTGAAATGAACCATTGACATACTGAATGCACATGACCTTTTAGTCTCCACCTTATTCAAAAAACTGCTTAACTATGCATTCTTCCCATTCCAAGTGAAGCGGACATTAGGAAATGATCCCAAACAGAGAGGCTGTTATTTTTGTCCTACAGATAACTTTACCCCCACAAGATACAGACACAATGGCAAAAATCCCAGTTTAAAAAGATTTAGCTTCTCCATGGAAATCCAATAGAATGTGACGTCAACAAATCATGTTGATTTTTAATCAGTTGAAAAATAAACATTCAGAACAAATTACAGGACTGCAATAACATATTAACATAATATTATTGTACTTAAACACAAAACTATGATCTTTTTACTTGCAAACAGTTCCCTGATTCTAAACAAGTAACCTTAAGCTGTCTCCTTTAATTCCAGCTAATACAAAGCATGCTTGTCTTACAAACACACCCCGCCGATACAATTACAGATCTCCACGGCCATAATGTTGCTATCTACTGTAATGATATCATATGTGTGGCTACTGAAAACAACCATGAGACAAAAGCCCCCAAAGCACAACTGCAAACCAACAGCAAACCAAGCAGAATTTCACCTTGACAAAGTTTCCTCCAAATCTTTTTCACTGACCTTAAAACTTATTTACAGTATGTATTTATCTTCATAAAAAATGTTCCTGTGAATGTAATCACGTCCAGATGATACAAAGAGGTTTCTATTAGTTATGCTAGACAGCAGGAAAAATGCAGAGAGAGAGAGAGACGGTTGCTTTTAAAAGGTTTTTATCCCTTCATAAAACAAGTGTAAACATAGACTGAATGATGTCTTTGAGTGAAAAGGAAACTGTTCTGTTGGCTCAGGGCCCATAAATATTGTGAAAGAAAAGAGGAAAATGAAGTCATATATTAATGTTTGGTAATTGCAGGATACAGTGAGTATATGGGACAGCCTTTGGACATCGTTCGAGCTGGACTCGATGGGATGTAAGGAGAGCACCAATTTTGGGTTTGGCAGCATGCAGTTAGAAGTCCTGGAGGAATGTAAAACCGCACTGTTTCTTTTTTTGGACATTTCAAAGAAAACTAAAACTTAAAGTTAAGATTAGTTGTTGTTGTTTTCTCAGTGTGTAGTTTTAAAAAAGGATGGGAAAGGTAAGAAAGATGTACTGCTGTTTTAATAAAGAGAAAGCCCTTTCAACGTAAATACCTTTAATACTCCAAAATGATCTGTATGTTAAAGATGTTTGGCCATATACTGTACATTACATGTTTGACTTCAAGTGCTTTGACTATTTAAATTTAGACATTTCAAAATTTTCAACTTCTTTCTAAGATTAACTCATAAAACCTCTAAACGTTAAAAATGTTATTGTCACATTATTGTATGTTTTGCAAACAACTGAATGGAAAATTTGTATTCATGTTTTTACACTGAAGTATTTTATAGAGTTTTATCCTTAACGTACTGTACAGTTACAAAGGATATACATTCAATCTGTTTGTGTGTTCTTTGGGAATCAAACCCGTGACCTTGGCATTACTAACACAAAACCCACCAGCTGAGCTACAGGACCGTTCCTCATTGACACCACCAACGGATGCTGTTTAAACCAGTTTTCACAACATTAATGTTTAGCTGTGTTTGCATGGGTTTAAGGAGCTAATCTGCAGTCCGTCTGACAGTATAGTATGGGAAAGTTCAATGTGCTGGTGCTTTAAACCTTCAGATGAGGAGCTACAGCACAGTAACATGAAAAGAAATAGTGAGCATGCATCCTCATTACCTCTAAATGCAATTCATTATTTATCAATGCATATTCCGACTTCAGAAGTTCCTTCTTTTCCGAGAGGAACATTTTTTATCATATTGAGAGGGCCGTATTAATAAAACATCAACGCTTTGCGATGTAGTCATCTTTATTCCTACATCTTTCACCCGGCTCACAATATTCTCCTTTGGTGCCACAATGCAGTCTAATGAAAAAGAGTGACAGGGCGGATTGCTTTTTATTCTGAGAATCAGGGTGGAATACACCTCATTTGAACACACCTGGAGGCTGCACAAGGAGGTTAGCATCATTGATCAAAGAACAAACTGATTCGCCGATGTGAAATCTCTGACACGCAGAGCCAGTGTATCCTATTTCAGGGACAAGGACCACATTAAAGCCGCTCCTCTTCGAAAAACACACGGCAACAAACTGAGAAGCCCATCTTAACCCAAGACTCAGCAAACAATATATATGCACTGATGAAGGTGGAACGTTCAAATAACATCCCTGCCTGGGGTTCAAGCACACCGACACCCTGCGCAGGAAACGTCTATCTCAATTTTTTAGCTTAATGTGTTGTCTGAGAGGAAAGAGAAAGAAAGAATGAGAAATCTAAATTAGCCTGTCGACAATAGGTTGTCTAGATGCACAAATCCTCTCTAGTCTTCATGCATCTTGCTTCTCTTTCTTATTGAACTCCATCTCACTGAATCAAAGCAACAATCAGTCTGAAATCTCGGTGTTCTGAAATCTCACTTGATTCTTTGAAGATTTACTGTAGCGAGCTGTGCAAGTTGAAAGTGGTGACTTCTGTAAATGAGGGTTAATACGGAGACTAGTTTTAACAGCCATGAAATTTTGCCCAGGGCATTCAACAATTCAGAACTCTCTGTAATGACACGACTGCTGCCAACATGAAAATTCAAAGTACAATTCATTGGTACTGACAGATGGAATAGACTCAGAGGTGGATGAGTTTCACAGTTCGGAATGAAACAAAACGGCTCGCTGGAATACAATTTTATAAGTTGCTGTGAGGTATTTTATAAACATTATTCCTCTTCATCTGCATTTTAAACTACAATCAGTGAGAGCGAAGCTTGTTGCAGCACAAAATGTTTGTAGCGTTGTTGTTTGAAAACCTGGCCCATTGTGAGCGTAAAGGATCAAACAATAGCTCTGGTAGCCATATTTTTTCAATTATAATCGAAACCGAGAAAACAGCATTAATGGCAGGATGGGTGATCCTGTCCAGAATTGTTTTTGTTGGTTGGAAACAGTGTTGGGTGTAACTAGTTACTAAGTAATTAGTTACTGTATCTTAATTACTTTTCCCTTGAAAAAGTAAAGTAAGGGATTACTCATATGTTTTCTGTAATTTAATTACAGTTACTTTTGATGTACTTAAACTAAATACTTTGTGAAATATATGCGTGTGCAATAGTGTAATTGACATCAAAATTCAAAGTCTTACTTTAAAATCTGTGCTCACATTTGTAATACTTTGGTCAGTTAATAATATTATTTATTTGAATTAATTAAATAAGCCGTTTCATGTCTATCCTTGAATCACTTAACTATTCAAGGTGGATGTAGGATATAGAAAGTAATTAGTAATGAGTAACTAAATACTTTTTGGACAGAGTAATTTGGACAGTAATCTTATTACACTATTGAATATGTAATGAGTAACTAGTAATTAATTACTTTTTCAGAGTAACTTACCCAACACTGGTTGGAAATCTCTTTACATGCTGATAGCAATCAAGACGTCATGTGATCAAATAATATTTTTATATCGTCTGTGAAAGGTGTAGGACCCCAAAAACGTTTGCCAAATCAAAATGTTCTGGCCGAACACTGCTACTGGTCATGTGTCCATTTTCAGCCAACGTATTTTTCACTCCACCCTGTTCACGCAGACATCATACGTCATCAGCTCGCTCACATTCGCTGTGTCAATTTAGGGAGAATGGCGGACAATCAGCATCAATCAAACTTTTCTGCTGAACCGACAAGTAAATCTATAAAACAAAGTTTGATTTTGAAAAAGCATTGACGAAAAAAAACATTTTGATCATGAAAGAGGAAAAACTCAAAATAGCATCGGTTCAGCTTTTACATGATTGAGACAGCTCTGGCAGGCAAAGGATCTGAGAGACGATAATTTACCATGGTTGCTCTCTTTCTTTTGGACAGGTATACATGCTTTGAGAAGAATTTAATGGTTTTAGTTTGTAATTCGTTCATGTGTTTGGAGGAGGCGTGGCTTCGGACGGCGAATCGCATAGAGGGTGGGATTATAATTTCAGTGCTAGCAGGCTAAAGTAGCACCATTTCAAATCATTATCAACCACCCCACCTGTAAATTATAAATTATGGCTGATGCTATCAAGGCCAGATTCCCTGCAACATTCATAACTATGAAACAACAGCAGCCCCTAGAGAATATAAACAAGGCATTTTCAAGAGCTCGCAAAATTGACATTAATTTCCAGCTTTTTGCTGTTAACCGAAAGAAAAAAGCCATTTCATGGTTATACCCACCACACCACCAAGACAGAAATCAATTAAAAAGCAAAATACATTGCCAGAATAAATCCTGCTGAAGTAATGAACCGACCATTTGTGAAATTCTCAAATACAATTTTGTGGTGGAGTTTTGAAGAGCGTGTATGGAAGATTGCCATTTTGGATTATGGGGAAGCTTCAGTCATGTGTTATTGATTATACTGGTGATGTTCTTTTTCCTCTTTACACATATTTCATGAAGATGCCGATTTGATTTCCCCCATGATTTATAGTAATATATAAGTAATATTATATTTGTATTTTTTCATTAAAGGGATACTTCCCCCAAACATGAAAATTCTTTCATTATTTAGTCACCCTCATTGCATTCAAAACCTGACTTTCTTTCTTCTGCAGAACACGAGAAGATATTTTGAAGAATGTTGGCGACTCCATTCAACAACACTGGCCCTCGCCCTCTTCCGCTGTTTGGACAAAAAACACTAAAACATTTCTCAAAACATCTTCTTTTGTGTTCCACCGAAGAGTCATACAGTGGTTTTGAATAACACGAGGGAAAATAAATTATGACATTTTTATGTGATTTTTGAATTTATTTAAAAAAACTAAATGATCCAAAAACAGTTCCTGAACTAATTCAGATTCATAAATGTTTTGCACGTCTGTTTTTATACATCCCTGTGGTGATATGCTAATTTGAGGGTTTCTGTGGCTCAGTGAAGACTATTGCACACACTCTGTATTGTGGCTGTGCTCTCAATTTATCTCATTTCTATAAAGACAGAACTCCTGGATTAGAAGGGCATTCTTGCCATTGGCACTTTGTGTCTGTCACAATGACTAGAAGAGTGGTCAGTGAATTTTCCATGTTGCTAACACCTGAAGCTTCATTGAATGATAAAGACTCTTGTGGCGATTATTAATGGCTGTTACATGTGATTTTCCCCCTGATATTTAAAGGGTAATCGATCATGAAATGTGTTTGACCCATTTTACCTCATGTCCCACTTTTGCTGGATTTATCCTACTCTTTCTGTATTCATAAAAAGAAACATATTATATGCAATGAAATATATAAATATATATACAACATCCAGATGCCTAAAGCTAGACCATTTATATAAGCAGAACTGCCTCATCTTGTTATGAAAAACATAATATATCGACTTACCTCAATAAAAACAAAGTGGATTGCATGAACCAGTGTGTTTGTTTACATGGTTAATAAAAGTGAGCCCGTGTGGCTGCCCTATTGATAAAAAATAGTTCTCAGCTCACCTCTGGTGCAATTCATCATACCGGCTATTAACGTCCACTTTTTTTGTCACCAACAACATCCGTGCAAGCCGCTCCCCGCATGTATCGACATTTGTTAAAGCTTGGATTTAACATTCTTGTTCTCCTTATTTATTTTACAGAGAAGTGGAACGTGATCATAGGCAAACCAGGGGAGTCCATTAACTATACACAAAAAGACATAAAGTGTCATTAGTAATAAAATGAATAGTCAAGAGATGTAGAGTTAGTTTAGAAATAAAACCTGTCTTTGCTGTCTTCGGGACTGAGGAATAAATTTGTGAGATAGTTAAGAAGATAACCATTTCACAGAAGCATCCTTCACAAGCCATTTCGGCTGACAGCCTATTACATTTCAGATTGAGGAGCTGAAATGATCAAGAACATTGTACTATGTTGCCATGGCAGCGTGTATTTTTTCATCCTTAGAGTGTAATCACTATAGTTTCAATGATGTACAATCAAACCAGATGATAATAAGCAGTGGAGACATGGAGATATTGGGTTTGGAGGGATGTTTCCATGGCAACTGAAATAATAATCCCCATGATTGATGTTTTCTTTTGCGTTTCCCCCTTTGTATGGCTGTAAGATTCAAAGCCGGAGCTTTTTCCCTTTTTTTCTTCTCCACAGTAGCTTCATATAGTTTATTAGTCTGTCAGAATAGTTTATGAGATGTTGTTGCAAAGGAAATAACCAAGTTCTCTTGCTTAATAACATGCCACATTTTCTGTTTACATACTCTTTGGGTATAAAACAAACATCAATGGATTCATCTTTCTCAAACACATTTTCCAGTTGCATCCTGGGTAAACAATTTTGCTGTCTATTAGCATCCAGGTCACACGTAAATGTCAGGGAGAAAGGGCTTTTGGGCAGAAATGGAAATAACACACACAGAATGAGTTGCCACTATTTGTTCATGAAAGATGTTAAAAGTGTGACACCCAATTACGCCGAGAATAATTCTGCGGTCTGTTTTTCTTTACAAATAAAAATCAATTTCTCTTCGTAATGAAAATTTGATCAACTTGAAATAGCTTTAGATAGTGAATAAGTGGTAGAATTGGTAATGCAGCGCTGTAACCTTGTGCGTAGTACAGTAATTAGATGTGTTTGTGAAGTGTGAGTGTGTGCTAAAATATTAAAGAATACTGTAGATGCACTTTCAAAAAAGAATCTAGTACGCTAACACACGTGCATTACACATGCTATGCCATACAACAATATAAAAAGCTAACAGGCAGACAAAACATAGTATAGTCTTCACGCTTCATAAGATATACATGGCAAATAGATTCGAAACAAGAGATGACCATATGGCTCATCTGCTGTATATCTGCTGTATTGTCATTCATGTCATTATCTGCTAAAAATCTCCTCCTTCAATGCTTTTGCTATTAATATCATTTATGTTCTGTTACACTTTTGTTATTATTAATTCTACAGTTTCATAGAATTTCTTTTCATTAATGCTTTCCAAGAATGCGTTTACATACTTTCAGTAGAGTCATGGAGCATATAAACCCCATTTCTGCATTCCACAGACATGAGGCACTTCACTTGGTTCTTTCAACCCTATATGGACCACATGGAGAGAATGTTAAGAGCTGAGAAACATGCTTAAACATTTATTACCAAATACAAGAAAAACATATTTGGGCATGCATTAAAAAACAAGAAGATTGTCCAAAGTAGTTTTTAAAGACTGCCAAGTTATCCCCACCATCAAAACATCATTCTTTATTCAAAAAGTGATGGTAATATATTTGTACCATAATGTGAATAATATTTAATGCTCTATAACTATACATCTAACTCTTCTACTTGCGCCTGATGAAAATAATAATAATTTAACCACATAATGATAGAGCACTAAGACTAAAAAATCACCACCAATTGTCTGATGAAATATGACTTAATGACAATAACTTTCATATTGCTGCTGTCCTTCTGAAACCTTGAATCTCTGTATAAGAGTATGAGATTTATTTGTTTTTGTCACATTTGCAATAGATAGCAAGCTTGGCTAAATTGAGCTAGGAAATGTGCTCTCATGATTTCCGGTATTGTGCGCACCTGTTTTATATTATGCTTTATTGCTAGCATTTATAATATAGTTATAATTTATACAATACTAATTATAATATAGAATTTAGAATTATAGGTCTGCTTAATGTACTCTATTTGCTCTTTTATTTAATAATAATTCATTACGTCTATATAGCACTTTTCTGGGTACTCAAATCGCTTCACATGGAAGGGGGGAGTCTTCTCAACCCCCACCAATTTAAGTTATTGGAAAAGATATGGCTCCTTACTGTCTATAGCTGTTTTACTGCAAATTTTCTGTATTGAGATAAATGCATAAAGTCGAGTAAAAAAAGAACAAACTACATACTTATATAGGAACGAGTTTGGAAAACTCATGACAGTTAAAGTTTTTAACATATAAGTGCCTGCACCATAATGCTAACGGAGTATGACTGCTTAATGTTACTACTAATTTTACTTAAAACAATGCTAAGCATGTTAAAATAAATTAGAAAGCTGACAACAACCCACTATTACCTACGACCGGCTTAATGCTAACCTTAAATTAAAGTAACTTGAAATCACTCAACACCACAATGTTGTAAAAAAGTGGAAACTGAATTATCTTTAAACCAGAGCTATTGTAGGTGTGCCAGATAAAGAATCCATGGACATACTTACAAAAAGTGTGAATAAAGCTTTATGAAATAAACGGTGTGTGTATTTGGTCATGCAGTAAGCACAAAAGTGCAGGCCGAAGCATCTCAGAGAGAATGAGCATGACTGAGCGTGTGATTATCTGCGTCTGTCGTGACATGTCCGCTGAGGAAACCTTAGCTTTATCGCAGTATCGTTTCCATAGTTACTGTGCCAGAGTGATGCAAAACAAAGAGCATCCCACTGCTGTTCTTATCCTATATCGGCACTGGAATGCCTTTTGTCCAGTCAGATTCGAGGACCAGAACTAACTGTTGTAATTGAGAGAATTGTGAACAATGAAAAAATAACTATGCATAAATTGTAGTTTTTAAATTATAAGGTTCCATCTGCATTCTTAGCAGTTTTTAGATAAAAAGCGTCAAGTTTTGCATTCCATTTGAACTTGTAGATAAACCCTTTCTAAAAATTACACAACATAAAGAAAAAAAACACACACAATGCGAATTAGTTGTCACAGTCAATAACTGAATTTTGACAAAAATGTCAGATAGAATAAATAATTCCAAGGTCTCCATATATTTTATGCAATTTTAAGGAAGATGCTAGAATGCTAGATTTTTTTTTATTGGTTTATATAACAATAAAGTCAATAAATCTTAACATTAAAGCCACAAGATGGAATAATTTTGTTATGATATATCCCATAATCACTTGCACAGTGTTATATATTTTATGCAGTTGTGTACTTACATTATCCCAAATGTTCCCAAGAATGTGCAAATCCAGAGAAATTCCTATTTAAAATAATGAGCCGTCCCTTGTCTCCCTTGCATTTGTCGCATATCAGTGACTTAATTTCCGGTGCTCCGCAGTACCCTCAGTTTCCGGTTGTAGTAACTACGGCAACACGTAAATGCGGAAGTAGTTATACAGCATCTCTTTTTATGTTTTATGGATCACGATAACTCTTTGGCTAGTAAATGAAACCAAAAAAGCGTAATCGTAGGCCAAATGAGGCAAACAGATTTATGGACAAACAAGGATTCATATCGGCGCGGCGTTTTCTAAATGGAGAGAGCTCGCGACCAACTAGGCCTCTTTGGAGACTCCGCTCTCGCATGTTGTAATAGGTAAGCAAAAATTGTACAAGAAATACTCATAAACAGATTATTTGAATAGTTATGAATCTAGTTAGCCTATGAAATACAGTATATGTCGCAGAAAAATATCTAGCCAGTAAAATGCTGGGGGTTATTTTCAATGTACTTTTTAAACGATGACTGTATGACTGTAACACGTAAAACTGTGTAGCATTACGCTACCAAATCAATGAACAAAGACCAATATCAGTCACGGGCTAAAGTAGCATTACATTCCACGTTTCTTGCAAGCTAATTCATTACGATGACATAAAAATAAAATTCATTCATTATTAATTCAAACGACATGCCCAATAATTCCACTCATTTACACAACGTCATTTAGCTTCGCCTTTTGTTATTGTTTCGAAAGTGCACCATCTAGCGGTCCAAATATTCCATATTGTGGCTTTAAGATACAATTTAAATAATTAAGTCATTTTAAGTTTAAAAGAAAAAGAGCACACAGTCTTCTGCAATGCTCAGATGTGGAAAATAGACATTGCCACACAGGTAAACTCTACCTGTAAACTCTACAGGTAAACTCTACCCCTACCTATAGTCCATTCCATCTGCACATGAAATCATTAACATCAAGTAGTAACAGCTGCAATATTTCAGAAAACTACTCCCATCCAAAAAGTGCTTATGGCAGGTGGTATGGAGGCATAGAGTGAAATCTGTGCCGGTGTCTAGATTCGAGAGTAAGCAGTGATAAGGTGACCATATGTGACCCTGGACAACAAAACCAGTCTTATGGGTAAATTTTTCAAAATTGAGATGTTTACATAATCTGAAAGCCAAATATATATTCTTTTTATTGATGTATGTATGAGCTGTTAGAATAGGAACATATCTGGCTGAGATACAACTTTTTAAAACTCTGGTATCTGATAGTGGACAAAAATCCAAATATTGAGAAAATTGGCTTTGAAGTTGTTAAACTGGGGCACTGTGGCAGGTCATCCACTAACAAAAACTAAGTTTTTATATATTTAAGGTAGGAAGTTTAAAAAATATTTTCATGGAACATGATCTTTAGTTAATATCCTAATGATTTTTGGCATAAAAGAAAAATCGACATTTACTAAAAATGTTCCCGTGCTACTTGAGACTGGTTTTGTGATCCAGGTTCACATATCGTTTATGACCTTTTGAAACATTGTATGTCCATATTTGCCTTTTTTGAGGAAATGGAAAAAACACTGTACTTTTAAAATGCTAATTTACTGTGTTGTCAAAGTTTGACAAGCACTGTTTAATACGTTTTATTGATTAGATATTTGCAAAACCCAGTGATAAACATAAAGGGTGACTAATAATAATGATTCATGGCAAAATATAAAAATCACAAATTATGAAGGTTTCAGAAGGAAAGCAGTGATATGCAAAAGTGATTTATTTATATTCACACACATTCATCTTATCTTGAATCTTGAATAACTGTTTATATTTATATTTTCAAATTTCTTCTGTTTTATGTGCAGCTATTTGTGGAGTGGTGAGCCGTATTTAAATGAGCTACCACATCAATGTACATCTTTTATTGTGATTTTGCTGATTTCAGATTTACCTGACTTAATTTAATATTCACGGTGTTCTGCGGTTACATTACATTTAGCACCTGGTCAAACTGGATTGTGTGTGGTTAATGATTATGACACACTAAAAAATCACATTAAATAGTGGTAGAAATGTTTTGTGAAAACAGCCTAATATCTAATAGCCTATCTGTCCAGTGTGTTTAGCCTCAATAGAAAGTCACGTACATTTCACAAAACGATCAAGATGATCTAAACGATTATAAATGCAGTCTTTATAAATACAACCAAAAATTACAAAGGAATTATTTTTAGAGATTTTGTGCTGCATTAAAAGAAGGATTTTTAGCTAAAAATGAGGAAGAGCAGAGTGAACTGGAATGTATTTGGTCTGAGAATGATGAAGAGGATGCCAGAGAGAATCTATTTTCCATGAGGCCCTGTGACATTATTTAATTTAATGATGATGTGCCGCTTTAAGAGGCTGAATCAATCTCATTGTGTCATTGTGTTAGAGCGCTCAAGCGTTGAGTGTGTGTGTGTGTGTGGTGTGTACCATGTTCAGCTATTTGTGTGACTAAATGTGTGTAGTAAGATAACTTCACTGTTCGTGTGATGGTATGAGGTGTGTTATGATGTTTGCGTGGATTTTTGTGTGTGCTCTATGCTTGTTTTATTTTGAGTGTGTGTGTGTGTGTGTGTGTTTGTGTGTGTGTAATTGTGACAATGGGGTCAAATCAGACTATAGAGAATAGAATGAAACCCAGTGGAACAAACTGCTTATGAGGCCGAGTATCCCCCCCCCCCCTCTTGCACCATGTGATTCAAATACTGGCTATACTGCATCAATTCAAACTAAACGCACACCTCATGCATACTTTCATTGTCTTTTCATTGTGAGATATTTTTAGAATGAAGATAAATCACTTCGGGAATACCAAATTAGCTTCCTTACGTAGACTTATTCAAGGCTTTTATGAATGCATATGAATGAGGACCTACAAGAGTGAGCGATGTATGATAAAGCAGTCTCTCTAATAAGAGCTAATGAACCAATGACAAACTTTATCTGTAGTTGGAGCGCATAGGGTGGTCTGCTGGACCCCTAAAGTTTCAAGCTATTTATTGTGTAGACGTTCTATATGCTATACATTACACCATCCTTTATATAACAGTGTTTAAAAATATATAATGATGTGTCCTGAAATACATTATATGGGATATATGTTGGAAAAACTAAAAACTTTTCCTGATACAGAAATGAGATGTAAAACAGATAAATTGTAAGGAATATATGTGCACACAAAAGCATACACACATGCATACACGTACCCACACCCACACACAGTGTGGGCTGTGCAGACAGCTGCACACAAGTCAGTCACCAAAAACTGTCTGTGACATAATGCCACAGCACAAAATAAGTCACATGAGCTTCGATGTGGCATCTGAGTGGCATCTAATAATATAACATGAAACAAGACAACAGAAACACATTTGTACTGACAACAAAAAAAAAAAATGTGTTTTAAATAGCTAAAGTCAAACTTCAAAATTCTGCTCCTTCTGTTTCAAATTATTTTTGAAAACCATCAGCATCCATTGCATAACTCTATGTTCTGGCCTCACGTTTTGGAAAAACAACAGAACCCTAGAAACGAACTTCCCACTCTAGTGTAAAATAGCAGCCCTGTCAAATTCTTACATCTCCAGGCAGTATCTCCAGTCTACACCATGTGACAGGCAAGAGACTTCCCGATCCGAAATCAAAAGTAAAATTGAATTTGATCTGATAGATTCAAAATAATCTGGTTGTCTTGGTGACGGATGTGAAAATCAGAAGCAGGAGAGTCAGAAAGGGTTGATATCAACAGAGAACTGGACAGGCTGTCATTGCTGGCACAGTCAATTTTTATCTGACACACTGCACACACGCATAAATAGTGCGTGAAATAACACATGGACTTGTGTGCTCCATTTCATCGCTTTACATGCTTATT
This sequence comes from Triplophysa dalaica, assembly GCF_015846415.1. NCBI lineage: Eukaryota > Metazoa > Chordata > Actinopteri > Cypriniformes > Nemacheilidae > Triplophysa > Triplophysa dalaica. Next base: position 10,380,976 of record NC_079544.1, read on the forward strand.
GATATCGTTACCAAAAGGTTTGCTAACACAAATCGAGAAACTCATTTTGTGAGGTGAAATTAACTTTAAAAAAATTTCAAATAGGCAACGCAACTCTCAATGAAAGAACTTGTGTAGCACTAACAGGATATTCAGCAGGTTAACTAAAATGTTGAACAAATGCACCAAATCCATCTTTACACCAATATGACATAAACTTGTCACTGAATATGCGAGAAAATGCGTTGGTAACAAACGCATTAAATAATGATGAGATTTATGGAGAGGGAAAAGGATAGAAATCTTGAATGCAGAATGGCCCCTGAGCAATGAAAGTGCAAATATATTCAATGTACACTACTTGAAATTCATCTATTGAAAGACAGACAGATCACCATGCAAGTGTGTGTGTGTGTGTTAAAGTGTATGTATATGTGTGGGTGGCTGGGTGGTTGAGCAGTGGGGGAAGATTACATTTGGTGTTATATACATTTTTTTTATGTAACTGAGCTCATCAAAAAAAGAAGAGAAGGAAACAGTGGAAGAATGAAGGAGAGAATAAATTTGAATGTATGATACAATGTATTCAGCCTGATGCAGTGATGATACCTCACCCACAGCCTGTACTGTATAGGTGAGATGCATTTATGGGAATTCGCATGTAAAAACATCACCCAACGTAATATTTATGCACACATGTTCTTTGATTCCATGATTCAAATTAATTTCTTATTTAACATTAAAGAGCATAAAATTTAATGTTAAACACATATCAGTGACTGTACTGTATTATCTGTACTTAACAGTACAAAAGTCTATCTGACACTAGAAGTTGTATGTTTCTGTGTACAAATACTAAAAATGTACTAAACAAAACCTAACAAGAAGTCAATTTGATAATCACAATAAATTATATTTACATATCCATGTTTTCTACCACTGTTAGAGTAGGTAAACAATAGAACATACTTTATATTTACAGATATTTGATATATTTCTCATGTTCCCTAAAATCAGGGTATGTGCATACAAAGTATCATCTGGCTACATTGTGAATGTATTATATGCACAGTTAGAAAGGGATTGTGTGATAGATTAGATATAGATTTGTGATGTATATATATTCACATAGATCAAACTGCGCAGGCTGGGGGAGGGTGTACATTTCTATGGGGGAAGGGAGCGTGTGTGAGGGGGTTGTTTGAATGTACTTAATAGGTAATACAGTGGGGGATGGGAAGTTGACATTCAGGAGATGCCTATTTCTGAGGTAAAGTTATAATTCCAAGTATGCGGTTCTGGCACATGTTCAGCTCGCTCAAACACACAGGAGACAAAACAATAGGCAATCAGAGTATTCGGTGCTCATTCAATTCTAATAAATCCTCCTGACACCCAAAACCCCTGTATCACTTAACTTTAAAACTACATACTATAAAAAACTATTTGTGTGTGTTTTTGATAAACAGGCACCTTAAGAATCACAGTGAAATCTGATGAACTTGAAACGCAATTCAGTTGTGCAGAAGTTGGTTTAGCACTGCTGGTTATATGTGTAGCGATTAGATTGTTTAGATGTTTCACATTGTGAATTCCCATTGATTTTTGGTTCTGTGTACATCAGTTGAAATAACATATTGACTAAAATGGAACTTCCCCATGGACACAACCTCCAACCACTCCGTATACCCTTCCTACATGAAAGATTCGCTTTCCTCCAAAAATAGTTTGATGGAATAAAATTGAACTAATAACCCAGTCTTGCATCATTCACCTCTTGTTCTACAAATCATTGATTAACACAGTGTCCGCCAATTCAAATAAGTCTATTTATGAGCTAAATCATGACGTGATGGCTGTGTTTGCATGCCAACACAATGCTTCAAATGCCAGCTGATAGTCAAAGGTTAATGGGATAGAAACCTCATTGTACATTTATTCACCCTATGTGGGGAACATATTGTTCTTTGTTAAAATGTCACCATAACTCAAATGTTAATGATTTCTAGAATTTTGTTGGCTCTGAAAGTACCTCAGCTCAAACGTTTTATATACACTACTAAAAAGTTTTTTGCTTTTTATGAATTTCAAAGTGCACCCTCTAGTGGCTGGAGTTTCAGTCTCAGAAATTTGCTTTGGTTTGAATGACAGAAGACAGATATTATTTTATAAATGCAATATGCCCGACATTATTTTGTTTTTGGTTTGTTTTTAAAACACTTTAGAACCTTTAGTGGTATTTTTTTGTGTCTGATGTTAAATTCTTTTTTATTTTTTGTGTTGTTTTGATTGCTAAAAATAAGAAACACTGGGCTGTTTTAGAAAAAAACACTCCACCATGCATGCTCTCCATGAGATCATGTTGACCTCTTCATTAGGTGGTATAGGTACTCATAAGTAAGAGCAAACAGGCATATGTGTTGTTACAGTGGCAACAATATTGTTTGTGTGTGTGTGTGTGTACAGGTTTGGCTACAATGATGGCCAAGTACTTGAACATTTTTGTTTGAAGAGGTCCTCACTATCTGAAAAGCTCAAATCATGTTTTGCTTCAAACTAACAATCTCAACAGGTTTACGTGAGGGTTAGATGCCTATTCTCTCTCAATGTGTTGCCCACATAGGTATAACCTACACCTGTATGTATACAGTAGTAAATGTCATTATCGTAGTATAAAAACCATTGTGTCTGTGAGTGGGCTGCAGTCATATAGCGTTAAAAGTCTGTGTGTACAGAAGCATCCTGTCTCTTGGAAACAAATGTTACTGAATTTTGCATTCCATTGTCTGTTTTAAATATTTAAAACAGTGACGATAGGTTTAATGCCCGATAATGTCACAAAGCCAGAATAGTTTTTTGGCTGCCAGTTACACATTGTTCAGAGATTAACTGACATTGAAAAAAAATGCTGACATGACTGTAACCCCAAAAAGCAAGCTGTTGTGTGCACTAGCATTCCCAATTCAGAAGCTCCATATCCAAATTGAACCAGAGCATATTTTACTGTGCCTTTTGATGCAGAGAGGCAGCTGTAACGATACACTTAGATTTGGTACATTTGTTGGCAAAAACATTACAGCAACACTGTGTCGGCTCTATCATCATCAGCCCTGCCATCATCATAATCAATGAGAAATGATGAATAATGCCAATTTCTCCGATGTAATTGACAAGAAATAGGAGCACCTGCACCATATTCCTCTGCCCTCTTCTCAACTGCTTTATTTCCATTTGTCAGTGGAAGACACACTCATTTCTCCAAAAGCATTATGCTCTGTCATGACAATATTTTGTAGTTTTCTCATCCTAATTTCTCAGCAAATGACAGAATAACAGAAATCTGTATCATCTATCTGTCTGTCTGTCTGTCTGTCTACCTACATACCTACCTACCTACCTACCTACCTACCTATCTATCTATCTATAGACAGGCGGACAGACAGACAGGCAGCATATTTTAAACAGACAGACAGGGAGACGGAGAGACAGTGTTTTCCTTTTAGAGGCACATACCCTTGTCGACAAAATGAACAGAAATGCAGGTCTAAATGAGAAATCATTCTACTGAAGAAAAAGGCAGAAGAGGGTGAGCTCAATTCACTCAGGGATTACAGAAATGTGCTAAATCGTTGAGAAAATCTAGCTTTATAAAATGATTGATGCGGCAGACACTCAAGTAGAATATTTGTGTGGACAAAATGCTAATTCTAATCAGTACAGGCCACGTGAATTCAAAGAAAACGTGGAAAACTTTCTTTTTACTGTAATGTGGAGCATTTTTGCAACACAAACCAAAAACCAGACCCAATCTTAATGTAAAGTAGAGTGCAAAAAACGGTTCTAGAAGAACGGATCTTGAACTCTATAAGAAACTAGAATCGAGTATAGCTCAGGTCGCTCTTTAAGGTTGTGCACAGAGCTGCTTACAGTAATAGACCGTTGTGTGGTTTGGTCTGAGAATGAGTAGTGAAGCCTGTCAGGTCTCTATTTTAATTCTAACGGCTTTAGCTAGCTTTTCTGTGAAATGCCTATCATCATGATTATACATATTTCTTAAGATGTTGCCTATGATGAAAACAGTACAACTGAATTGACTGATTTGCTATTCTTTCAGAGCAAGTTTGTAAAAAACTAAAGAAAATTTTTTTTTTCAAATTTATCAGTGGTAATCTTAACCCAGAAAACATCACTATTGTGAAATACAATAGGTTATATCTTACATCTTATCACTAACTTGGACGTTTTCTCATCTACATCATTGTATGAGAACTGTGAATCTGTAGCTGTCTCAATATGAAGGATTCACGCAAACACACACCATTTCTGTTTCGCTGTGTAGGCTGTAGATTATTTTCTAAAAACTAAACGGCATCATTCCGTCACAATCTATGCAGACAGTATCATGCAAAAGTAATGCAAATTATGCATTAGGTGCGCACTTTGCAGCGCCCCCTATGTGCCGCGCGGAGACACAGCCGCGTTTCTTGCGAGTCTTTGTGTTTGAACACTGGCAGTGCGCTCGCTTCTCTCCATACAGCAGTTACACTGAGCCACAGCTGCACCTAGAAGATACACATCTCTACTCTCAGCAGTCAACACAGATACTCATATCAAAGCAGATGCTCTTGTTCTCTCCAAACTCGAACGCTTTTTTCAGCGGCATCTCTCTGCTATAAGACGCCTGCGTTAGAGGTTCATATAAAAGTTTTTGTGAAAACCGCGGAACGGATGTGAGGCGCAATAGTGTGTCTCAGTCTTCAGTTTTTACCTTCTTTCATTTGCGTTGCGATCTCTAAGTGAGAGAGGAACACGATTTCTAGTGGAAAGGCAATAGGGACCGGTTGATGTTTTTACTGAAATGGACGTGAGATTTTATCCTCAGCCGCCACCATCAGCAACAGATCCTTCCCGACTGGGACAGTCGCACTATTCGGACTCTGCGTATTGCAATAAGGTAAAGCCTCATTCACGATGCGTATTGTTTTTTTGATGTGGACTTACGTAAACATGTGTTTGTGTGAATTTGTGTTTGGCTGAACGTGAATGAACACTCTTGTTGTGGACTTGTTCAAAGTTTCACTGACTGTCACAGCGGGTCTGAAAGTAGCAGCGTTGAGCGCGGGACCGAAAATGTACGCAAACTTGTAACGTTACCCACCGCTTACCGAGTTAAGGATTTTATATTTTTGTGTATTATTTTGTATCGTTTGATTTTTTTTAATGGGGGACCCATCACTTTCACCTGCTTATTACATCGCAAAGTTTAAACGCGCTTTTACGCGGCTGTCATAGACATAGAGCGCGCGCAACACGGAACAATTAAAGATGTAAGTCATTAAATTGCCAGCTAGAAGTGGCGCGCGTTTTACAAAATACACCTGCTTCACCATCCCCAAACTCAACATGGACATGAGCTATATAACTATGTTGTTTGAAAATGCGTAAGGAACAAATAACATAGGCACACACTTTTTGACGTTTGTCTTTGACTTTAAAGTCTATGGCATCATTTATTCCCTGTGGGACAACAAAGATATGTGGGGTTTGTATTCCTCTCCCTCTCCTAATGATGGTGCTGTTACTGTGTGAGTGTGTGTAGTGCTTGTAGGATAAAAAGAGAGATGGGTTGAGAGAGAGAGAGAGGAGAGAGAGTGTGTGTGTGTGTGTGTGTGTATGTGTGTGTGTGTTTGAATGAGGAGGGGGTAGGGTTACTGTGGGGTGATTGGAGTGGGGGTTGGGGTTGTATTATTCCTTTCAGTGCTTCTTGATTCACTGCCATAGTTCTCATATGCACGTCTAAGTGTAGTCACATACACAGTAACATGTTTTATGGATGAATCACACATTTTGGGAGGCACTGTTATGACAGGCCTAATTAAAAAAAAAGTAGAAAAAGTGAAAGCACAATTTCACCAGCATTGTTTCATTCGTTAGATGTCATTTTGATGCAGTTTGTAAATCGTTAATATCTTTGCTGAGTTTTTTAAACCACTTCAGCAGAGCCAGAGAGAGAGAAGAGAGAAGAGAGAGGGGGTTGGTGGGGGTAGAGAGGAAAGGAAGAGGGAGGGGAAAGACTTTCAGATATAATCTATATAGTGTAATTTTACTGCAGAAGCAAGTCAGCCTATGTCAACTCCACTCGAACATTTTCATTTTAACAATTCAGAAAGAGAGAGAGGGGGGGGGGTGGAGTTAGAGTTATTGAGTGAGGGGGGCAGGGGGAGACATACACAGAGCAAACAAGTGAGATTGTGACAGTGGTGTGTGGTATCTCTAGAACAAATAGACAGAAATTGATGGTATGTGGCTAAATGAGGGTCACACTGCCACTGAGGATGATTCGGTCTGTGCACATAGTCCCCATCTGATTACCTTCATGTCTACCTGCTGTACTGCTCTCCTCACATCCCCGAAGTATCCACTGGGTCTATCTGATGTGGATGGGAAGATATAAAAATGAACAGTGCGTGCTGTATTTTTATTATTCATATTGTAGGGATTTTTGTTCATCGGTTTATGGTTCAGCCTTAGAGACAGATTCTGAGCATTCTGTTGATGTGCAATTTGTTATGGAATTTCGGCATGCAATGTTAATGTGCATTGTATACCTTAAGGCTTTTTGTAAAGCTCAAGGTGGATATATTGTGCCTCAAGTTACTTTGATGTAAACTGTATATTGCTGCAAGGAGGAAAAAAACAAACCAGCCCTCAACTTTGAGCACACTCTATAAACTCAATGCTCCACACTTCCTGCACTATACAGTATGGGCCTTATCGCTTCTTGCTTATCATGTCACTTACTAAGGCATTTATCACAAGGCACAATGTTGCTGTGGTAAGAAAGCGTTTGCTAAGCAAATAAATGGAAAAGCAATTAAATATGAATTGGGGAAACTCGCAGAGGTGCCTGGCGTCCACCCGTGAGACCGTTTTTGATTTGAATCAGCATTACAGCACGTGGCACCATTGATGTATGTTTTATTACGAGAGGACTGGTGTGCCTTCGTCGCTGGTGTTGAGAAAATCAAAAGTGGTCCTGAGGAGTGCTTCAGAGGGGTGCTCTAGAGCGAGAGTGTGGCATCATGGGTAGGATTGCATTACAGTCTGTTTGGGATTATGAGATGCAGCCCCTGACCATTAATGGCCAACAAAACTACTCTGCTGAAGCCAACCTATATCAAAGTCTATGATTTATTTTATGCCTAATGACTTTCAGCTGGTGCTCAAGTCACTGCCCTAATGGAGTTTGCAGGCTTGAAGTTATTACAGCCAATGAGATAATGCAAGCAAGCTGTTAACACCACGCATGACTCATTGTCTTGTAAGCCTGTCGTTGATGTGGGTTTATGGAATGACGAGACAAGGTTTGCGCTCGTACGCTTCCAAATTTCACAGTTCTTGTTTGTTTACTGGCAGGGTAGAATAAGAGGCTCTGTCAGTTGTTGGGATAACAGAAGTTCAATTGATTTGGTACCTGCAAGGTTTGAATGATGCTTATGAATGAATGCAGTTGATAGAGTTGAAGGGGATTTAATTGCTTGCATGTTTAAAACAACGGCAGAAAAGATTTAAGAATTGGTGAGTGCAACAGGGCTGTGGATTTCTTATTGACACAGTTAAGAAATACCCAGTAAAAACATATGGTTTTAGTTTTATTAAAGTTTGACTAGAGACATAACAGACATCTTTAAACATGTTTTCTATGGCAAATTCAATTTAAAATGGCAAAACCACAAGATAAGTTAAGCTCTTTTGATTAAAAATACCCAAAGGAACATTTTATCGCTCAGAGTTTGCTATTTTATACCTCAGGAGATCTTTCATGTTAAAGTATTAACTTTTGTCCATTTTCTAAAATTGCTTAGACATAATACATACTACATAATTTAAGTGGTTTACGATTTAATCACATTTTGCTACATTGTTAAGATCTCTTCTAAAATTCTATTGAGACATACAATATGAGAGGTTTTTGGGCCTTTCTCAAACAAAAACCCACTGAGACTTAAAGTTCATGCAGAAATGGAAATTTTGTCACTATTTACTCGCCCTCTTGTTATTTTAAACCTGTATGTAACAGCACTGGCACCCATTAACTTGTATTGTATCGACACAAAACCAATGCAAGTGAATAGGTGCCAGTTAAGAACATTCTTCTAAATATCTTTTTTTATTTCTTGGTAAACTCTCACTAAGGGTTACAGTTGGTCTACATTTGATCTCATTCCTGTCTGGCAGAAACAAAACAGATATCATCCTTCAATTTTAAAATGACCAAAACTATTTTGACCACAACAATATAGTCCCTTGAATCTTTTGTGTGTGTATTTGTCATAGTCAGAAAATTGACTCTGTGTGGAAAAATGTTATAATGTTGGTACATTCCAAATGTGATTTCTGGGCTTAAGGAGCTTACATTAAAAACGGATGAGAAATTAGATATCCACCAAAATATGTATTGCTGTCACGCACCATGCATGCCCTGTAATATAAAGTGTGCTATGTGCGTGTCTTAGCCACAGGCATTTTCAATTAAGTAGAAATTACCCGAGATCTTTGGTGGTCCTGGATGTCAGAGGGGTCTCGGGATGTCGACCCTGACATAATACGCTGTCTATTGTGTTTGTTAGTCAAGAGCAGCACTCAAACCCCACTCTTAAACTGCCCCCCCAAAGTCCTTATACTGCAGCTGCAATGGACGTTACATGCATGTGCATTTTTAACAAAGGAACTAACAGACTTATCATCTGAGTGGAAGCTGATTTGACTGTGAGCGAGAAGGCAAACTCTGATAATATCTGTTTACCAGGTCACTGATCTGAAGAAAGAGTGATGGCAGGTGAGACTGAGTGGACCTTCAATTCCAAATGAAGAGAGGAATAATGTTGGTATTTCATGTTGCATCGTTCATGTGATGTCTTCATTGAAAGTGGCTTTGTGTAAAAAAATCGGAGCTGTTTATTGTTGTAATGGCACAAAATGAAACACATAAATTCACCAGATGCTTTTATCAAATTTATTAGTCAAATTTTATTAGTATGTGTGTTCCTCAGGAATTAAAACCATAACCTATGTATTAGTCATGCCATGCTCTACCATTTGATAAGATCATATGCCTACTTTTTATACCCATCAAAACGATAAAGGAAAATGAGGAAAGTAAATAATGAGGGTTGTTTTGGATAGTTATTTACACCAAGTATATCTACTATTTATAGTAGTATTTGACATCATAACGTACAAAATAGTGTTCAGAGCTGAAACACTTTCATGTTTGAGTAGTTTTAAGAGCATTGTACTGTAACTAACTCCCCAAACTCCATCTTATCCTTTAAAGAGCGATGTTCTTTCACTGACGGATATCTGGGAGTTTTTCCTGTGTCAACAGCTTATGTCAACATCACACCGGCAGGCCACACATGAGTGGATTGTCATAAATGTGAGATGTTTACATAGTCTGTGATCTTTGCTCATGTTGTGCCTATGTCATGCTCCAAGCACAACACAGCACAAAGAGCTGCACATCATCCATGTTTGATTTCCATAGGAAGATACTGGACGTCCAGACCAGTACAGATGTATGTGTCAATGATTGACGTTTTATGTTGTTGTCAGAATGGCCAGCAGTAGTCACTGCAGTTCCCTGCGAGCGTGCATCCTGTTGAACGACAGTGTGGGTTACACATGGCCGGTAGCCCTCGCGTCTCCAGAGAAAATCATACATTACAGCGATCCTGTTTGAGAGCTGCTAAAAGCTTATTCAATAAGTAAAGGGCATTAGCATTTTGTTGAGCTCTGAGTCCATATAACAAAAAGACAGATGACGTTGAAAAATAATGCTTATAATTGTATAAGTTGGTATTTCAGAATGTGGGCTAGCATAGCGTTAAATGTAGTTACTAGTTGTCAGTTATCAAACCTTGGTGAAAGAACAAACCGTACAACCCCAATTAATGTCTTGTCTCCACAACATCCATATATTCTCATTTAAGTTAAACTTAATTGCATCCAAATGTGGTCTTGCTGGTAACAAAAGCCATTACTGTTTGAGTTCCTGTTCAGTGGCTAGCTGGCACGGTTCACTGGCTACTGTCAGAAAGGATTTGCTTCTGATTGACAGCCTCACTGGAATGTGAATGGAGTTTTTAATTGCATATCATGTGTGCATATCTAAAGAGACAGGCTCTGTGGATCAGGCTACTGTTCATTACTACTTTACAGGTCAATGTACATCCATGTAAACATGCGCACACAAATAAACACAAACATGCACTTATTATATAAAACGATTACATGCCGTATGCTTCATTTAACTTTGTTGGCCATTATGCGGTACAAAATCTGCTTTGTGTGTTTGCTTTGTCTTTATGGGCACGTCCGAGAGAAATATTACTCCATGCAGCTGTTGTATACATAATATACTTTTTTTAAACACACAGGGACTGTAGGAGAGCACAGATTATTTGCAGAGCGTAAATGACGTACTTTATCAGCAACTGTGTTATCGCAATACTCAACCAGCTACTTTTGTTTAAGAATATTAAAGGGGAAGTTCACCTAAACATCAAAACTCTGTCTTCATTTTCCAACCTTCCTGACATTTCAAACCTAGATGAATTTCTTTCTTCTGCAGAACACAAAAGGAGATATTTGTGTCCATACAACAGAAGGGAATGGGGACCAACCGTTTTTGGTGACCAACATTCTTCAAAATATCTTCTTTTGTGTTTTGCAGAAGAAAGTCATACAGGTTAAAATTTCAAGAGGGTGAGTAAGAGATGACATTGTTTTAGTTTTTGGGTGAACTATTCCTTTAAATATTAAGAAGAACGGCCCTGGTTATCAATTTATTCTAGGAGGGTTAATTTAAAAAGACTAAATTATTGTTGTCAAATGATGTTGTTGCTTGTTACAGGGACCCAGAGGGCCAAACATGAAAGACAGGTAAGGTGCCATCAAGCAAGGTGCTTTGGGAAATCTATCAGAGATGATATAATGTGTGACTGAAATGGATCTGAATGAGAAGGTCTTGTGAAGAAGTGAAAAAAGGTTGTTACATTCAGGCAGAAGGTGCAAAAATGGAAAATTCGGCTTGGGTTGGTGTGTTCTGTTTTTGTCACCGTGGAAAATCTGAAGTCATAAACACAAGAATTACTGCTAGAGAGACAACATTCAGTTACATTTTACGGGCCGGAATTTTGGAGACATGTTTATGTTGTCTGTCTGTCTGTGTTTACGATGTTTTTCGTCAGTTCCAATACGGCCCTCTCTAATCTCCAAATCAGCCTCTTCGTTTAATTCAAACAAATGTGACATAGCATTGTAGCCATATTTGTTGCGGAATAAGATTATTTTCTCAATATAATTAGCTTTCAATCTCTGCAACCGTATCAGCCAGTGCAGCGTGATACAGAAAATGCCAAAAGATCAACTCATTAAGTAGCTGAACATAATGATCATAAAATCTGGACATGTGTTCGCTTTATTTTGGCTGGGGAAATAGGTTTTCTCCAGCCTGCCATGCGCATCGAGAAAACTCTGGCACAAATCTGTGATTGCGATTCATTGGAGGCATCTCATTTTTTGGGTCTGCTTTGCCCAATGACGGTCTACATATGAATAGCTGATTAGGCTCCCAGTTTGAGGAAACATCCAGACAGATGGCTCTGTGAAAACCAATCCAGAATAGCTTAATTGTTTGGTTTAATCTCACTATGAAACATATTGCAATCATTTTCACATAAAGGATTTTTTTTCCCTCAGAATCTAATGAAAAATGTGGTGCAGATCCAGGATTTGTGGAGCGGCGTGAAAACATCCCAAACAGTTTCCTCCGCCATCAGTATAATTGCTAATATCTTCAAAAGCCCCTCACCATAATAATTTATTGTTTGTAGTGTTTGAGTGCACGTACCGTCAACATATGACTGTGTCCCACTGTTTTTTGTCCACTTGCGTCTCTATCGTTTTATGGCATCAGTCTGAGTTTTCGCAGTGTTTATGTGTGTGCGACAGAGGCCAGCATCTGTTAAATACATATTTGTGCATGTTTGTTGGCGTGGTTTGCGTGCTATTTTTGCCACGATATTAGTGCCAGTCTCTCCATTGTGTGATGCTTCCTTGCCTCCCAGTCACACATCAGGACCCATACACACTGGCTTTTGTCAGCCCATCTGTAGGTGAACTAATGGCCTCATGCGTTTCACCTCATTCAACTCGGCCTGTGGTGTTTAAGTGGCACCTGTCAGTCTTTTGATGCCTTGACCTGTCCTCCTGTGATCAGCGAGGACACATTGAGAGTTCCTGATCATAGTCTTGTGACAAGTGTAAGATCACATTTCAGCTGCGCTAGAACAGGTGGGCCCCACACCTTTCTCCTTAAGGACATAATCATCGAAATGGACTCTACGCTTTGTGTTTTATCATTAGCTGTAATCAAAACCCAGAAGCACTGAAAGTTGGGCGGTGCTTATAACATCAATATTGCACTAAACGTGATGCGGTGTGTAGTATGACGGACCATTTTGATGACTTGTTTTAGATTGCTGGTTTCCAAAATCGTGTTATATTATTAAAACAGTATTGGTTCAAGTCATCAAGAGTTTAATTTTGAAAGCTACAGCAAGCTATTTATTCCATAACACACATCTGTCTTACTTCAACATATTGCATTATAAAATGTATTGTTTTGAACATTAGATTCAGGATTACATCACAGAATTTTCACACAACCCAAATTATATTATGATATAATTCACTTTGTAACAAAATAAAAGTATACAATAACATCCTTTAAAATGGTTTAGTCTGTTTAGTAAAGCCTATTGTATGTTAATTAAATTAAAAGTATTTAAATTATTTGATTATTTCCATTTTTATTTAGATCTTGATGTATGCAAACTTGAAGAATAAGATTTTTCATGACACATGAATAGTACATCTGGCATTTCAGATTTTGTAACAAGCAAACAACTAAAAAGTAAGACGAATGCACAAATTCTTTTGTACTGTATATACCACAATATAAACTGTATTTTAAAACCTCAATTTCCAAAAACAGGCTGACACATTTGACCATTGCATGACATATTACTGTCACTCTGCTCAGCCTTACTTAGACTTTCTTCAAATCACAAAGACATGCTGGTTTTTCTTAAGATTTATAGTGTGGGTATTCTTGAAAGTCCTCTGAACGTTTCCCTTACATGCAAAATTCATGCGAAAAACTAAAAAGAATTTTTCAACAAATATCTCCTTTTATTTTTGTTTGAGGTCAAAATCTACCCAAAATAACAGACTTTAAGTTATAATTGCACACTTGACTCTTAGAGAAACTCCCCTTAGCTTTTTCATGGTCTGGTGAAAAGCTTTGAAGCAAGTCATTTACCAAAGTTATTATTTGAAGGGTTGAGCCTGATCGATGTTCCATATTTTGGGTGTTTACACTTTTAGGCTTTTAGAGGACACATTCAGCCATGAACCTAAATTTAGGCTTGAAAATATGCGTTGCTCTGACTGCAGCGTACGAGAGAGCAATTAATTTCAGCCCGGCAAGTGCATACGCTGTTCATAAGCAAAAGAGAAGGTAATTCAAAGAGACTTAAACCTTATCAGTACCGCTACAAGTGAAATGGAAATGAAAGGCCGCGGACAAAGAAAACAAGGAGCTCATTTCAACAGGAAACCAGCAGAAAGTCATACTCAATTTTGTTTTGTATTAGTCATACCTTCTTCGTGGTTTCCCACTGAAAGAATAGAAAAATGGCCTCTGAAATGCTTCCAAACCCATTTGTTTCATAGACACACGTTGAACACGTTGTGGTCGGGTCTAACATTAGATTAGTTTTGATATTGTCTGTCATCACCATACAAAAAACTCCCTGTGATCCACTCCCATTATTTTATTTAAAACAATTCTCCTGAACGTTAAAGTCTTCCGTAACATTTCAGCATAACTTTGAACAGTAAACCCGTCTCTGTGATTTTCATAGTGTAAGAAAGACGCAATATATTAAAATCTGTCTAGAAGGGCAACTCTCTGCCATCACAAATATAACACCAGATCTATAGAACAATTTATGAGTTTGAGAAGCCTTCAGGCATTCAGCCTTTCCGTTCATGTAAATGCAAATCAGTATTACAGAGGTTTGCTATGTCTTTTAAAAGCTGGAAATTGTTCCTTTGTCATTTTAATAACAAAGCGTTTTTTTAACCTTCCATTTTAGTCAGAAGGGGTTTATAAGTTGAACAACCAAACTATCCCTGTACTGAGTCTGATGGCAGTGGACACATAGTGTTTTGCTCTCTGCAAACAAGGGCCTGAAGAGAGAGAGAGAGAGAGAGAGAGAGAGAGAGAGAGATAAAGAGATAGACACACATATACACACACACACACACACATTCAAATATATGACCCCAGTGTAAATGAGGAACAGCTGCACCATTGTAATTAAACATGGGCAAAAAAAACTACACAAACAAATGAACCTCACAGCCGTGGGTCCTGAGGCACATTAAGGGGGGTGGGAGAGAGAGAGTTACAAAGCTTCCTACAGGTGGTTAAAACACAAAATTGCTTCTTGGAAGACAAATGAAGCACCCTATAAATTTGACAGATAGGAAGTTAATGCTTTTAGTGCTGTTAGCAGAGATCGGGCGACCGCAGTCGCATTTGACACGTTTAGATTCACTGGGTGGAAACTCACAGTGCTCAGCTGTGGTGAGATGAATCCAAATATTATTTTAAACCATCATCACACTGATATGCTGTTATAATGATCGTTCCCAGTTTGTTTCTACTGATGTTTTATTTACTGTTAAATATAAAAGAGAACAGCTCATCCAAACATGAAGATTCTGTCGTTGTTTATTCACCCTCGTGTCATTCCAGTCTTATGCCGTGTTCATTTTTCTCTGAAAAACGTTTTCTCTTTTTTTTATGGACGCTGTGATCTGTTGTATTTCAAGTTTGCATTAAAATTCCTCTCATTAAAATAATAATTAAAAACATTAAAAGCATATGGGTTTGAAACGTGAGGGTGAGTAAAAAGAATAGAACTTCATGCTTGAGTGAACTATCCCTTTTGAGTAAACATGAAAGCAAAACAATTCTTGTGACAAGACAGATGGAAGTGCTCACATGAAATTGCTTTTACCTGTGTTATGGTTGTGGTTTTAATACAGCAAGTATAAATATCACGTCATTCAGGTTTTTTTCAATCTTCGAGCTCTCACAAAGTCTAGGCCGAGCCCTGTGAAGCATTACTCTGCTTGATTAATATGATTATCCGTCATGTTTTCCAAAGGAAACTTCAAAGTAAATTTGCAGCTCAGGTTCAGCCACAATCAATACTGTTATTTGATAGAGATATTTTCGTCCTCTTAGCAAATGCTGGCTATTTGCAGACTTCACTTTAAGAGATGATGCTCAAAGCACCATTAACCAATTAAGAGGGGAATGACAGGTAAAAGCAGCTCTCAGATTTACCCCTAATCAATAGTTTTATTGTCAAATCTAAAATGATGCACTGCTAATAGGGATACAGGTGCGAAGCGCCCTTGGCGACGTCATGGAGACCCGTGTGATGCCGATCAGCCCGAAACTCATTAGCCGGTCCAGATTTGTGTGATTGCTCAGGATGCCGAAATCTCCCACCGAATGGATCTTCTGGATGCTTGTCATGGCAACAGCATGTATCAATAAAGCAATCTTTATTTCCTGACAGGGAACAAGACCTGCATGCTAATGGAGGAGATGTTTTTGCGCCTTAGCATAAATGCAGCAGTCAGACTGGATTTAGCTCACACATACATTTCTCTGTTAATGCGCAAATGTCGACAACAGGTTTAGATGATTGACACGTAATGGGATGTTTTCTGCCCGGCAGTGTCCAAGCTTGTTTTTGAGGGTATGTTTTTGGCGGCGGCTCATTGGTCAGGCCGCATTAATTCCTATGTGTTTTCTTAGCATGGGAGGTAATGAACAGGAAGTGATTGTGGTCATGCGTTCAGATAGGAGAGCTTGTGTCCCAGCATCCCTGATGCTTATCACCCACCACACCAGGGTGGCAGCTGTAGAGGAAGTACATATAGCTCCATAGCAACAGCCCAAGAGATGAAAATTCACTTTAAAGCTCGAAGCCCGTAAAAATGCATCTCTGGTTCAGCTTGACACAGAGCAGAGACAAATTAATTGTTCATATTGTTTTCTGTTACTAGTATTCACAGTATGAATGCAGCATTTACATTATTTCAACCATTTAGGATTGATTGACAAAAACGTATAATAAAACATTTGAATTTTGTTTTTAATAACATCTGTTTATTGAACATTATAAATGTTTACTATAATTTCGGGATTCACCGATATGTAAATTTTGGCCGATAACACTAACCGATAATTCTTTAACATTGGAAGCCGATAACCGATATATTGGCCGATAAACATTATCTAAATTTTAAAAAAAAATCCATTAGACTGAAGCAAAAGGCAAAAAAGTGGACAACTGCTTTTATTTGAAAACATTGACTGCAGAAAACAAGATTCTTTAGCCTTCAAACTTTTCTGGTGTACTTTTAATTTAATAAACAAATTAAAGATGTTCTTCCAGAGCAACCCAGAAAAGTGTTCTTGATAGCCACATGCTAGCAGGTCTCAAGACAGAAAGCATTCAGACTGCAGTCTGATTCAAACAATATACTTTTGTTCCTATAATTTACACATGAGTAAATACTGTATCTACATACTGTACCTACATCAACAATGTTTTGCAAAAAGCAGTAAGTGAATCATCATGACAGAAAGACAGTACTGTACTGTCTTGTACCTGTGAGCAGCGTGCATCTTAAGAAGTTTAACCATAGTTAATTATTTATGATTTATCGGCTATAATATCGGCCTAAATTTTATAATCGATATGGATGATAATTTATTGTGAATCCCTAATATAAATACAGATTTAACAACTGCATCTGTAGCAGCATACACCTTGAAAACAGTTACATTTAAAATAAACGTGCAATTCAAATACAATCAAAACACAAATAACTGCCAAGGACATAAAGGGTGAATAATCTTTACTGTACAGAATTTTATGGAAAACATCTAATGTTTAAAATGTGAGTCAAAATTCAACAACAGAACTTTCCCATAGCTAATTGACACAGCCAAACAAAATACAATATTGCATGAAAGAATGCAGCATACATCGTCAAAGAATGAGCTGTAGATTGAATGGAACAAATGTTCAGGAGATGATTGGAATATTTTTTGTAAGTATGTCCAGCACTGATAGCATTCCTGGTCTCTAGTGTCACTGTAAAAGGCAGGGCAGCTCCGGGGATGTGTAGCACTGCTGTGCTGTTGACTGAGGATGAGAACACAGTTGCCCATTGTACCGGGTTGAAATACAGGGGCCGATGTGTGAATCCGGTCAGCTCATGCTGGGAGCTTTTGTCAAGCGAAGTAGCGCTCTCAAGGGTGCTTCTTCCCCCCTCCAATACACGCTTGGAGAGGCCTTTCGTACATCTCTCTTTTGATATGTCATTATTGCCCGGGACGGGCCGCGCAACGCCCTTCTGTCGACGTGGTGTCAGGGTAAATGATGGATTAGCGGATTGATTTAGCCGGATATTCTACTTAATTATCTTTCGTGTTTTGCAAATTAGCAGGAAAATGACTAAACACGATTCTCATTGTGGCTTTTAGTGTTTCGCCAGATGGCAAGAGCTGTGTTATTGATTAGAACTGTATGTTAGACTTAAACAAATGCAAACAAGAGTTCATTACATTTTCATCTACAGGCATATGCAGTTGATAAAAATAGCTTGTTAATTGGATCT
Organism: Triplophysa dalaica; assembly: GCF_015846415.1. Lineage (NCBI taxonomy): Eukaryota > Metazoa > Chordata > Actinopteri > Cypriniformes > Nemacheilidae > Triplophysa > Triplophysa dalaica. The sequence goes on from NC_079544.1 coordinate 10,398,796, forward strand.
AATGCGGCGAGTTACCTGCTCGATGTCAATCAGGTGTGATGAGGGCACATCCTTATTTCAAGTGAGGCAGATTTATATTTTAATAAGCCACTGTGTGTGGCATTCAGCCATAAGGTAGGTAAAAAGACAAACGTAAACCCAACATCTGAATTAATCACATTGGAGGTTAAATTCAATTTCATGTAATGGGACTTGGCACAGGTTTTTTTCTCCAGCACAATAGCTGAAATTGCAGCCCTTTCAGCTGGCTGCTGGCATCTGTCCACCCAGGTCATGCTGGCTCCTGCCTCCTTGTTGTCTGTTTTTTTCCTCTGTGTATAAAGATACAGGCAGAAAAATGTTAATCCCTTCAGTGTACTGCACCTGTTGACATTTTTGGGGGTCTATATTTCTGCGATTACAGCGATTTAGTGTAGCTTGCCTCCCCAAAATGCTTGGCAAATTCTTTTGTGTCCAGTTTCTTGATGAACCAGGAAAAATTCTTAGAGTCTGTCGAAAGTGATTAGATTTCTCAAGGGTCCTTGCCTCAGAAATACTACCCTACATAAATTACTCATGCTCTTCTCTCATAGGCTCGGGGAACGACTGCCAGCACTGCAGTTTGTGAGCCATTTGCCTGTTCAAAGGTTGGTGTGGTGAATTTAGTAATATAAAATTTGACTTTTCTTTGAAGGGATACTCCACCCAAAAATGAAAAATTTGTCATGGAACAACTTGAGTAATTGGTGACAGAATCTTCATTTTTTGGTGGAGTATCCCCTTTAATGCACTAGTCGCTTAGTAATGCAGAAAATGCGTCCAATATATGGAAAAATGAATGAAGTTGCTATCGTACCTCAAGACAGAGGAAGTTTTGTATAACTCGCTTATGTTTGATGTATTTGTAACGGTCTGTGCTGGTGACAGTGGTCTGGTGTTTTGTGTCATGAAGAGGTTTTATGTACTTAGCTCTGTGGTTGAAGTGCATTGTGGGACATTGTTGTAGACATATGTCGGACTGCATCCTGGACACCATCGCAGCGTTTAAAGTAGCACACACACAAAATTCCTGTTGAGATAAAAATAACGTGACCTACCTTTAAGCTGCTAACATTCTCAAGTGAGCAGATACACTTAAACACTCTCCCACACGAGTTAAACACTGTTGACCTCACGCAGCTGCACCAAAATCTGCACCATTTATCAAAATATCGAAATGAAACAGACACCAAAGACAAACAAGGAGAATAAATGTTGTCTTTGGGCTTTCAGTGCTAGAACAAACTTGTTCAAACAGCCTTATCAAACCAAATTTTCCCCTCAGCCAATCGTAAAATAAAGCAATTAAGTGGTCATGTCACCATCTATTGGTCTCTGGTGAAATATGCCTTAATTTACCTCCGTCGGGATTCCTGAGGCAGTAAATTATGATACACTGTAATTTTGTCTCACTGTGAAAGGATATTTAACAAGCCACTGGCTGCTCACTCTGAAACTTAATCATTTTCATCCCCGTCCCTCTTTTTTTCAGGTCAGCTCTGTTTTAGATGAGATTCAGTGTTGAAGCGTATCTAAAGACCTGGTTAGAGGAAACAGACATTAAAGGTTTTCTAATGGTTTAAAAGCTAATTGACGGTCTCTGTGTAATTACGCTGGCACCAGTGACCAACACCACAAGTGGTATAAACTGATAAGGCACTTAAAGGGATAGTTCACCCGAAAATTACAATTCTGTCATTACCCAACCTCCGTGTTATTATAAATTCATATGACTTTCTTTCTTTTGTTAAACAAGAAAATATTTTTTTTAATCATTTCTCATAGAAGACAACAAACACCTTTAGATTTGATCTTCTCCAAAAGCTGTCGCATGGGTTCTGATGATTTTAAATATCGCTTAAGTCACACAGACCTCTTTCTTGATACTTTTATGGTGTTTTTTGACATTTTAAAGCTTGACACCTGCAGTCCCCACCACTTTTACAATAAAGCCACGGAAACAATAAACAGACCACTTGAAAATTGTTTTCAGTTTCACTGAATTTGTGATGAAATGTATTTAGGTAAAATTATCAATTTTGTTTCATTCTGTAAACTACTAAAAATACTTCTCCCATATTTCCAATAAAAACAATGTTTCTATATGCATCTATTTGTGGAAAATTAACATTGGAGAATTTTTTTTCAGTCTTCAAATACTGCAAGCTAAGTTAATTTTCACTTTCAGGCAAAACAACAGTTATATTTAGGGGGAAAAAAAACTTTACATTTACATTTATGCAATTGGCAGACGCTTTACCCAAAGCAAATTACATTGCATGACTCTATACATTTGTATTTGAGCATGAGTTTTTATTATGTATGTATGTATTTTAATGTGATATCCTTGATTTTTATCACAGTCTTGTCATGCTTTCATACTGCTGTTGGATGACTTTGTCACTCCTTTGGTTTGATTTTGTTGAAATTCACTGGACTGGAATGAGCACAATACATCTGATTAAAGGAAAATTTGGAGTGATCTCTTAATTTTTCCACGGCTGTATATTAAAGATATTTTTTTATTTATCTTTTGTGTTTCACCAAACAAAGACAGTCATACAGGTTTGAGTATTTGACGACAGAGTTTTCTTTTTTGAACGAAGTGCAACGTCGGAGGTGGGTGAGCAGAAAAGCAATATGTCATCGTTCATGAATCATTAAACCAATGAAGTCAAAATGTTTCCCAGATGCTCAGCTGTCTTTTTCCGCGGACGAAGTGCCGTTTCACGTGTGGAACAGGAGAGCTGCGTCACCGTGTTATTCCCCCTTATACAAATTACCATTCAAATACAAACTGCCGTTCTTCACAGATCTACGTCGCCAGGCCTTTGTGGAGATAATTGTAACATAGGAGGGTGGTTTCTCGTCAGCGTTTGTCTCTCAGCGTGGAGTTTCCACCTATGTTCAATCAGCAATCAACCGATCGAAATGAATACGTGCATTACGGAGTAATATATTCTAAAACAAATCCCCACAACAGCTTCGAGCCAGAGCGCAAGGGGAAAAGCCCAACATGGTTCCTCGGCTCGACATGAAATCGTACCAATTCAATAAGAGCTAGGCAGTGATTTATACTTCATCTTCATCTGTGGGCCTAATATCAGAGTGCCTCTATAGGTAGTCATGAAAGTCACTCTAGCTCACTGTAATAAATTACAGTGGTGGAACATGGATGAAGACGCTTTCTGTTTTTTTCAGCTTCAGGCTCTCAGAAAATTGCCATTTTGAGGAGGGGGGGAAAAGAAATCACTTTGTGCCGTAATGCAGTACAGACAAAGGTTATTCATCAGAGGAATGATTTGAAGTCAAAGATGACTGCCACTCTTGATATTGAATGCTAGGGAGCAAAGAGAGAAACACCCCCGCCTCTCCTTCTCTCTCTCTCTCTCTCTATGTCTCTTACTCGTTTACTCCATCTCTCTTTCTCTTTGCCTCCATTTCTCTCCATGACGACCCTGACCCACTTTTGTGGCTGCTTATTATTCAGGCTACGGTTGATCCATGGAAAGAATGTGTGTAATTTGGTTTGACAACAAACCCCTGCATGTTCCTCTCTGAGGAGTGGTTGCTATCGACAGTGCCTCCTATCAAGTAATTTTTATTTCTTTATTTTAATAGAAAATAAATCATAATGCACTCATATCTGGGGAATAAGCTATAATTTTCGACACAGGAACCGATTTGCGTGTGCGCAACTATTGTTTTTAGTAACTGCCTTTGACCTTTACATTTCAGCTGAAATGAAACCCACAAGAAAACCTCTCCTTTTTCACTCTGCCGCATGTCATTATCTTCACATTTCTTTTGCCTATCTGTGTTTTATAAACGTTGACATGTTTATAAAGTGAAGTTTCGCCGGTGACTAATTACACCGAATATGTAAGTTTGGATGTTGATACTATTCATCGCACAGCATCTGATGATCACAAAAGAAACAGAGAGCCTTTCTGGCACGTCTCCAAGAGAGCATTAGCATCTTGCGAGAAGGCAGAGAAATATTCTTTATTGATTGACGTAGTGGCGCTTTTAAGGGTCCACACATGTTGAAACAGAGGGGTCAACTGGCGGTCTGAAAGGTCACGTGGTTATAATAGTGCGTCAATAAAATCCAAATATCTTAGAGAAAATTGGGAGGTTTAATTTAAATTCTCATATTTTTAGTCTGGCTTTCACTGTAAGTTAAAGTTTACACTGAAGTTGTTAACAAGATGACAGGATTAATTATTTCCTTATGTCTAACAGTCTATTATGCAGCATTTATATATATATATATAGCAGAAGTAAAATGTATTTATATAAAACATCATTCCATGTATGTTTTGAAAAGGGGGGAGCAGGGAAAGGTTTTTTAGAAGGAGGAATTTAACCACAGCCGAGCAAAATCTTAAACAAATCAGTTTCTACTTTGACCATGACTGGACAAAATAAAGCAAAACATTTGTTTTTGTTACTCATTTGCACATATCAAATATTGTAAAATGAAATATCCAGACACAATGAAGTAAAGTAAAAAAAAATATTGCAAAAATATAATGAAAATACCATGTTTGCGAGAACCCGTTTAATCACATCTTGTACATTCACATCTTTCATCGTGGCGCTTTTTCTCAAATGAAACGAAACCACAGTTTTACTGCGAGTGTTAACAACGTGACCATTTTAAATGTTCAAAAAATCAAATGCAGAGATAAAACACAGCCCTAAAGTATTTCATGTTTAAGAACCGCATTAGCACTTTGAAAAATGCATTATATCCATTTCTGTCAGTTCAAGAGGTTTTTATAATAGATATTTTAGGGGACCCATATATTTCAGCAGCTCCGAGTCCAACATAAAAGGGGACGAAAATGAGCATGGTGCTGAGTAGTGAGTGCATTTAAACCACAGGGTGTGGAAAGAATACACATTCGCAGTTTGATTTTCCCATACTCTGACCTTCCATAAGAAACTGATGAGGAATGAAATTGGTTCCAGTCTCCAGAAAAAAAATAAAAGCTCTGATTCACATCTGGACATCTGAGAGAGAGAGAGAGAGAGAGAGAGGGAGAGAGAGAGAGAGAGAGAGAGAGAGAAACACAAAACATCCTGGTTGGTGCAGAAAAAAATGGTTTCTCACTTTCATACAATGTGCACTTACGATATGAGAGGAAAAGCTGTCTTATTAACAATCACGGCCTATTCTGCATTTCTGCCGAACAACCGCATTTAAGGATAGAAATCTTCACGCCACTAAAACATTTGAGGAAAAAAGATAATGTCATTCACATCTGCGTCACATGAAATGATGAGTACAGCGCAGCAATAAAGTCTGAGCACAGGTGCAACGCCAGAAATAGGATTCGTTCTATTTGATTACAGTATGTATCACTGAGCAGGAGATATGTCACTTCTCGACATATCATCCAGTTCCAGAGAAGCAAATGCATAAAGCCAATTTGACAAAGGGGTCAATATACAGCATCCAATAAAAAAGAAATCTACAAGATCTGCCAAGAGCTATAAACATCAAAATAATGGCCTCACTGTTCAACAAATATATTCAATTGGCTCCTCTTTTCTTATTTGTTTCTGGGATCATTTTATATTTTTGGCCATTTACAAAGTCGTAGAAGTCAAACATGATACACGACTGTGAAAAGTACATCACGTCTGTACGGCAGGCAATCATGGGAGATGATGCGGGGCTCATTGATTGCACGCAAGTTGCATGATTATGTTCAGCACCGAGAATTCCATTGCACTCATATCTCATTACACTTCTTCCTGAATGGCAGCCATTTTGATCGGGTGCTGCTAAAGCACATAGAATAGAGTTGAAACAAGAGAACACCATCAGCCTTCACATCGACAGGAAATGTCTTTATGGATTTACTAAAATGAGAATCCTGGATGGTGTAAATTTAGAAATTAGGATTTTAAAATCTATCGTGTCACCAATGCATCATGTGTTTCCCCTCCGTCCCCTTCTCCCTTTTATGATATCTGTTTATATTGGACCTGTACAATATGAATAATGTAGAGTAACCAATCTCATTACCATGCGCAGATATAGAATACAGATTATTGTATAACATTTGCATAAAATTATGCTTCTTGTTGAAGGAGAGGGAGCGTTTCTTTCTGGAGTTGATTTATTGGGTTCATTTTGATGAGAAAGATTAGGTTTGAGTTACATACAATGGCATGAATGTAAAATGTATGATGCTTTAGTTGGAATTCAACACCTCGAAAAGCGATTTTAAAAGTTTTAGACATATTTTAGTCAGGAGGACTTGAGGAAAATTACACACAAACATTAATTCTCATTAGCACCTTCAAAATGTAATTGTTTCAAAATGCAACGCATGCATATTTTGCGCCTTCTTTTGCATAATATGCTCATTTACAAATCTTCACAGCTGATTTATTCTTCTCATAAAGCAAATGCAACATTTCATGGCTGTTATTGTATTATACACGAAGTAGAGACAGACTAAATGGAAATTTGCTGGAAATGCGGTTTTCAGCTGCGAACAGAAATCTAAACAAGACTTGATTTTTGTCCGGTTATATTCTGTCTGCTTTTCATTTTGTCGTCTGCTGTGCATAAATCAGTAGCATGTTATGTTGATAAAAAACATCATTTTCGTTTAGTTTAGAAAAAACAGCAGCATACTTAAAAAATATATTTCACTGGATGTTTTTGGAGGAAACGATAATATAATCAGGTGGAGTGGCCAAGTGTTTCACTCAGAGGAATAATCCTGTTTGTAACATATAACATAAGGGATTAGCTTCTTTCCAGAAGTCTGTCCTTGCCCAGCTAAGTGGTAAATAGGAGTTCCTCATATATTTTAATAGAGAGTTGTCCTTAGAGCTGGTCAGTGCTTGGTGTTGGCAGGGTGCCTTAGTACCTTCCTCCTGAATAGCTGGTACACTTATATAATATTGTATGCCAGGAAAAAGTGTTGTCAGGATGAGGGAGAACTGTGGGTGGGGTTATACTCATATAATGGTTATATAGGTTTATAGAGAATGTTTGAATTTTTTGGGTGTACACGTTGAGAGGATGAGGCCAGGCAGACGGGTTCTTCTGTAATACTGCCAACCTCTGAAGAGCTCAGAAAGGAAATTGAAATCTGGAGTTTAATGATTCTGATTCCATTTCTAAATCTTTTCATAATTCTTTCTGAGGCAACACCAAATAATTGATACAATATAGTATGTATTTTTATACTGTATATTACTGTATAAAAAAATATGTGCATATATTTTTAAACTGTATGTTGTTCATTGTGTGTCCTTTAAAGGAACAGTTCAGCATAAATTTAAAATTCAGTCAACATTTACTCACCCTCTTGTCATTTCAATCTTGTATGACTTTCTTCTGCATAACACAAAAGATATTTTGAAGAATGTTGTTAATCGAACAACGGCGGTACCCATTGACTTGCATTAGTTTTGTGTCCATACAATAGAAGTCAATGGGTACCTCTGTTGTTTGTTACCAACAATCTTCAACATATCTTCGTTTGTGGCCCGCAGAAGAAGAAAGTCAAATATGTTGGAAATGACAAGAGGTATAGTAAATAATGACAGAATTTTCATTTTGGGTTGAACTATCCCCTTAAAGCAGCTATTTGTAACTTTTGCTTCTCTGTAGCATTTACGGGTTACTTTATGTTCTTATTTATACAGTATGTGTGTTGAAAAACAACTGACATTTCCTGTGAAATCCTGACAACTCAGTTTATACAGTAAATCCCTATTTTAAGCACACTTCAAATATTTATTCTAACTTGAAAAGATATGGATTGCAACTTTAAGTGTAGCACAATACAGTAATAGTGAATGAGCGAGACTTTATAGACCCGTGTGTTTGTTGTGATTTAGTTTAAAAAGCATACTCTTTTCTGTTCTGTTGTTTTAGTAGTATAGCAAACAATCCGAATATTTAGGGATGGATCTCCGTTCACACGGACAGAAAGATGCAGATGTTAAACCAGGAACAGCTCCTGTCATCTAATCATACACATGTTAATTAATTGAGGAACCTTGTAATCGTGCGGGAATCCAACACAGCTTTTTTAAATGCCTCGATCTGATCGTGCGTCAACGTCGGGACCCTCCTGTGACGCTAATTAGAACGAATTAACACCAAAACCCTTGTAAGATAAATACAGGCATTAGCGAACGTACACGTTTCTGGCCACAGTTCAGTCCCCGTGCGCTCTTTGGCCCGTAGGCCTCGTCGTTCTGAACCAGGGGAGTCGTTTAAGGATGAACAGTTTAATTACAGTGCTAATAAGTGTTGCCACAGTCGTTCTAATATTATTCTGGGAGAATACTACCATGTCATTACCCTCCTCCCCCAGAGGAGAGCTTCCTATTAATCATAATGAGGAATTTGTTAGCATGTGGTCATGTCAGTTGGGATCAATTTCTTTTACCTAAGCTTCCTGTGAAGCTGCCAGGCGCTCGGGGCGGAGTGTGGATGGGATCGATTTACAGTCCCGCAGCTATTAGGCCCTGTTTTGTTTTTGTTGTTTTTGTTATTTGATAGCTCATTTGCATCGCCGCAGCAGCTGCCGAATGTACATCGTAGTCGTTTGTTGACCTACTCGCACAGATACCTTCTTTCTTTTCACACTGTACGTGTTGTTTATTTTAGGATGCTGCTCATACTAGTGGCCATATTGCTTGACGATAGATCGATTTGAATTGCTAAAAACAAGATCATTTGCTTAAGTAGTTTATGCAATGAAGCTGTCAGATTGGATAATCACAATCTACACCGGGCGTGGATTTGTCAGAAGCAACGTTGAAGCAAAATGGTTCCCAGCATGCCACAAGATCGAGAAACGTGAATCTAAGAAAAACTGGCGAAATGGAGTGCGTGCATGTCAGGGTTTGTTCTGAAAGCAGTAAGCACATTCGGGTGTAGGTGAGGGAGGCTGTTGGCCAACTGTTGCTAGATGGATTTGGTGTCAGTTTGATGAGGTTAGGTCTGAGGTTTCACTTTTTCAACTAAAGGCCGCCTCACACTTTCCACTGGCACATTCATATGCAAATAGTGGCTGATAGAGGGTAAGAGCTAAGCAGATAGAACAGGGCACGGACACAGAGAGTGAGAGAGAGAGACATGTGAAAGGTCACAACAGTGAAAACATAGAGAGAATCTTTATAAAAATGGATTTGGTGTGGAGCTGCTGTTATAAATATCTGGCTGCCATTTGAGTGGGAGAGAGAGTGACGTTAAAATGAGAAATGAGGTTGTATTAAAGGTGCTGTCTGTAATTAATATTTTCATGGATCTATTAACAGAAATGGAATATAAATATACACAAAAATGTCTTCAGTATAATATAAAGACCTGAAGCTTTATGTTTTTATTACCTTGGAATGAGCTATTTCTATCTACACCGTTGGTCCTCTTGCATGAGATTCGTCATGTTGTTTCTACTGCAGCCCTAGACGAATAAACTACTCTACAGAGTGCGTTTCATAAATATGTTATCTCCTTTAGCTAAGAAGCGAAGATTTTATGACATCATAGTTCTGTGTCAGCCACTGTTGTGCTTTGAAAGGGGGAGAGTGAGGCGTTGGTTGCAATTCGTAACCTCCCCACTAGATGCCAACAAATTTCAGACACTGGACCTTTAATCAAGAAAATAAGGAATATAGCTATACACAAGCTTTTGTGTGGTTCTAAAGTTTCTAAAGATGTTATTTATACATGCATATATGTATATAAACCGTACATATACTATTCACTTTTTTATATTGTTATAATTATTGTACAAAAATTATAGTTTTTCCATTAAACTATTAAATTTACCGAATTCTTAGACAATTTCAGTCTTGTGTGAGCTTTGCATCAAAGCAGTATTTGTATGACATAGTAGAACCCTACAGTATAGTATGTAAAGCATACAATATTGGTCACTATGTTGGCAAATCAACACAGTGATTTAAAAAGAGACATTATCATAAACTTTCACCAATGAATGCAGCAAGACTGAAAATGGGATGTTATGCTTTTATAATTTTGTAAAAATATTTTTCTCCCCTTTAATCGAATTGAGTGGCCTCATGGCACCAGTTGTAATAGTGTTTCATAAAGAAGCACATCTCATAGTTTAAGAATAGCCACATGTTAGATCAGCCTGATCACATTAATCACAATCAATAAGCTAGCATGAAATTAACTGTCATCCGTGCGCAAAAACCAATCAGATCGGCCCATCAACTCGCGCACTTAAAAGGTCGCAATGTGATAGGCTTTCATTAGGATTATTGCCATTTCATTTCCATAGAATTATCTCGAGCAGGCATAATGAAATGAGATGTGCTGCTCGGATGAACAGAAATACAAACATCCAGCCATTGACAGCCATCAGACACGGGTCCCTGAGATGTCTCACTTTATTTCTCTCTACCTCTTTCGAAACACAATAAAACCTGAACTGAGAAAACCTCTAATGGCGGTTCCATATTTCCCCATCCGTCTCAGCAAAAATATACCCAATTTATACATTTGATATCCATTTTTCATGGATTTAAAGAATATATAAGATGTAAATTGGTGTTTTTTTGTGAAGCAGACAGATCAGCTGAATTTGCAGTGTGTGGTGCTGAGTGGACTATAGCAGGCAGGCAGGCATTGTAGGCTGCTGTAATTTCCCAGGTGTGCTGCACAGATGGGTCATGAGCTTTATCACACAGTTAACCTGCACTGACTCAGCTGAAGCTGGTTCGAGCTTCCTGAATGTGTGAACGCACAAGCTACACGTCTACTGTAAAACAAGCACGGCAGTCTGTACGTGCTGAGGGAATAGGAGGGCTGTGGGGTCAGGAAGGTTGTAAGTTCATGTTGTCAAAACATGGAACATGTAGTGTCCAAGACTAACTAAACGTTTTTTCCTTGTGAAAAATGTAATTCAAAAATATTATAAATATTTTTTCGGCATATATTCTTGAAGCGAATCCTGTGAAACCTAAACTACTTGCCTGCAGTAGTTCACGTACAAGCAGAAATAATACTGTTGAGCTCGCAAAATGACTCAAAAATTGTGTTTTGATTTAGATCATCAGTCAAATGTGTCTCCATTTTATATTGATTCAGTTGTAAGATGATCATATAATGACCCATAATGTTGATTTAACAGACTGCTGTTGGTTTACATTCGAGCCACCTGGGTCCGTCCTGCACAGGTTTATCCACGCATGGCTCTCTGTTATATTCCACTGCTCACATGAAAGGATTTCATTCACCCCCTCATTTTAATTACCAGTGTACTAATTACATCAAATCACTGACATCTTTATCTGATACAGCAGAGACTTCAAAGACTAAGCGTCAGTCTAAAGGTCTGTGTTCAGGGAAGAAAACGTTCAACAAGATCACCATCCTCACGTTCAGCCTTGTTCCCCAGCTGGGATTATGTGTTGACCGAACATTTTTGACTGTTTATTTATCGTTTCTCTCTTTCTATTTGCAGTACAACAGTGAAAACATGTTCATGAGTATGCCAGAGACCAGCCAGGACTTTGTGCCAGGGAACCAGGTGGGTTAATTACTGCTCACTCCTTTTGTTTTAAGTCGTAATTAAACAAATTTAAGCCGGCACGTCGCAAATTAGAGCCGCTATCAGTCGCCACCATAATCAGGGGCTATTATAACATGTAAACAAAGCGTTTAAGGCTTTGTTCCGGCTTAATGAAATGAAGCTTTAATGCATATTGTCGTAGCCTTTCATTTCCTGCATTTACACATTCATTAAAAACAAACTACACATCACGGAACAGACAGCAAACAAGGTCTATAAAAGGCAGAATGTGCAGCCCCTGAGCCACACTCCTCCAGTTAAGGTCATTACTTACCGGTTTATTTTAGGATACTTTAGCTTGTTTTATATCTGAACAACCAACATAAAAGCCGGTGACACCGCTAGAAAGTTCAGCAGATAGATGTTTAAAGATGGCTCTGTCTTTCTAAGAAAAAGCCTAGCTTGTTTAAATATTTAAAGTGAAACATGGAAGTCAGTGCATTGAGGTCAAGGGTGAACATGCCTGCTGGAGGAAAGCAGGTTGTCTTAAAGGACCTTTAACATGTTTGCCTAATGAATTAAGGCTAGAGATTAATTAGCGCCCCTCAGGACACCTGACAATGAATTTGGCAGGCGGGCGGTTTTACCATAGATCATGTGCATGTATGTTTAGGCAAAACACTACTTGTAAGGCATCACAAGAAAAAGAGGATAGAATAGAGTCCCTGTAAATTATTTCTCAAAAACAAGCAAAAGAAGTTACAAGTAAATGACATTACAAGCAAGTTAAAAGTATTATTTTCACAACCAATTGAACAGATATTTCATTAAAAAAAATCAAATATTTATATAAATTATTATGAATATAAATAAAATATGAATAGTTAAAATATCAGCCACTAACCAGACCAATCAACAAACACAGACTTGAAGTTCACATCGGGCCTGGCAAGTGCGTGCAATGAAACGTCTATAAATAATGTTGCTGATCCATTAAAATATTTCCTTCCTGCTTCTGTCATGGGCTGTTTGGGTTTTGCCTATTTTTATAAAATCATTGATCTGAACTATGTGCTTGTATTCCATGAAATTTATCCGAGCTACGCTTTGACATTTCAAAACCTCAAATACAACCACACACAATAGGATTTGGAGATATTATACAAGAACTTGTCTGCAAAGTGCCTTACCGCATACAATCAGAGCCCTGAATTCAATCTGTTTTGCGGATCACAGAGTTTGGCCTTTAATGTTATATACTGTGAAACAGCTCTCGCTCGAGAATAACTCCCCCTTCCTCTCTCACTTTACAAGTCATAGAAGTGTTATGAATAATTATTCCATTTGCAAAAGTAAATTTAATAATGAAACACGTTTAAAAAAGCTGTCCATATGGGTTGGCAACCTGCTTCAAACTTCTCCTGTCTTATGGTTTGACATTAGTAACGTTTAACAGGTCTCAGTTCTGCAGAAACGTGTGAAGGTGCAATTCACACCTTCCTCACGCATGTCGAAAACTGTATATTTAAATCTAATTGTGAACACATTCGCAGCAGTTTGACAAAGTTGCGGCTCTTTATTAACTGGCAGAAGTTTGTCGGGCGAAGACCTGCCATTTACATCATCTGCAAAAATGTTCCACTTATTAATGTCGAATCGCATGTGTTTTATGCTCGCCATGTGACAATTTTATGTGGTTCCCTCCACTTCTAAAAGCTCTTAGATAAGCGTTTACAGTGGATTGCTATATAGAGAATCAGAAGGTATTAATGCGTAACCTCTAGGCTGTAGAAGCCTGGTAGTGTTATTGCTCTCAATAGTAAGAGGAAGAATAAATAAAAGATATACGAGTCATGTATTATTCAACGCTCAGTAGCAAATGCATTCAAGAGAATGTAAAGAAAAGTGCACTAAATTACAGGTCACTAGTTTGTTTCATGAGTTGATACGGCTTTAAACAGGAATGGCTGCATACTGCCTTATTCTGCCGCCCATTTCACGGCCAGAAATTTATTTCAAATTTGCTTTCTGGATTGTAAGCTCTGGTCAGTATGCTCACGCTGCATGTTTGCTGCAGATTTAATGCAGATGAAAGATACATTGTCAATGGAAAGCTGTGCAGCACTCCAGAAAGCATGGCAAATTGATGAAAGTTAAATAGTATTGCATGTGCTGTCAATTCTTGTTTCCCTACTGTGTTGGTTGACCCCATGGCCTTGTATCCCTCTGTAGTTTCGTGTACCTGCCAGTCCCAGCCAGACACAGCACGGCAACAAACAGGCCACTCACTGGAAAAGAGAGAACCACAACCACACGGACGGCCAACGTCTGACATGGGTAAATAGCTCCGCGCCAGACGAAAAAGATCTGTTTGTGATTCATCTGTACTGTGCTTACGTCTGTTTTAAGACTTATGTGTTTCCCTGCATCTTGCACTCCATTGTTGTGCGTTCTTTTGCCTGTGAATTCCACCTTCAAGTCACATTAATGAATAGGATTGCTACAGCTTTTGGAGCTTGAGTGAAATACTCCTTATATGTATCCCTTGAAGTGTTTAGTGTTGTGACATGCTGTACTGTGGTACGTTTAAAACTATTTTTACATTTGCATCAGCTCATTAACCTTTTTACTGTCAATGAATTTATTGAGAATACACATAAAATGCACAATCCAAACTAACGTGTTCATTCATCAATGCTTTAAAATAAATAACAATAAAATAAGCGACTTGGCAGATTTTTGCTCTCCAAAAAAAATCACTTTAGAGTCTTTTTCCTGCATTCTTTATATTTCTAATAAACTGATGTGTGTAAATTGTGAACTTTTAAAGGAAACTTAAGTGTTCCACTGAAAGAACAGTTTTATTTAAAAGGTTATTTATTTAAAAGTTGAATACAGTACAAATTTAAAGCTAAGATTAGTGCGCTTTTAAGGTTTGTTTTTTTCTACAAAAACAGAAACATTTTTAATTTTTTGGATAGTGCCAAAAGGTTATAACCTACATTTAAAAAGACTTTAACATAGTTGTTAAATAAACATGTTAATTCTAAAATAAGTTTTACATGCATTGAAGTCTAGCATAAATAGTGCAGTCAGTCTCTACAGAACAGTCAACGAGTATATTATACATCAATCTACTTCCTTTTGTCGTTGTTCTGCGGTCTCTATTTTGTGCAGTTTTTTACTTCCTCCCATTTTGTTCTCTCTCTCTCTTTCTTTCTTTATCTTTCTTTACCTTCCTCTCTCCACGTTTCTCTCTGTTGGGAACAGGTAATTACTTTTATTGGCAACAACAGTTGAATTCACCTTGACCTCAGTGTGTGGTGCGCAGCCAGCAAGCTTTCTCTTGCTTTTAAACACACATTAACTGAATTTGACTGAAGTGTACCCATGTGCCTATTTTAAACTTCACACTCGGGAAGCTAAAGCTAAACCTCAAAACCATCCTCAGCTCCAGCACTGAAGGCAAACATTTTATGCCGAAGTCTGTCTTTTAATCTGCTTTATAATACGAAGGATATCTTTAAATCAGACAGGGCAATTTCACCAGTTAGGGAGAAGTTTTGGTCTTGTCTCAGAAACCAGGAGGAGGTTTCCTTTCAGATAGAAAAAGGAGCATCGTCGATCGTGTTTGCAGGGATTTAACTTGGATTTTTGTAGTGGAGACATCTTGATGTGATTGTGATCCTGGTGCACAAGATCCGAGACTGACCAAAAGTAAAGAGAAAGCATTGTCGCAAAACCACATAAAATCACTTGATGAGGACTGCTTTCTGTTTTGTCTAGAGATATTTCGAGATTGAAACCAGACATTTTAGTGGGACGTTTGAATGGCTCGTTAATCTGCTTTATAATTGGTTGCAGGTGGTATTGGGGGAGGAGAAATCTAATTCTAGAGAGTCTGATTGGACAAAAATGTGTTCAGTGCATGACAAGTCACAAATTTTTTTGTAATACTTTTCCAGAGGAGGAATTGAATTTTAAATGTGTACATTGTGCGATTTTTTTGTGGTTGGATAAGGTATTTAAAAACTGAGCTGGTGACCATGAGACTATTGTAAAGAAAATGAACATGTTAAAATTGTGTTTAAAGCTGCAGTCTGTAACTTGTTTTGGTTGGAAAGAAATACAAATCAGCTACTGTGCAACTTTACTCAGATTTGCACAAGTAAACTAATAATAATGATTTATTATGTGAGCTGTCGGGTGAGATTTTACAGTAAACATCAGTTTGAGATAATTTGATAATTCAACCCATGTAAACATGTAAAGTGTCTTTCAGTTTTATGTCTCAAACAGGGTTTGCCATAGAGAGGCAAAAGTAACGGATTGCAGCTTTATAAACTAGCGCTAATCTCACGGTCGAAATCTCTGGCTGTTTGCCATCACAACCCTCCTGTTCGCCCAACAACACTTTTAAAAACCTCATAGCTACTTAAAGTGAGAAAACATGATACCGTTCTCCATCCAAACAACCCAGAGATCTGTTTCTCCCTATTAGACATAACAATAATAACAGCCCTGCAAATCTCAAATCAACGAGATGTTAAAATACACAGAGCATTTGCAGAACAGAGCGGGTCTGCTGTCTGTCTGCTCACAGGTTCCTCGCTATCTCACCATCTCTCGTCCTCCCTCTTCCAACCCAAACCATGTGTTTCTTGGCTTTTAAATAAAAGCCACATTTATTAGCCCAAAATGGTGGAGTGCTGAGCACATGTTGGCCCACAAGCGCTCTGTAGTTTATTTATTTTAATGCAGCAGCAAGATGAAGTGGTGTGTGCCAGCGATGCTAGATAAAGCCGACTACAGCATACACACACCGATCACTAAAAATATACACAGTTCTCATATTTCTGAACCCGCCTCAAAGGCACTGCTTCAGCGAGGAGTGAAAGCGCTCACTTTGACTCGCAGTGCAAGCAATATTCGTTAAACAGCCGTTTTTTTTTGCGCAAATTTGATAAGAGCGATGTTTAATATTTCACTGAGCTTTTGGGCGCCCGGTCCGTGTAATAGAATATGCGATCAAAGCGTATGTATACATATGCTCATGCAGAAATTTTTGTTTGTTTCTAAACAGAATGTATTTGCATAGTGGGATGGTTTGACGTGCATATGTGATGGGGATGCTGTCAGATTGTTGTGATGGTTTATATACTGTAGAGGTGCTGGTGGAGGAGTCTCCATCCCTCTCCCCTCCCCCCAGATGTTGCAGAACTCTTGGGGGACCAGCAGAAAGCTGTGCATTTTAAACACGCATAAACTAACCTTGCACTCTCCCCCTGGGACTGAAGAGGCCCGTTCTTACTTGTGTTTTTAGTGTATTTCAGATATAGAAAAAAAACATTCTCTTGAGCCAAACTAAAGTACTGTACAAATACGACATATTGAGAGAACGTTATGCCAGGTTTTGCTGCCCGAGTTTTGGGCTGAAATCATCTAGGGTTGTTTCTCCCGTAATATGCATTATTCAGACAAATTGCATATTCATGCATGCATAAGCCTTAAGCTCCTCAAAAGCATCTATGCAGCGCTTCTGGACAGGGAGTGGTCGCTCCTGGACCGCACTACTGTGGTTTTGATCCCAATCTGTATATTAGAGACTCAGGGGTGTGCGTTTTCTCTGATGTCACGGCTCGGGTCAGTCAAGTAGACAGGGAAGCTTCACACGCCCTCCTGTCACCCCCATTAGACAAAGTAAAAACCTCCTCCGAAATGCTTGACCTTGATGGTTGCACAAGACAGACAAGCCCTTCTCCATTTATCCAGAAGCTCTCAACAGTAATCGGCAGCTCAGCAGGTTCGAGGTTGTTTTGGGGGCCCAGCCAAAGAATGTAGCATTCAAATGATCACCGCCCCTGGGTCCCAGAGGTATTCATTACAGGCTGAATTGCTTTCCTTGCCTCTCTCTCGCAATCTCAGCCTAGATGGCAAATGAAAAGACGGGTGGAAAAAAATGGGGCACCTTATTAAGTTTAACTACTGTAGCATTTAACCTGACATCTTCATTATTCAGAATTACATTATGAAAAAGCCGCCTCATCCGCGGGCACAGGTTACCGTTGTTTACGCTTCCTTTTGCTCTGCTTTGGCAATTTAATTGGCGGAAGGGCAACGCAACATGTCGGAGCGCCCCTTGTGCCGCACGGTACACTGGGTAATGATCCACAACCCATCCAGGAGTGATTATTTAAATACACATCAAAAACGGATTTGCAAATCGTATTAAAACAATAATCAAGATCATTAGTCATAAAAGTTACATTTTTCATAGTTAATGCAACAATGGTGTGTATCTCTTATCTGAAAAGTGCACGTTTTCTCAACCACCTCATTCAGAGTCATATCTCAGTTTTGCGTGCGTTTCTTATATAATGACTGCCTGTCAAGATGCAAGGCTAATCGACAATCTCCACTGAAATTTAATGCGTAATTTCTGCTAGTGAAGCATTTCTGCCACTCATCGCAACACATGTTAAAAACACAAGTGTTCATATCGTTCCATTCTGTCTCATTTCTTTTCTTATTTTGAGTGTCGACTACATCAGATACTGATGACGGTTCACCCATTTCACGCTTTTCTCTCTCTGCTGTGAGGCTTTGATTGACTGCTGACTGTGATGTCGTCCATAGACAATGATTCCATACAGCACATCATGACCATCATCAGTAATTGATAGTAGATTTAAATGACTCTCCTGCTCATTTGCCATTCATCTCTCAGCAGTCCCATTACCCTTGTGCTATTTGACAGGCAATCACCTCGCTGCAAGATTTGTTGTCCGGTTGGAATGATGTCACACGAAATGGGCTAGGACCGGCACATTGTGCATTTTAGAAGTTGTTGTTTTGCCTGCCTCACAAAAACGGTTGCGTGTGTCGCAATGGGGGTTGTTGGGAAACTATGTGTCAACCAAATTCTGAAGAATCAAAAGTGAGGTGAGAAATGTTATTTTTGTCCCCTTTATTTTTCAACAGAAAGCTCAACGTTTAGAGAAAAGCGCACACTATTTGGTTGTCAATCTAAATTAGGGGTTAAATGTGATCTGAAGGTAATTCTATTATGAACAGTAAACACTGGACTGGAATGTAGAGATGCAGTATGGGTCATTTTTCACATTCTCGACTCTCGACTCGACTCTTAGATTCGGTTCTTATTAAGTTATTGAAATCGGCTTTTTGTGACCATGTTTTTTTTAGCTTGATACAAAAATATTTCAATTACCACAGACACGACTATGGAAAGATAAACGAAGCATGTTTAAATGTCTCATCTTCAGCTGTTGGAATTGGAAAAAATGAATAACTGACTCATAGTGCAAAATTGCTTTATTCAGGTAGAAAATGTATTTATTCAGACAATCTGGAACGTTTTTGCAGTTGGATGTTAAAGAAGTAGATGGTGTTTTCAGATGGCACAATGGTTTGGTGCGTTTATACTCACTGTGTTTTAAGTCTATAAAAGGAACGCACGTTTTGCATTACTCTTAATTTTTGTACATTTTGTACCTTTTTGTCAGAGCCGCACACCACAGCACAGGGTTTGTGATTTCCTGTGTCGTCTTTCTTTGCTGCTTGTTTATACATCACAGTGTCACCCAAAAGAAAGTGCAAAAACATGGAAAAAGAACGACAAAGAAACATTACAAATAACCTTATGATTCAGCCTTGACTTGAAGTCATTTATCTCTCAACTATTTTTTTCACCTTTTTGATTGTATTTAAATGTCAATAATTGCAAGAAATAAGTACATTATTTGCATTTATCAAAAGCAATACAGTCAAACAGTCATCTTTTTTTATGTGATTTTTTTTTTTTTTCTTTGGCAGTCAAATCATTTCTCTATGGGCTTTACTGTATGAATTATGCCAGCATATTTCCCACAAACAAACGCAGACATCTGTGAAGCACAACACAATCAAATATGCAAATGAGCATGATACATTGGCTTTTAGAGGCAGAAGTAGGAAGCTCATTAAAACGATTATTGCAATCCTTAAAAGTAACAGTTGGACCGTTATTTGAGTTGAGCTTGAATTTGGAAGCAATTTCATACCTAATTGCCTGTAGTTGGCTGTCTGACAGGTTCATTTAGTTTGCTGCAAATAAAAGCTATGTATTAGAGATAATAAAGCAGGCAAAAAGAAGAGCCCCTTTGAAGGTAAAAAAAAGAGGAATCATATGAGTCATTTCGAGTTGAATCGGAGGCGAATTTGCCGTTCTCTTTTTCTCGTGAAGTGTTGTGCTCTTAGACTTGAATTTAAACTACGGTTTTGGGGGAGGGTACGGCTTCATATGTTCTCTGGTGTAGATAATAAACTTCATACATGCAATTGCGATCCACTCTCACAGCCTGCAGATATCTGTATATGTATATTTCTTCCACAGTATTTTACTCCAGGGGAGTGTTTACAGAATAATTCATGATTTTGCTTGGATTTGTACAGCCTTTCATCTGCTTATCTGCTTTACATCTTTTCATCACAGTCTAAACTGACAAGGGCCAGAGGAGGGTGTACTGTACTACAGAAGCCAAAGCAAAACTTCACAGTCAAACCAAAGGGACCGTTCAGCTTCATAAAAGCAGCCTTTTGGTGTAGTTTAATGAGATTGATTGACCATTTGCATATCATTTTACTTCCTCAAGTGCTCAAAATGCATCACTGTAACGTGTAAGGTGCTATGCCGTACTTTATTCAGTATTTCATTTGTTCTGTTTATATAGTTGGGATGAGTTTCTTTTCTGTTATTGATACAGTGTGAATCATAGCCACCGCTGCACGGCTTCAGCTGCAAAATATAGAACATCAAAGACTGTCGGTTTTTAGCGAGACTGCAGCAGAGATTTTTTGTTCATGTCATAACCCACCTTATTCTCTTATTTATAAGTATCAAATGGACAGCCTGTCCTTGTTCTTGCCTGCGGTTAACCCCCCATTGTGCCGTATTTCAAACTAACTGTTTGCAAAAGCCTTTTCATACTGCCATTGGAGACACTCCACAAGACCTGTGCATTTCACCCTCATTTGCTTTTAAAGTTATAATGCACCATTTTTATCAGGGTGTTTTACTTACAAATACATGTTCTTAAATGATAGCAGAATGAAATGAAATAAAATAAATATAATTGTGATTTTGTTCATGAGTATGCAGCCATCTAACTGTACATAAGGTGCATCGGTGTTGCATGAGTAACCTTTCTGTTCTGTTTCTCTGTTTAAATCAGCAGTCCTATCCAGTGCCCAGTCTTGGGGACGAAGACTTCAACATCCCCCCTATCACTCCTCCCGAACACATGCTTGCACACTTGCCCGAATCTGAGTACCATACTCTTTGCCCCCCTGTCTCCCAGAATGGACTGCACCCCTTTCACCTGCAAGGAATGGACCTGACTGGCATGTCAGTCCCCAACATGTTGGGCCAAGATGGAGGCCTGCTCACCAACTCCCTCTCAGTGGTGAGTACCTCTGTGTTTTTTTCTGGCTGGACCCGAAGCATTGGGGAATATTATTCTGATATAAAACGGGTGAGAAAATAAATATTAGTTAAAATGTGATCAAGCAAGGGCTATGACACGTTTTAGTGAGCACTCGGTTAAGTTAAATTACAGGTCGACCTAACATGCCTGCAGTCATGTTTACACTTGCAGTGTGTACCGATGATTTGATGACTAATGGTCCGAAAAGAAGGTGACTATAAATAATACGCAAACAAATGCCAAGAACAAAAGAAAGCTACACAAAAATCGACCTATTACTTTTGATTTCATTTTTGAAGCAATATAAAACAACAAATAATGGCAATTTAATGTTTATATTGAGTGGAATATAAATATAATATTATTAGATTGTGTCAAGTAAAAGTTGTTTCATAAACCGTAAAGCCATAAATTGTCTAAACATGACATGGAACTAGAACATGAATCAAAATAGTATCTGAAAACCCAAAACCATATTGGGGACATTCCCTCCTCATTTCAGGAGTAAGCACGCCACTGGTATGGAAATAGCTGTTATTCAACTTGACCAAGAATACAGAGTTTCTTTCTTTGTGGAAGAAAATGGCATTGTGAGATTGACGTCTTGCAGCGGAAAAAAGACCAGTGCACCCGCTCTCCTTTGAGATGTCGCTAATGCATTTCTCATGACGGAATTACGCAACACCAAAGTCGTTCAGTGCACAAACAAGTATTTAATTGACACAAATGAAATACCTCAACAGAGATTATAAGAGGCTGAAGCGACATATAGAATGATTGAGATAGCGCACAGCAAATGAGAGCTAATGTGATTTAATGCACAGTGAAACAATGCCAAATTCCCGTTGGATTAAGTTAATTAAATATAAATTAGCATCAAGGCACTCTTCCTAATGCATTCTTGCCATATAGCTGTACTACATAGTTGAGCAGAAAATGCACTTTTGAAGCTTGGAGAAAAATAAAAGAGAAGGATTACTACAACCATGTATCAATTAATTATTTGATTTAAATTCATAAAAGATGATTATAAATTGTTTTTTGGCTCCAAGTTATTTTTTATTATTTTATCAATAATAATTAAACCCATGTTAAGTACCTTACCTTATCTTTTTAAAATACTGTCCAAATCATTGTCACTTCTGAAGAAATGAAACCCAAACCTTAAATTTTGGTTAGGTGCAAGTAACCTCATTATGTGATTATGATACATATCTGGCGCTGGTGATGTGACTAACTGTGGTTAGAGATGGATGGGAGATGTGCTGCTAATCTGAGGTTTGAGTCAAACTGAAACTTCACTTCTTCATCTCTCACCTTTTGTTTTCCACACACTCCATGTTCACGGCTGAACCAAAATATTGAGTGTTAATTTCGTGCGTGTTAAACCCCTGAACGGTCCTGCTTTTTTTTACCTTTGTTACACCATTATTAAGACTGCACAAATTATTTATTCATTTTTCAAAATGAAAAAATAATGGTAAAATAACAATTGCCACACTGTCCGCAACGGAAATAATAGTACAGTTCTTTCTAGAAACACATTAATGTTCCGTCATAGATAGTGCCCCTCTAAAACTTTAGCTTACAGAAGACAAAGAAAAATGCATACGGGTGGTTAAAAAACACGGAACGACATACGAAAAGATATTGAGATTCACAAAGGCATTTGTTCTTTTCACCTTAATGTTCTCAGTGCTCGGAGAACATCCATTTAGAGCGGCTATGAATTATGGTTGCCAGGCAACGGGACAGAGAGCTTGTAGCTGCAGTGGAGAATGAAAGAGCTAGCTGATGGAATTAATTTTCTCTCTGCATTAGCCTGTTGGAGCTGCCTTCTCTGCCGGAACATAGAGTGCATTTATGTGTCTCTTACATTTTGCATTCATTTTATAGGTCTCCCAGCTTGCATTGTTTAGGGATAGTCGAGCGCTTTAAAAAGTATTAGATTAAAAGGAAAATTATCTCCTAAGGTTGCCCCTCCTCATTGCATTAAAAAGAATGGAAATAAATGTAATAGAATAGCCAAATGGATCTCCCGGTCCTGAGAAATGGGGAAGGGCTCTTCGGTGCCGAACAGAATCTGCCTGCTTTTTAAACATCATAATGTGAGAGATGAGATTTTATCAGGACGTTCTGATGATTTCGGTGATTCGCGTAAAACGCGACTAATTTATTGGAAATGCTCAGGTCGGTTTGCTTTCCAGAAAACCGCACGTCCGCTTAAATAAGCACAAGTTGATGTGTGTAAAATGTGCAAATCTAAACAGAGCTGACAAAGGAGGAGAGAGAGAGAGAGAGAGAGAGAGAGAGCAGTAAACAGCAGTCACATCGTCCATCATCACAGCAAAAGCCACTAAATCCTCATCCAGCAGTGGCCTAAATAAAAAAAAAGAAACCGTAATGGACATAAATCTCCATTTATTGTGAATTCGCTGCAAAGCCTTCAGTTTACAGCACTTTGCTGCGCACATCAAAAACTAGAAGCACACTTAAAACATGGTGCAGGTTGACACTGCTATTAGATTGCCTGTGCAGAGATCATTTACTGTAAAATTGAAAAGAAGACACAATTAAAGATTTAAATATGTGTTCATTGTCCTTTGGATCAGGTCCTCCTTATTTGAGCAATGGATTTTTTAATATTAGACTTTTCTCTGTATTACTGTCACCTTGAGTGTAAGAAGTATGTGTGAAAACCACACCATTCTCAATTTTTCTGTAGAACATTCGAGACGTTGAAAGCCCAGCATGACATCAAATGGCACAAGTTACTCCTATTAGTCTGCTTACACATAAATCATTTACAGTAAAGTTAAATAGAGAGACAGGTATTTGCTTGCAGTTGGGTAAAATTTAGCCATAGAGCAATTAAACCCTGGCATTTACAAATGACAGATGGTTTAATATGGCTTCGAGCTTTTAAATTCCGAATTACCTCACTTCTCATATGTACTCCTGCGTGTCATAAATATTGGGTGTTTTCCATCATGTAGACTTTGACAAGCTATTATTACCAAAACGCCAGAGCCATTTGGAAGTGGATTAACTCATGGGGAAAGAAAAGAATAACTGAGATTATGCAAGTATACAGTCATATTTCACATGCACTTAGCGTTTACATTCCTGCGATGGAAAAGTGGGGTGTTTTTTAGCCTTGAAACACCAACAGTCTTACACAAGGACATGAAATACATACACCCTTATTACACCGCCTGAAAAAGTCCTTATCATTGGCCTGTGGTTTTATTACCCTGCGCAAACAATTGGCTCTAAACTAGTCCAGTACTCAAGCTATTTATACCTTTTTAATGGAAACAGAAGGACATGAAAGTGCCCCTGAAGTGACAGTCAGAGTAAAGTAGATATTATTTTCTTTCCTTTAAAATGTCATTGGAGTCCATAAAAAAGCTGGCTGCCTCTCTTACATACATCTCTGTCCAACACTACTGGAAGATAAGCATGCAAATAGACTTCTACTGTAAGTGTGATTATAATTTGCCCTGTGATTTAAGAGAAATTGATATCAAATGAGTATGACCTCCCTTGCAGCACGGGTCAGTGGATCTGATGAAAGCCCAGCCAGCCATTTGTTATTTAAAACTTAAAAAGTGCAGAACAGGCAACCTTTAGGGCTTTTGTGTGTGACCTCGTCACGTGACCTCTATTCATCCCAGGCAAGCCTTTGTCCTCTGCGTAGTGGAGATTAATGGTGAGCTCAGATGATAAATACCATCACGACTTCGCTCTGACAAACAAGATTTAATATTTTCTATTACATTTATTTTTTTATACATTTCTCATTGGGAAATTTGGATTGGATTTAAGAATCTCGTGAGTGGTCTGGCTGCGCCTCGATTAAACATTACGGGCTTGTATGTGATTTCGCGCTTTCTGTATGAAGGTAACTGTCGAGGCGCTTCTAGGTTTTGTTTTACCAAGAAAAAGAAAGGTGACCTTTATGAGCGTGCGTGGTTTTTAACTTGAAGTGTTTTCTACAAAAAACTGACCACATTATCTTATTACCCAATTCATAACACAAGGTGGGTATTGTCTGGTTAACTGGTGGAAAAAGTCCCCCTAAAAACATACAGATGTTTGAAGAGAAATCAAGTGGGTGGATGTGTGGGATACTAAAAACACAGAGCGTATTGATGAGCTGTGTGTGAAGGTGGATGCATTTCATCGTAAAATGAAACTTCCTTCTGTCCATGAACATTGTAATGGTAAACCTCTTCAACCGTTTTCCATTGTGAACTTTTTCCAGCCGTTTCATGAGAATGTGACATTTTTATTTGTGAGTTTATGATTAGTCAGTTTACCACTAAAGCCGCAGCGATTGAACATTTTCCTGCCCATTGATGCGTAATGTCACGTCATTAGTCCGATCGACACGACATCCAACGCAACATCCCGGCACAAATACAAATGTTTTCTCGTTATATTAGCTTTCGGATACGTGTCGAATTCTCGTAAATTAGTGGTGTCTTCTAGACGCTTTCTGACACAAAAACGTTCATCTTAAAAAATAAATTGACAAAGAGAATTAACTGGGATAAGAAGGAAAATGCATTTACTGAAAGTACAGTCATATACAAATTAACTAAATATATATAATAAAAAATATGAAGTGACAAATTATTAAAATAACATTACTTTTTATATACATATTATATGTAATATTTTCAAATTTTAAACTCCAAATATTGAAATGTAAAAATAATTTTTAATAACTTTTAGTACAGTTTTTTTACTACAGGTCTATTTATTGATTTAATTAATTACATTATAGGCTACATTCAAACCAAAATATCATATCTGAATAAAAGGAAACTTACATTCTAATAGGTAAATGTTAAAAGTTAATGATTAATGATTTAATTTATTCTATTTAATGATGGTATTTATTTTAATTTCATTATCTTTTATTTTGATTAAGGCTCCTTTAATGTTATAGATTTTTAGTTATTAGCATTCTTAGTGCTCCCCCATTATAGACATACAACGTTAGATTGAAGCTATTTTCATGTGTTTAAATTGAGAGTTCAGTATGCCCTTTTCAGTGTTATGGTGGGGGAGTTAGAGTCACCTGGCCTTCAGAGAAATGCTCGTGGCCTTTAACCCCAAAGCTCCACCTGTCGGGTGTATTGTGTTCAACATAATGGTAGGCGTGGGCTACATTTCAGGTCACCTGTTGCTTCAGACAGTATCAGGTGACGGACTACAGCAAAAGGCCTTGTGTTTGTCGGAAGTGATTTATCCCCCAGTGAAGGAAAGCAATGTTTTCTACACCCTACTACAACCTAGTATTCATAGCAACAAAACAATGAAATCTTAACCAGTCATATGGTATGGTTGGATAAATTAATGCTTGCTTACTTTAGAATTATCCACTTATCTACAGCCATGTGTAAAACAAACCTTCAGGGTGTCCATTTTTTTCCATTGAAGAATATTAACATTTCTTTTCCAGATGCAGCAAATGGTGAATTCAGACTCCCGCTATGGTGGCCACCCTCAGGTGGAGACGCTTAGACCCAGAGTCCAATCTGGCATGGTTCCGCAAGGTCAGCTGACCACTATCAACCAATCACAGCTGAATACCCAGTTGGGGTTGAACAGCAACAACGGCACCCATGGCTCCCCATCTCCACCAGAGAGCAAGTCAGCCACACCTTCCCCCTCCAGCTCAGTGCACGAGGATGATGCAGATGATGCTGTCAAGGTGAGAGTGGAAGACTGTTAAAGATTCTATGATCTCATGAATATAAAAGCTTATTTTCGTCTCACACTCACAGTTTTATGTACCTTGGCGAAATACAGTGTATTTAAAGGAACGAGTCAGTACTGACCTTTCACTAACTTGTATTGCCATGTTTCCTCATACATAGATTTGCTAAGACACTGATCTGCCTCAAGTGTGTTCTTACAGCCCAAATATAGCTAATTTTCTCAAAATATTCACATTTTCTGAAAGTGTAGCCATTTATTCACACTGCCAAGATATTTCTAGTTTCTTAATGCAGGGAAGAGAGATTGACATTAAAATGTCAAAAGCTGTTAACATGCAGGATTATATCTCAATTTTGAGTCACCCATAGCCCACTTCAGAAAATGTCAACTGTTTCAGTATTTAACCTCTGGAAAAGCGTTTGAACAGAATACAACCAAACAGAACATTTATAACCGAATTAAAGTAGTAAACAAATATATGTACGATTTAACTCTATATGTAATATTTAATACGTAAAATAAAAAATGAAACCAGAAGTGCTTCTGGACCACAGTTTGCATCTCCATTAAATATTAGGAAATGAAAAAAAAAAGAGTTTCACATCAAGCTAATTTATTTATTTAAAATAATTTATTTACAAGAAACTTAAAGGCTTTGTCAACAAATATTACACTAGGTAGAAAATGTAATGTAATTTAATGTACTTATGAAAATATACTTGACAAAGAGAATTAACTGGGATAAGAAGGAAAATGCATTTACTGAAAGTACAGTAATATACAAATTAATTAAATATATATAATAAAAAATATGAAGTGAGAAATTATTAAAATAACATTTCTTTTTATATACATATTATATGTAACATTAAACTCCAAATATTGAAATGTAAAAATAATTACTCTTTTAGTACAGTTTTTTTTTACTACAGGTCTATTTATTGATTTAATTAATTACATTAAAGGCTACATTCAAACCAAAATATCATATCTGAATAAAAGGAAACATACATTCTAATAGGTAAATGTAAAAAGTTATTGTTGATTTAATTTTATGATTAATGATTTAATTTATTTTATTTAATGATGGTATTTATTTTAATTTCATTATCTTTCATTTTGATTAAGGTACTTTAAAAGTACCTTAACATAGTATGAAAATGGTATAAACATATATATAAAATATACTTTAAAAATAATATATCTATCAAAATTTGAAAAGTACGTATCTCAGTTATTCATGCCAAAGAATTTCATGTAAATGTTATTAAATGATTTATAATAACTGGTTCTGCAATTGAAAACAATTAGAAGCATCATAGCAAGAGCGCAATGCATTATTTATATTTATAAATAACGTACGCAAGTTCATAAAAGTTGAAAAGTATCTCCAGGCACTGAAGACAAGGGTCGCTAAATAGCTTTATGATGATTCATTCATAAAACTTGTATTATGGCTTAATCTAATTGGATACCTATTGTTTACTATAATGAGTTTGTCTCCTTCCAGATTAATGGGGCAGAGAAAAGAGCAGCCACAGACACGGCCAAGAAGCCCAAAACCCCCAAGAAGAAGAAGAAGAAAGACCCCAACGAGCCTCAGAAGCCCGTGTCAGCATACGCCTTGTTCTTCAGAGACACACAGGCAGCGATTAAAGGCCAAAATCCCAACGCCACATTTGGAGAGGTTTCCAAAATAGTGGCCTCAATGTGGGACGGTCTGGGAGAGGAACAGAAACAGGTGACTTTCTCTTTAAACCTCACAACTCACATGCACATGTCAACAAGTTGATTTATCTTGTCGCAATCTTGCGCTGACTCATAAAGGTAAAGTGCTGTGTGTTTCTATATACACGATTCTATTCATGCAGCTCTTTACACAGGTACAGTACGTTTTTTTTATCTAAGCTATAATCTACTGTATACAAAAGTGTATTCACACAATGATTTGTTATGACAGCAGTTGTGATGACGCATATCTTGGTCAGAATGGTTGCTGATTTCCCCTTGTGCTATTACATAAAAACATCATCTTAGCGCTGCCTATTGCGGTCTAACATCAAGTGCGCTTGTTCATGTAGGGGAAGTCTTAACTAAGCCAGGTGTGAGAAAGTGCAATATGTGAGAGAACATGTTAGACCAAGGCATTGTGCGGTCTGGTGTGATATAGATCACCGTTTCAGGACATATTTAGCACGAAAACAATTCTGCGTGTCATATTTGGTTTTGTTTCGATCACAGTCGAATTACAGAACAGTAATGTTTTGCAGAATTGTTTCTAGTGGGATTTTGCACGGCTTAAGTGCCTCGAAGCATTTAAAATATAAAGCCTACAAAAAATGTTGCCGTGAACTCATCTATTGTTCATTAAGTTACACATTCATTTGCTGTCAAATAACAACTGCTTTGATATTTGCAGTGCGTTCAAACTAAAATAGGAACCAAAGTGTATATCAAAATGTAATATTGGACCTTAAATATTAGTAGGTTTAGTTTGACATTGGAAGCGAAGAATAAGCATAATGTGACACAGAGACTCTTTATGAGGTTTGAATTGAGGTTTTGGGAAATGTGCGCGCCAGCTTCTGGTTCCTCAACCAGGCAGAAGCTACAGACACAAAAAGCTAAACAACTCTTTTAGGTTTTTTGTATTGGTTGATGTGTGGTCCTTTTTTCTGTGCACAACACTCAGCTAAGTGAGGCTGATGAAAACACTTAAAAGTACTTTGACGCAGGAGAGGATGTTTGCCTGATGAAAGAACATCATGTCTCTACACCGCTTTTTTTCTTGGTCTCTGGCTCTCTCTTTTTTGTTGCACTTCTCTCTTAAGTAGAGGTCTATTGGTTGAGGTAATGACAGCAGAGATGTATTGATTGGCAAATAATTACACATATTCCCCTTCTGAAAGAGGGAATATGGACAGTCCATAAAGGCAGAAGAACAAGCGCTGGATAAAGTGGGCTGTACTCAAGCTCCATTTCAGTGCTCCAACAACAATTACACATTATGGCTCATAAATGGACCGCCATTAGAGAGATTTCTAAGAATAATTGTGCGCAGGAACACGGGAAACGGCTCTGACCTCCCTTAATATATTTTTTCTTTGTTTGTTTGCTTTATCGTGGCAGAATTACAAGAAAAAAACAGAGACTGCAAAGAAGGAGTATCTCAAACAGCTGGCTGCGTACAGAGCGAGCCTTGTGTCTCAGGTAAGTCAATGGCCGCGGGCTACTGACATGCATCTGCACTTTAATAGGGACACTCTTTTCCTTTGCCATTGTGGAGGTGTTTGTTTTAAGCCACATGTTTCTGTTCCTTCTAGAGCTACAATGACCCGGGGGATGTGAAGGCATCGCAGGCTTCACAGATGCTTGGACCAAAGCCACCGATTTTTTCAGGGGCCGGTCAGTCCCACCCAGGTCTCTATATGAGTCCCCAATACCACCAGCAGCCAGGACTCAGTCCCCACCTGCCACCCATGCATCGGGGCCCGATCCGGCCCAGCGCACCCATGCAGGGAGCGGTGAGCATGGGCAGGATGACTGGCTCGTCCCCCCCTCCGCTGCAGATCAGCCCCCCCTTACACCAGCACCTCAGCCTCCACCAGCAACAGCAGCAGCTCAACAACCACCCGCTGTCTCTGCATTCCTCCTCTATGGCTCAGGTGAGACACATTTCAACACGTGAGAGCACACAATGCACCAAGGACACTTAACGTGACAGTTCACCCCAAAAAATGATTCTGTCATCATTTACTCACCCTTGAGTTGTTCCAAATCTGAGCACATTTATTTTTTCTGATGAACACACAGAGAAAGATATTTGGAAGAATGCTTGTTACCAAACAATCTTGGACCTCATTGACTTCCTAAATAGGAAACATTACAATGGTAGTCAATAGTGCCCCAGAACTGTTTGGTTACAAGCATCCTTCCAAATATCTTTCTCTGTCTTCATCGGAACAAATTGATGTGTACAGATCTGGAACAACTTGAGGGTGAGAAAATATTAAAACACTATCAAATGCACAATAAAAGTAATCATAAATAAAAAAATGGACCCCTTGCTTAAAAAAACATGTTTTACTCTTTTAACTGTGTAAGTCCAGTCAATTCCGAATGGTTCAAATCAAGTCACTCCATATTCCTTTTCATTCAATGTCTCGTTTCTCAGTAATTATGCTAGAAAGATAGGTTGTGGACAACATAACATGTTGACTTTGATCAAGAGAGACAATACAGTCTTTTCAGTATTATTAAACCAAGACCAAAAAGAGAGACATGACAGACACCGGGTCAGACCAATTAAAAGATTTTTCTTCCTCCTATCTGTTTTCCATAAACCTCTTCAAGAACCCGTCTGGTCTGATACTCTCCAATTTCCATTCTACATTATCAGCGGACAGATAGCAGAGCGTATATGTGTGTGTATATATGAATGTGAGAGTGGAGGAAGTGCTGTTTATGCAGCAGATGCTGCGCCGTTTCATTTTTCATCATTTCCGGCCCCTTCAGCCTATCTCTCACGCTGGCGAATGAGGTCAAGAGAGAAACCATTAATATCTGCCAGCTTGTTTTATGTCCGTGCAGTGCGAAAAAAAAAATCCCGCCGTATCACACAGACAGATTTTCAATTTTCTCTCTGTAATAAACAGATGCATTAGGATTTGGATGTGACTTAAGGTTGCGCAAAAAACCTCACATTGAGATTGATGAATACATCAGCGCTGAAGACAAAACGCCTTGCCTATCTGATGGAAACGGGTTTTCAGGCTGGGGCGAAGGAAATGAAATTAGTTCTTTGCTAAAGTGTATAAAGAAAAGATGGCTTTTCTAGTCTTTTTTTAAACCAAAATGTTTGTTTTTTATTCAGCACGTAGACAAAAGTGCAGAAAAGAAACTAAATAAAGGCTCGACTCATTCACACACACACACACACACACACACACACACACACACACACACAGACACACACACCCCAAAAAATCGAATTAAAGAGAAAATGACCTTGTTTGGAATAACATTCATTGGGTTTATTGCCTTCTCCGCTTTTACGCGTGAGGAGGGAGAGGGCTGTTTCATCCACAGCCCTGTGTTAGCAACACAGCCAGTTTGCTTGATCTAAAGTGCACTCAGTCTCATTATTAGCATCGGTGCTAATTAAACCCTCGTTCTCTTAATAGAGATCTCAAATAGAGGTGGTTAAAGAGAGGTTTGAAGCCATGGTCTTCTTAAGCGCTCACTGCGATGGCGAGAAAGTCGTTAAGAGTTGCGTGTCGATCCGTTTCCCGTCCTAATAGCCCTGAGTTGTGCTGGAACTTCAGTGGGATTGAGATGAGGTTGTAATGAGGTCCTAATGAATAGCACCCTTGTGTCTTGAAGCTCTTTAAGAGATGAGCATCAGCTGGGAGGCAGGACGGGCTGCTGCTGCCGGAGAGAAAGAGAAGGGGGGGGAGGCAGGGAGGAGAATCACATTGTCTTGGGGTAAACAGAGATTAGCTTCACAAAGAAAGATGAATCAGGTGGTCAGGAGAACAGGTGACACGCTTATTCAGCGACAGCAGTTTGATCTTTTACTGAGGGATGCGCCGGTCTGACAGCTAACGGACGTTGCGTATTGGATCATTAAAATTCAATTCATTCTTTTTTGTCTTGTTTTGTTTCAGGCGTCATTATGGAACCGCATAGCAACGCATTAATTCCTTCACAAACTAAAATGAAAAAGGCCCATTTCCAATCGAAACTGTCGCTGCAGAAAAAAGTTAAGCATCTGCATTTGAATATAAAAGGCCTATTGTTGTAGAATTCTGTTCCTGTGCCCGCTGGGAATTCTGGGAAATGTTGTGTTTAAAAGAGCAACTACTTGATTGAATTTCATGCGCTCCGTTTTATCACTCGTCGGCAGGAAAATTAACTTGCGTGCGGATCACCATCGTCATAAGGAAAAAAGCATCTAATTTTCATGCAGATTATAGTGTGAATTTGTCTGAAGTCCAATTTTAGATTACCACAGGGCTCCGTGTATGTCTGTGTCAATCTTTTGGAGGAGAGTACGAATGCTTAAACTTGGCTTTTCTCTCCTCCGTTCGGGGAGTTCTTAAGCCTGTTCCACAGATCCTGCCTTTATGGGAGAGTTTTTAAATCCAGGGGGGAGTAATAATCCTAGCTCATTTTGCATATTTGTGGAGTGCAAACAAAAACGTGCGGTTCAACTTTTTCGGCGAGCCGAGGCAGGGTGGGGGGAGGTGGGGCGGTGTTGTCGGGGGGGTGGGGGACACAAAGGGGCAGATGGAGCCTTTGTGATCGAATGAAGGAGAAGAATTTGAGGAACAATTCATGAATAGGTAGAATCTCTGGAGGGGGAAAAAACGCAGCCACCTGCTGTCTTGCTCTTTCAGGCAGATTCTCTTGTGTACCACTCAGATTAACTTCTCTTTCACATGAAGTCTTTCGTAGGCTAAGAACAGAGAAGAAGTCTTCATATTAGAATATCTGCTTCGTTTATTTTTCGTCAACTCCCTCGCCCCCCCCCCAACCATCCACCGAGTTCCTCATTAATGATCATTTGAGGCTGTTTGCGTTACGTTGGAGTCACGTCCGCTTCAGATCGTGTAAGATGTTTTGCTACTTGAAGTTAGAATGGACGAGCTGGTCTGTGCTTACCTCTGTTTCTTCACTCAGACTCTAGTCGAGCCAAATATGGTCATTTTTTAAATGATATATTAGTTATGAAATATTATATAGTATAGTTTTATTAAAAACTCTTTGTTTTCATGTCCTAAATGTTTTTTTAAGCTATTTTAAAATCACTTAATACCAATTATATCCCTGCTGTCCTATTGAAACATCCTATCTCCATATTTAGATTTTTTTCCACACAATTCCATATTTTATGCACCCGGTTTGTTTGTCACTGGATTTTTGTACATACCTGATTAAAAGTATTAGAAAGTGCTTGTCAACTTTGACAACACATTTATTAATTGAAAATTAATTAATGACGATACATTAAATATAAAACATATTAAATATACACTATATA
The DNA here is from genome assembly GCF_015846415.1 of Triplophysa dalaica. Classification (NCBI taxonomy): domain Eukaryota; kingdom Metazoa; phylum Chordata; class Actinopteri; order Cypriniformes; family Nemacheilidae; genus Triplophysa; species Triplophysa dalaica. The sequence continues at coordinate 10,432,602 of NC_079544.1, forward strand.
AGCTTATACAGAAAATGAGGGCTTTTAGAAATCTCAAATCTGAAGATTATGCATAACTTACCCAACACGGGACATGCAGTATATAATATTTTATTATGCTCTCTCTCAGGGTTTCCAGCTTCAGGCAGAGTATCAGAGCATGGTAAATGTCACATCCGCTGGACCCGGTCTGTCCCCTTCAATGGACTACCGCACTGGCTGCAGGAATGGCCCGACCCAGGGCTTGGAGTGGCCCCCTGACTACTGCGGCAACGGGTGAGTGCCGACTCCTCCACCGCCCCTCCCCCCGGCTCTTAAATTATACTGCGGGCAGTAATGCTCGCATCAATCTTTCATGTTTAACATATTCATTGAGAAGAAAACATGAAGCGAGCGTATTCTGTAAAACACAGAGAATGCTTGTGCTTTTTGTGGCAGCCATTTTGATTTGTTTATATTTCTCTCCACAGAGCTCTGCAGAGGGACAAAGCCCTGTATCTGACCTGATTAACATCATCACCCACACAATCCTTCATGCTCACAGGACCAAGGCAGTTCCTCATCCCAGTACAGCCATTCAGGGCCTGATAATTCAGGCCTTATTTTAGACTAGACACAATCCACGCATCAGCAAATTCATGTCCGAATGTTTTCTTTCTCGTGGCTCACGCTTTACTAAAACCGCGGCGGGTAGGGAATTCGTATCTCCTTTTAGCTTCTGACATTCAGACATTTTGGATCTTAAAACTAGAATCATCAAAGCATGAACATGTAAATTGTCTACAAATTTGTTTAAATGCAATCACCTCGCTCTAATGACTTTTAATGCCCTCCTATTGTTTCGGGTCCTTGTTACATAGCTAATAAGAGGCGGTGTATCTCTCTAGACGTGTGATTTATCGGCGATTGCTCATGGTTTAAGAAATCGCGCAGAGCAATTCGCCTGGCGGGGCGGGAGGGTTGTGTCAGTCCACCGGTTTCGAAGCACTTACTGCTGTGTGTCAGGAACTCCAAGCTCTTACTCACAAACAGCAGAACGAAAACCAAAACTTATTTTGTATAGAGGAAAAATCGCACTCTGAGAAAAAAAGACAAAAAAACCCACACAAAAAGAATGTGGATGATATGACTCCTGCATTTCTCCCTCCTCCTCCGACACCTCCTTTCTCACACGTTTTCTCGTTGTATCATTCTTCCTCTCTGTGGCGATCTTTTCTAGTCAACTGCCTTAGAAACAGAGTTCTGTTGTAAGTATAAAACGGGCGCTCGTAGCGACGCTGCAAACGGCCGGACGGGTCGCTTCAGCCCTCTTTCAAACTGTAAATAGAATCTGTGTTACTCCTAGAGTATAAGAATTCAACTTTGTTTTTTTTAGTAACAATGTGATTTTGAATTGGGCCACACCAGTTCGTTTGAAGGGATAATCAGCCAAGTGAAGCGATTTCTTGGCATCGGGAGTCCCTGTTGTTTAGACTAAAAGAGACGAATGAAGAAGTATTTCTTTTCCCAGGTTTAATTAAGGAAAGTCGAGTCTATCAACCCGTGAGGTAGCATGAAATGATTCGTTTAAGAAAGTACTAAAGAAAAAGTTTATTTTGTATTACGCAAAATACTTCTTTTGTATCACTTCTGGCATATTGATTAATGTCATCCAAACTATGTGTATGAAACTGTCAGATGCTTATATGGTGTTAATTAGAAGAAACAGTGGCAGATTGGAGAGTTTGCTGTATAACCCCGGCATATGGCTGATCATTACTATTCCTCTACACTGTGTCTATATGAGATCTTTTTATGGTACTTGTTTGCGCCTATTTATGAAGGAAAAAAATAACTGTAGGTGTTTCTGAGTAATTATGTTAGAGTTCCAGGGATGTTTTTCTGTTCATTTGTTTTGACAGAATCGATCCAGGCAACAATGTGAATAATTCTTATTTAGTTTTTATTGTGTTTGAAAATAATAAATAAAGGCAAACCTGCATTTTTGTGCAGTAAATAATCAGAGTGTGTCAAGTGTGTTCATTGCCGGGAATTCGGAGCTAATTGTTTGTGTTAGATTTGGTTGGAAATATTTATACCCTCATAACTCTTTGCGCACAGAAAGAAAGGTCAAGCTTAAGTTTATGTATAATGAAGGCACTAATTCTCTTACTCAATCATCTCTTATAACTGGGTCACGGTAATGTTGATACGGAGTATAATAATAACAATAGATTTTCCAGCCTTGAACACGGCACAAATAAACCGTTAAGAACACATTCTGGCCTGCCGTAGGGTTGCATACAGACTGACGCACTAACTTTCACACACACACAAGTTTGATATTTTACATACTCTTGCACTAAAATTAAAATGTTTAATAATAATTGTCAGCTTTATCACTGAAATTGTTGCCATAATTTGGAACATTAAGAAACACTTCTTAAATGAACAACATTTTGCTTTAACGTTAACAAATCTGACTGTAATCTCACTTTTGCAAACTATATTCATACAAAACCTTCAGAGAAATGAGAATGCACTTTATTCAATAAAACTGTTACATTTGCCTTGTTTCTTTATGGGATCTGTGTGAATGAAACCCACTGAAATATATTTATGGTCTAGTCACAAATGTTTATGGATGGTCTAGGATTATAGTGCTAGTGTAATTATTTACTGTCAGACAGTCTTGATTAAAAATAATAATAAAAATCATGAAATATATCAACCATAAACTACGTAGCCTACTGTACAACTGATATTGTTTAATTAGCTGTAGTGTGACGTGGAACGTCCACATTTCCTTAGGTGTCTCATTTCTTTAGCAGTATAACATTATGACCTTTGAGCTTGACAATATCCAGCTTTAATTAAAATGGTATAGGAGATTAAGGCTGTCATGAGGAAAAATCTAAAATTGCGACCAATTAAAAGACTCAGACCAACTTTATGTTTTTACCAGCACTGCAGCACATTCTGTCTTGTAATGGAAAGCCATTGCCATCTAGTGGTGAAACGCAGAGTTACAGCATATGGTGATTATGAAAACAGCTACAGTGTTTGACAATACAGACAGTGCTAGTAGATTTCAAGCCTGGTTAAATTCATTTTAAATGAGTGAATCTTGGGTTTATATGCTTTATATGAAAATCCCCACTTTTTAGGTGACACAATATGACAACTTGTACTGTACAGTATAGTACATGGTGTGTCCCAAGGAACTGACAAAATGTCCCTTAATAGGACTGTGACTGCTGATACATTGTAACCTGAATGTACTGTTAAGTTCTTAAAGCGGTTCACATAAATATAATCAAAATGGTACAGTGCACCAGGAAAGGCCACATACTGTACTGAATGTCAACGATCATTACTAAAAAATTGCTAAATTTAGTCCTGTTTTAATATTGTTATATAATTTTCAAATGTAGGGTACTGCTTCTCAAAAAAAATTTGCCCTAGAGTTAAACATACGGTAACTGTTTATACTTTGCAACACTTTAATCGTAAATGTTTCCTGGGAATAAGCCAGCAGCGTTTCTCAATCCTGCCCTTTGATGCCCCCAACATTACACATAGGTAGGCCTATGTCTGTTTTATCCATAAACTTTTTGCACCAGCACACACTTCATTAACCTAACATGGGTGTGTCAGATTAGTGAAACACCTTAGTTGTGAAGTTAAAGGGATTCTAGATTAAAAAACACTTATTCTTGCTACAGTAAGCAATGCCAACTGGGATTCAGCCAATGCTTGAGAATCATTCATCAATGTATTACAAGCCACAAAAGTCAGTGAAACAATCTGTTTGAGTTTGCCATTATGTAATCCTGTTCAATGAATACTGTTGGCAGCACCGAATGACTGAAAATGCATGTAATGTAATTTATGTCTGGTTATATCAAAACACATGTACTGTACTACTTTCAATCTTATGCATTGAAAACCTTTTCTTAAAGTGATAGATTCTGTCATCATTTACCCTCTTGTCATTTCAAACCTGTTTAACGTTCTTCTGCTGAACACAAAAGAAGATATTTTGAAGAACTGTGGCTGAATCCATTGCCTTGCATTGGTTTTGTGTCCATACAATAGAAGTAAATGTGTAACACTGCTGTTCAGTTATACCAACTTTCTTCAAAAGATCTTCGTTTGTGTTCTGTCATAAAGGTTCGATTTTTGGGTAAACTATCCCTTAAATAAGCTAAACTTATTTATTCTGGCAATAATATATGGGCTATAGATGTGACTGAAGCACTTAAGGTCAAACGTTACACATATTCTTCACTACTTCTGTAAGTCCGAATAGAAAAAATCTCAGAAGCGAGGAGGAAGAGCCTGTAGATTTAAAGCTTGAATCCAATCCATAGTAGCGGATTGATTTTACTAAGCAATCATGCAATGAGTGTTTGCACTGTGCAACAGATATTTCAGAACATAGTCATATTTTTGGGCGAAATTGATTTCCAATTGGATCATCAAAATTGTACTATGATTAAAACTAAAGATCAATATAGTAGTACCTAACAGAAGCATAAGATCATGCGTTTCAAATAATATGCTGCAATACATTTTGGTCTACCAACAAACCACCGATGTATCATGTTTACCCCGGGTGGAGGTAAACTGTTGTTTCGGGCATTAAAAGTAACTTGATTAAACCATAATTGAGATAACTATTAGATAATACATTCACATATCTGAACTCCTATTATCTGAAGCAGTAACTACCTTATGGCCTTGAGGTTATCTCTTTTGAAGAAGTTAAGATAACATTACACAATGGACTACATCTCTACAGTTATACCCTACTATTATTCTAACGTTATGTGGATAAAAAATGCAACAGTCTAAAATGCTGAATGTTTACAGGGAATGTATATGGAGACAAGATGATTGATAGTAACCGAAAGCCTCCGGATATGACATTTGAATCTTATTGTCTAGCACTACGAATTCCAACTCTGCAATAGATTTGGCTGTCTAGCTGACATGCAAACAAGTAATTCAGCTGCGTTATGTACATTGGCAAAAAAGTATCTCTCTGCTGTCCCTATCATCAGGTTCATTGGAAATTACAAAACAGTTCCACATTGAGCTAAATTAAGGATACTCAGAAATCGGCCAAAATATATTGACCCTCAAGTTGCCCTAGACCTGCATGAATAGACACAAAAAGAGTTTGGAGTTAGCTGATGGTTATAAACTGAACTTTACATGGAAGTGATAACAAAATAAAAATGATCACTGAAACAAAATTTCCTATGAACCAAAAGCTTATTAAAAGCTTCTTAAAGTCATCAAATATTAACTTAAAGAATACGGCACAATCTGTGTGGCATTCTGTGGGTGAATAAAGACATTTGTAGATGATCTATGCTTTTATGTACAATCTCTGCCTTCTGAATCCAACTACAGATGTTTTTTATGCACATTCAACTTGCGTAACATCTGTCAAAGGGATAATAAAGCAAAAAGATAACACATTGTTGGTTTATTAATATGTAATTCCTGCAACAAGCCACTTTCAGGTAACTCTTGTCACCATTTCCTGAAAATCCTGAAACTTTCTAAGCGACCCCTTATGTTGGCAGTCTGTTATGTAATGAGGTCGAGGTCAAGGTCAATGTGTACTGCAGGCACTAAAGTGCACACAAGTTTATTCTTCATGTTGTACCCTGATGAAACCTGTTGTATCACAAGTTTGAGTTTACTACGAGTCACTTTAACATTTGTATGCTAAAGCATTATCAACAAAATGGGGTGGTTGCAAATGCTCTGACCTTGACACAATCTATTGGATCTTACTGTGTTTGTCATACTACATCACTGACGTCATGATTCTTTTTATGAGTCGGCAAATGCTATTAGAAGTTAGTGAAAATGTGAACGTGTGGCTCATATTAACTTTACAAACAGCCTGTAACCCTAGACAGACATCAAATCGATGAAAAGAAGATTTAAAAGGGATGTGTGTAAATACATTTATTTTAGTGACTTCAAATTATTACTATATATCCTTTAATGCTTGTGTAATAAACATAATTTAATATAGATGATTTATTGCCGAGATTATCATATAGATAACATATTCATCTCATCCATGTTCACAATTCGCCATGCTGTCATCGAAGGAAAGAATGTTTACTTGTTTTTACTTTGTTGATTTGTTTTAAATGAACACTTTCGGCCATTATTTAAAGTCTCTTGTAATTGTTAACAAGATTTCTCAAAAATATTTTTTAAAATGTAAAAAGAAATTCAATAAAATTGCTTCTTTTTTTTACAGGTTATTTAATTGCTCTGAATAGCCAAAACATCTCCTTAACACTCATTACATGAACATTCATGAGACAGAAGCACATTTCTCATTGAAATAGAGCAACAATGATCATTTCAAGGTTTAGAAGTAAAGTACAAACAACTTTAGAAGTAAAAAACTAAATCCATTTAAATGTACAAATGTAATCAAGTAAATCTTGAAGCCTGTTTTTCAGCATTATTTAAAAGATCTAAGTATAAGTTTTGTTAAGACACAAAGCTCACAAACAGTAAATGTTACTGAAAATTGTATAAGAAGACCTGTGTGTTTTCTTTAAAACTTTTTAAAATCCCTTTTAAATCATCTTGAATAGAAAGAACACAGGCTGAAACCTATATGTACATTTGTCTGGCCGGACATGGCATGAAATTTACATTATTTACAATTCACAGTCGAGTCAATAAATAAATGCTCCTCAATGAGTTTTCATTCTGAAGCGAAAGTCGACATCATGGGTTGGCTGCAGAATACCCAGACCGGCCCGGGACTGGTCCAGTGGTGGTATTTTAACATCCGAGTCCAAGAGTTCGATTTCAAAATACGAGAGAATCAAAGACAAAAACTGCTTGATCTCGTGCACAGCGAAGAAGCGACCCGGACACTTAGTGACCCCAGATCCAAAAGGCATGTAAAAGTAACGAAGTTTGCGACCGTTCCTGTTGAAGCAGGTCTTCTCCTGTCCATTTTCGTCAAGGAATCTGTCATACTTGTATGTCTGTTTGAGGCAAGATTTAAACAACATGCATGAAAATTCAGGAGGAAAATAATTGGATGTACAAACTTTAAAATAATACATACATTTAAAGAACAAAACACTTACCAGTGGATCTTCATAGATTTCAGGGTCAAAGTGAAGTAGGGGGGGGTACATAGCTATGACATCATCTTTACGAATGTGGTAAGATTCTTTATTGTCCAGGTGAAGGAGAAAGTCATCCTTGGCCACTCGGACGTTCAGAGATGCACTGGACAGTCTCATAGCCTCTTTAATGATGCTGTCTGTTGTTGAAGAAATTGCAGCGGCGTTCACGTTTCACTTCTTCATGTACAAAAACTTTTAACCTCTTAAAACTCTTTTAACACTCTTACCTAGAATGGGCATGTTGTCTAATTGTTCCCTTGTCAGTACAAGTCGAGAATTCCTAGGATCTATTTTCTGGTTAGAATTTTCAAATATTTTCTTCACCTCCTCGTTCGCTGCCTTCAGCGCCGCAGGGCACCTGAAAACAAGCACAAGTTCAATATATGATAAATAAAATTCAATGCAAAATATTACTCTACAATATAGCGGACCCGTTTTAATATGTATTCTTATCGCTTGCTAAAGATAATATTTGTGCCTTCACATGCAGGTGCCATAAAACCGTAAAGAGATAGATATTAGATAAAGTAATTCTTATCACCGCCACCTCAATTAACAGAATTATCTCTATTCCCGGTGCACGATGATAATGCTGAGGTGTGACTACTGTGCAAGATTTTGGCTGTATGTTTTGGTACCTGATCATATAGAACAAGGTCCAGAAGGTGGCAGGTAAAGTGTTGGCCTGAGAAGCCCACAGAATGGCCACGTGAGTCCTGGCTTTGCTCAGCTCGTTGAAGGTAGACAGCGTGTCGTTCAGTAGCATGCGCAGGGATATGAGGTCAGACACGTTGGCGCGCTTGCTCAGGTTCTCGTGGAGCAAAGTCTTGGCCAGGTTCTCACGGGCGCTGTGGGCACTCATGAAAACGTGGATGGGAAGCCCGGCGATCAGAGCGGGAAAGATCTTATCAAACTCTTTGAAGTTCTCCAGAGCATTGAGCACCAGCGCTTTCTGAGCCTGCTGACGTGCGACGCTCTTGTCTCCATCCAGTTCCTTGCCGAAGAGGGTCAGGTAGCCTGCTTCAAACATGATCTTGTAGCAAAAGGCGAAAATGCCATCGACCTGCCACTCTGAGGGTTTGGCTTTGAGTACGCCCGATTGCAGCGCTGTGCTCTGCAGGTTTTCCATCATGGTCTCAATGAGAGACGGCAGGGCATCTCCTTGTAAGGTTTTGAGAAAGGTCTTATGCAGGTTTTCTGTGGTGTAGCCGTGGCTGGGATCCATGCTTTCATGACCAAATGCCTGCAAGATCAACAACTATTAAAAGAAGGAATTTGGTACGTTAATTACAGATAAAAAAAGTTATTTCTTGCTTTACCTTTGCGGAGGCGTCAAAGTGAAATTTCTTCCAGTCCAGATGCCTCCCTTGGCGGATGACAGCATGGTAGGAGAAGGGATCACAAAGAAAATGGACATACTGCCCAGCAATCTTACATGTAAATATGTGTCCGCATTTCTTCTGTCTGCTGCGGAGGAACTCCAAAGGGTTGGCGCCAAACTGAAGAGCACAACCAAGGTAAGGGATCCATCCGTTTTCCAGTGGAGGCTCGCCGGGTTGTCTGAAACACCCATCGAATAGCTAAGAAATGTGTAATCTAATAGCAAATTCTATTTAATTCTTTCATGAAAATCAATTGAAAGATGTACGTGGATTCTTGTATGTACAGAAAACACTGTTGATGCTCATTCGGCTTAGAAATAACGGATCATAATAATTGATTCAAAACCATACTGAGCAAAAAACTTTGAAAGATTTTCAGATCTGGAATCTGAGAAGAAGGCAGTTTTATCCAAATTCTGAATGATTTAGCAGATTGTGATTAAGAAGGACATCAGTTCAACACAACATCCAGTGATGTTATTTCAGTTTAGGCAAAGTCCAAGACAACAAGCAACTAAATGAAGCTTTAACTCAACTCTGAGTACTTACCTTCTGCGAAATCCTGTGATAAGCCAGAGGCAACAACAGAGCCCTACCACCACAGCCCAAATGAGCGCAATGCTGAGGAACATGACTACCGGAGTGAAAATCTGGTGAAACTCGGGAAAGGTTGTAATCCTTGAAGATGCACTCAAGAGACTCCAAGTGCTCTATCTGTTTTTATATGCTTCAACACAAGCCACAGCCCATGACATGAAGTAACTCAACAAATTAATGATTGCTCCCCCACCCCCTTTTTCATGCCCTATTTTTCAAGGAAATAAGCATGCATAGAGTTCATGAACACCTCCACCTGAGGGACAGTAGACTGTACTTTGATAGTATTGCAGAGTTGGAAAACAGCTTCAAGGACTTTTATTTGTTCGATTTTTCACCCAGGGGCCGGTTGCATACTGTAAACTAGTCAGAGGATTTTTTTCATCAAGACTGGTCATAATTTAATTTTGTAATCAGTTACATAATAAGATAGATAGGCTAATTTAAATATTTAAAGTAATACCGATTAGTCCTTAATAATTGCTATTCAGTGAGAATAGCTGTTAAGACGCATTCTTTTAACTTAACGGCTAAGTTTATGCAACTAGGCCCTGGTATATAATATTTATTCATAGATTTATGTTTTTGTATTAAGAATTTGAAATGTTTTTAAAAACACATACGTGGTGAATGAAGTAACATCAGTGTCACAGCATCATATATTTTCAGATATACTTGCACGCATTCCTCTAGTCAATTACATTATTATTCAATTATCTTTAATCTGTTTTGCATGTGTCAGTTTGTTTGTCGTTTCAGACCAACAAGTACACCATTCAGAATGATTTGTCATCTTAAAAGCTCCCAACGGATGATAAGGGAAGATCTGAAAGCTGTAAAATTGGCAGAGTATTTATTTGTTTTTTATTTATCAAAAAAGGTCACTTTTGGATAAAAGGTCCCTTTTTGGAGCTTTCCTGTAGCTCAGTGGTAAGAGCATTGCGTTACCAACGCATGGTTGTGGGTTCGATCTCAGGGGATTGCGTATACCTAAGTAAAAATGTATAGGTCACTGCAATGGAAGTCGTTTTGGATAAAAGCGTCCGCCAAATGCGTAAATGTGGATAAAGGGACTGTTGCAAAGTGCTCTACAAAAAAAGAAAGACATTTATTCTACTCACATTCTATTATTTTCAAATTAAACTTAATCTGACAACTAAAATGACATTTAAGATGAATAATTCTGCATTCTCTTTGGATATTATTTGCAATTGAACCCATCAATAATCATCTTTAAGCATATCATTATGTCGCAGATGATGTCTTATCAAAGTAAAACGTTTTAATCTCAACATCTGACGTCTAACACTGACATGAGTGGACTTCATTGATAAAGACTAGATGAAGGACGTGTTCGTTGGCTTTAATAATTAACACTGTGATGGCTAGGCATTTGACCTTGAAACCAAAGATAAACTACTTAATCTAAAGTGGTTAGATCTATAACAGATCTAACTGTATCCTGAGGACACTTTTTCACAGTGTTTCAATTTTTTGACCTGTTCGTTTGAAAGCATCACATGATCATAACGATAAATGAGAGTTAGGGGTTCATAAATTGCTAATAAAACTTTACGACTGCTGTAACCTGCCACAGAAATTCAGAGATTTACGTTAACCTGAAAACATGTTTTACAGTAAATACTGTATTTAAATTTTGAGCTGATATTCTAAAGAAGTTTTAGGTACACCATTTCTGCTCATGTTTGTGGTCGTGAGATCCAAAATGTCATTTAAATCAGATGTGATTATTCCACGTCTTCCATGTGGGAGTGTGTGATGCATAGGACAACCAATTTTCTACAGCTACTCTACAATTATCGCATTTGTATCTTTGACCAAAAAACAATGATGGGTTAAATACTCAATATACATCTATGCAAATATATAAAACTGCTAAAGGCATGAATTTATATTCTGATAAATGGTATTCTAAAAACCTCTACGCATGTTATGAAAATCAGCTACAAATGTTAAAAGAAAGAAAAACATAATAAAACACTGGTTCAGCAGTCATGTAAAATAATTTTCAGCAATGAACTGATTTATTATCAATTGCTATGCACATTATGTGGAATACATTATGTGGTATGTTACACGCATGCACTATGCACTATGGCCTTTACAAACCATAAAAAGAAAACAGACACCAGGAGATTAACACAAACACTAGAACTACAGTATAACCTTGAAGCTGTTATGGCAACATAGAGATAAATGTGAAAACGTTTACTGTCACATATTAACAAATATTCAAGTGATTTATGTTAGACCTCATTATAGTAAAGCTGGAATGGAAGAAATACAGATCACTAAAATGAAAGTTCTTATTGTGTTTCATACTGGTTCAAAGCCAGCACACCAGAGTATTTTTTAGATGATTTGGGAATGTAAATATTTGCATTGTTCAAGGACAAGGTCAAATTCAAACAGGTTTTTTTTTAAAGGAAACACTTTATTTGTCTTTTATTTGTGTATGGGTAAAGCAGTTTTACCATCCAAAAATAACTATGCTAGAATGGACTGTATCATTGTATCACTTTTTAGGGTAATTTGTTTTGAATTCTGGATTATGCTAAAGTCTCACTGAGTGAGTATGTCGTTTTGAACATTGATTTTTCCTGGTTGTGTTGTCTGTTGAATTTACAAACAATCCTCAGAATTGTTGTTTGTGGACCAGTGCCGGTGTATACGACAGTCGTTTTTATGTGTATAGGTTAACTAATACAATAATCATACTGCAGTGTGTCTTACATATTATCGAGTCTCTGTTGAGCAGACATACTCAAGTTGATCTTTAGTATTAGTATTTCTCCCATCGTTCTCCTATTGCTGTCTATTGCTGACAACTGATGAGAAAATAAATATTAAAACAAGCTTGAACATCAATTATATAAGAAAAATATAAGAAATGTCTACAGGCATATGCAAATGTGAAATGAAAACAATTAGTGCGGTTTACTGTTCCTATTCTAGTCACTGTGCACATCTGTCAGGACCCAGATCAGTAATATAGTTCAATTTTCACATTAGGAAAAGTAATTATTTTCATATTATTCTCAGACGCGGTTACCAATTGTGACTTATTTCACTATTCAAACTATGGCTAGAACAATGTTGTTCATAAGATCAGAAGATGCTACATTTGCAACACTGGTCAGTTGCTATGTCTTATTATCATTTTGATTGTCTACAATAGAAACATTTCATTGGAGACAGTATTATCATTGAGATGGCTTGAGTGCTGTAGTTCAAGGACAGGCCCTAATAAATTCAGCATATAAAATCAATTTGTATGTTATGGTTCATACTCCAAGTCTGCATAGTTTGATACAAGAATCACCATTCATTTCATTGGGGCAGTCACTATAGGGGTGGAAATGATTCTAGGGACCCACCAATGGAGGTCAATAATTGATGTAGGGTCCAGTATTAGCTATGTAAGATGAACACATATATTACGTGTGACGGACAAGTAAATTTGCCACATTCTACAACTGTGTTCTATCTGCAGCAAGTTTTTTCCTCATCTAATGTAGGCCTACCGGTAACTCAGTTTGTAACAATAGGAAGTTCATTGGTTTGACTTTAAGAAAACACACAAGACTGATGAAATGTTTGACTTGATGCACTGTAAGTTGCTTTGGGTAAAAAGTGTCAAATGTAAGTGTAGTAGATCGATCTTTAAGATAAACTAGAAGGAAAATCTGTGTGCTGGTTCAACGAAGTCTTCCCCAAAGTCTGAAGGTTAGTTTGAAAGTTATGCCTTGTGTACTTTAAACACTTTGCTTTAAAAGAGCTTCATTTTGAAGGTTATACTGTTAATAACATACTTACTTAAAATAAAGTTTGAAGGGTCTTAGATTGGAGGGTGAAGGGTTGTGCTGTTTATTCCGTTCCGTAAGATTGCTATAACATTTTAGTTGGTTCCTGTGCAGTTTCAAGACAGACAGACTTATAACAGGATATTTAATTGGTCACTGTGGAAAAAGTGATCTTTTATACAATACAGTGAGTAAGAAACCAGAACATGCTTAAAAACCCTTGACCTTTAGTTTACATTTTCAATGAACCAAATACAGCTTTCATTGCAGCAAAGAAAGAGATGAGTTCTGGTACTTTTGGTAATGCTTTCGAAAATTTAAGGGTTCATCTAAAGCGTTATTCGACTGTATTTTTCTCTCATTCTCCTGTACACTTACTGTAAAAATTGCAAATGTACCTAAGGCACATATCAGTGCCAGTACTGAACCTGATTTGGTTTAGGCAAATCAGACACAAGTAGACTGCAACGGACTGTTAAAACAGCTGAGATGATTATTGTGTGCCCTGGCCCAATCTTCAGGACTTGTACAACTCCAGGGTGAAGAAATTAGGTAACATCATCAAAGACTCCAACCTGCCTGCATAAAACCTGTTTGAACTCCTGCCATTAGGTAGACGATACAGATCACTACGTACTAGAACATCCAGACACGAGAACAGCTTCTTCCCGCAGGCCATCTCATTCCTAGACAGCTAGTACATCCACCATAACCTCCTAGTTGTTAAGCAATATATGTCAGTGTAATATCTTTACTCTTACACTTTACCTAAATACATATTACATTTTTATGGTTATAAAAACGTACAGTACACAATTGTAATATACAGTGCTTACTAGGCACACTTGCACATAACTAAACTGCACCTTTGTATATTATTTTTATTTTTATCCTCTTATAATTTTTTATATCGTTTTCTATTTCTTGTGTTACATATAAACTGTGTGTTTAAGAGCTCTTGTAACCAGAACAAATATCTTGTGTGTGTGCACACTTGAGAAATAAAGCTTATTCTGATTCGTTTACTCACAAGTGTTTAAACAAGGGCTATTCCATTCCAGTCCAGCTACTACACCTCTTAAGAGCTAGAAAGATGTGAAAGGAGAATTTCATGCAGTAAACAAAGTGTATTACAATGTCAGAGTGGAACTTTTCATTTGAAAGTGATATAAAATAGCTGGTTTATTCCTTGTGTAATTTCCGTACTACAGTCAATCGTGAATACTATGCACATTTTCTGTATTCATGGAAGACCTAAAAAACTAAATTTGTGACCCTGGAGCACAAAACCAGTCTTCAGTCTTTAGTAAAAGACAAAAATACATTGTATGGGTCAAAATTAACGATTTTTCTTTTATGCCAAAAATCATTAGGATATTAAGTAAAGATCATGTTCCATGAATATATTTTGTAAATGTCCTACCTTAAATATATAAAAACTCATTTTTTTGTGCATGGATCGCATGCCACAGTGCCCCTGATTAACAACTTCAAAGGCCATTTGTCTCTCAGATTCCTGAGTTTTAAACGGTTGTATCTCAGCCAGATATTGTCCTATTGGACCTATTCTAACAACTCATACATCAATATAAAGCTTGTTCAGCTTTTAGATTATGTACAAATCTCAATATCGAAAAAATTGACCCACAAGACAAAATCAGCAGTGTTGGACAGCCAGCATCTGGGATTAAAAAGAAAAGGTTTTCATTGACCACGACAGGATCAAGAGAACGTTGAGACATGTAATGTCAGAGCATGTTGCCGTGTGTGTTTCAGACATGTAGCGCAACAGCACTTCATGTGACCCAAGTGCACGTCCCAGCTCTTATCCTTTCCTGATCCTACTGCCCTATCTCCTTCCCTATTGCTTCCTATCTCTCTACTGTCCTCTAAACAATGTAGGCAAAAAGGCCAAAAATATAATAAAAAACATGCAATGAGATAACCAGACAATGTGATAATGTCAGAAAAATGGCATACTAGTCATTGCATAAGTTGGCCAATGGTCTGTTTCACATATATTTGTTATAAAGATAATGAGAATACAACACATACATGAGTGTTCTGTATAAACTTGCATTTCATTTGATGTGTGTTTGCTGTCCTCTTCAGGCCCAAGCTTCCGGAAGACTTCAAAATGTTGATTTGCTTTAACAAAATGCAAAATAATTATTAATCGAGGTATAATAAAAACATTTGGACTTTTCAATGAAAAATAATAATAAATTGAAATGTTGCTGTGACTTGCCTTGCATTCTTAATGCAGGAAGCAGAAACCACCACAAGAGGGAAGTCTATCCCTGCATTACAACTGAGATATATCGCCCTCCGAAGGCCGCCCTACCCTTCACAATCATGGCCGACATACTGAAGGGCAGTTCCAAACCGAAGTGCTCAAAGGGCCCTTCAGAACGAAGGACTTCGAAGGGTACAACTGATGGTCACTTCGGGCTCCCATGATTCTTTGCGCTGATTCTTTGCGTGGTGATGCCGCCTCCTTATGGATGCAGGATGATGATGCAGAAGGGCAGTTCAAGAAACAGTTGTTTGGTGCCATACACCCTTTAACCCTTCAAAGCTCTCACTCCGGAGGGTAAACGATTTGAAGGGATAGGGATGAGTAGGGATAGGCATGAGCCCTTCAAAATGGAACGCAGGGTATGTCTGTCGCGATGTCCTAATACAGATTAAAACTAATCATGCAAGCATCCAGGATCAGTCTCAATGACTGCATTTGAAAGAAAAATATAAAATATAAATGATTATATATATAGTATATATGATTATATTTAACAACACATATACCTCATTATAGCAAATAAAAAGTGACATTTAAAGGGATATAGTTCAATGACAAAATGACAGTTCGGTCATCATTTACCCACCTTCTTAACTTTAAAGCCTTCGTGATTTTCTTCTGTGGAAAAAGTAACACAAGTTGTCACCATGCAATTTCTTTGTTACAGCAACTTAACGGAACAAAGAAAATCATAAAAGTAAGTAAATGAAGACACAATTTTTATTTCAAGATGAACCGTGACTTTAATATCACTATGGCTTACCTTCATATCTCAATATCAGATAAGGATCCAGACAGGGTGTGTATTCCCTTTCTTGCCAAGAGTTTGATACAGAACTGAAATGAATACTTTTTAGGTCAATTATAGTCCTGCGTGACTGACCACACAACCTCACTGCTGCAACCTCAAACCTACTTGCACATTGTATCCCTGATTCAAAGTAAGTATCTGTAGTACAGAATATATGTCTAACTGTATGTGCATTAGCACAATTTAATTTTGAGAAATATTTCTTTACTAATCTTTCTATACTGCTATTTTACGAACGAGGCAACGTGGATTTTCAGAT
Organism: Triplophysa dalaica; assembly: GCF_015846415.1. Taxonomy (NCBI): domain Eukaryota; kingdom Metazoa; phylum Chordata; class Actinopteri; order Cypriniformes; family Nemacheilidae; genus Triplophysa; species Triplophysa dalaica. Next base: position 10,448,919 of record NC_079544.1, read on the forward strand.
GGACAGTGCAGAAAGAAAACATGTTTTATTAACCATAAAATGTAGCCTTACTTTAAAGTTTAAAAGTAAAACTATTTTATACAATAACGCATTACTTCATAACAATACCATTATATTCATCACAGTGATATAAGATCTCAACATTAATTCAACGTCATGCACAATAAAGGTATTCTGAAATTGAATGGCTAACACATTTCCCATCAGGATATTAAATATAGATGTTGGTTATGTTCAGCCTCAAAACATAGCTCTGTGCTGACACAAAACACGCATGTTTTATCTCTTAAGACATATTTGAACTTTGAACAGACTGAATATGATTTAATACTGTGGGTATGAGGAGCTACACTGTTTTAATATACATGGCATAAGAGTTTGTTTTATTATAAGAATCTTTTAAGAAGTCATTTGATACAAGAGAGGATTCTTCGAGCAGTAGATGCTGGTTGGCGGAGTGCTGTACCATTTGAATTTCAATTTCAGGAGCATTCAATCCACACTGAACTCTCTTGCTCTTCTAGAGCACAAGTGAATGCTGGTTGTTGACAAAAGTTCTGCCAGGCTATTGGAATGTTAATGATGGGTGCCTCATGTTTTCTAATGACATTTCTTACTGACAAACCACTTACATTGTACACATGTTCGACAAGGTATAACCTCACATTTCCTGTAAAATGTGTGTACACGTAATTGAGACCCAATCATCTGAGAGTCTCATTTATTACAGTAACGGTCAATAGGAAATTGCATTCACAAGCGTTGTGATAAAACGTAGTAAGTATTTCTGAAATTCAACAAGAAATTAAAGTGGGGTGGAATCAGGAATTTACTGGATTATTACCTGGGCCTATAAAGTGGTAGAGAGGTATTGAAAATTGAGGGCTTGGTGATATCAGGCATATTGTCATTTTAAAGCAGAGCAAGACAACTTTTTTTTCTGCCCAATAGGACACAGGTGCAGGAACGAGTATAAAGATGTGAACAATTTTATGTTGATCTTTAAACCGTTTCCAGTATAACACAGATTAGTCAGTTAAAGCAGTCTGTATTTGTAGCCATAAAATGATCTGTTTGATAAGTACTCTGCTAGTGGCTTTCGTTTTTATTAAATTGATATTAAAAAAACATTCCAATGTCTTATCACACATTCTGTTCTGGCATTCTTGCCTTATCTGTGAGTTTTGGCCGTGCCGTTTCCCTGATGTCTACGACATTGTACATAAAGCATTGAGATAAAGTATTTTTTTAATCTGTGCAAACTTGGAATAACGTGAGAAGCCATGAGTAGATTATAACACTAATGGGATATACAACTAAGGATTTAGTGGTAAAAAAATTCTCTGTCAATGCTGAGAGCGACGTTCCAATTGAATACAGTATTGAAGGAAACTCTGGTTACAGTATTTATTAGGGCTTTAGTTTAGAGTGACAAACTAAAATGCTAGCACAGCAAACAAGATAGTGACAATGAGGTCACACTTAACATGTCTTGATACCACATGATCGCCATGAACCTCTGGCTTTAGATAGAAAGAGAGAGGGAGAATAAAGTAGATTTTTATGTTAACTCGCAGTGTTGAGTTTAAACTGATGCAATAGTAAAGCACAAGTCAAAAGGATAAAGAACACACTTTTAGGGTAGAAAATAAAGCCTGAACCTCTTTAAAAAACAAAGTTGATTCTCCCTCTATTTCATCAAAGTAAAGGAAAAGCGATTAACCTTTAAGTTGAACTATGATAGGGAGAAATATTGTAAGATATTTTGTTTCATTCAAAAAGTTCTAATTTAACAGACTCAATATTCACAATGTTTCTCATTGAGAAGTTTAGGGTTACATTTACATTTACATTTAGTCATTTGGCAGACGCTTTTATCCAAAGCGACTTACAGTAGACTTATTACAGGGACAATCCCCCTGGAGCAACATGGAGTAACGTGTTTTGCTCAAGGACACACTGGTGGTGGCTGCTGGGATCGAACCAGCAACCTTTGATTTACCAGCTCAGTGTTTTAACCCACTAGACCACCAAAAAATGTGCCATACATTTATTAATTACAAAACAAACATGTAAAATATGTTTTTGAAATGGAATAATTTATATGTGGGAAAATAACAACCAATAAAATTGTTACTCCTTCAATACAAGCACCTCAAGATAAGATCTCAAGAAGCTGATTCATAAAAGGCCAAGAGAACATTTTTGCCAATACTGTACCTTGAAGATGCCAAAATATAACACACTTTTGATTTTTTGTCACAATATAATTTCCATTATTACATTTGTACAATTCCACAGTGTTTATGAGTTTACTGTGACTGTAAAAAATACTTTAATGTGAATAAATGAACCTAAACTTTAGTTTTAGTTTACAACAGTGTATTTTCATAAGTATTTTTTTCTAAATGAATTTTACAGTTTGAGTATAGTTGAGAATATCAACAGAAATCTTTAGTTAATTTTAATGCTAGGTTAATTGTAAGTTTAGGTTGGGGCTGGTGGTCCAGTGATGGTTTGCCAAGCCATGGACTTGCAGCTTTGATGCTGAGGAAGTTCTGGGAGAACGATGACATCGAAAGAACCCCAATGCATCCTTTGACGCAGGTCAAAGCATCCATCCAGCAGAGAGAGAGAAAGAGAGAAACCATAGAAAGGAAATTCATCAATCCTTCTTTTGTCACGCATGCACGATGGAAATTAATGAAGGTGTTCAGGAGAGGGTTTGATGTCATTACTGTAACTTCAGCAAACCAAACGGAAAATTTAATTGACCTCCCCATTGTTATCAATCCTGCGTTTTGCCCGAGGTGCCATTTTGTTTCAGTCCAGGTCCTGAAAAAGAACTCAAGGCTTTGTGCTGTCACAGCTCAACAGTCTCGTGCTTTCCTCCCATTAACAGATAAATTCCCATTAGTCATTTCATCTATTGAGAAATTAGCTTTATGTCATGTAAAGCTTGAGGGAGGATAATCCTACATTACACTCCTTTTTCTAGGGGGAAGGAGAGAGGAGGGGTGCTTTGTGTAAATGTTGTTAAACAGGCAGCTAAACGCTTTTACAAGCAATTTATCATTACAGACACGAAAAACAACATTCAATTTCAGAACACCATACAAGGGCAGCCATTTTGTGCTTTAAAAACAGACACGACTACTCTGGTTATATAAAGACTTCTGAATCTGAACCAAGTTAACAGCATGATATAAAAACTAATATATTAATACATCAGCAATACATATATTGATATTATTAGTCCGTAAAGTTATAAAAAATAAGACCACCTCTGCTAAAAATGATCAGAGTTATCATTCATGTCTGTAGTATAAACAGTCAAAAAAAAAAAACATGTCAAATTTTAATACTTTTTTGATATTAGGATCAAGTTTGAGCAATAGTAATAGTGATTATTGTCTTGGCAAACATCATTATTATTTCAGTGCTGTCGATAGCATCAAGTTCTCTAAGCAAGTGGTTGGAAAAGCGTTCCAACTTGTGACCTGGTGCTCTCCTGCTTGTTTATAGGAGTGAGTTAGGTGCTCTAGGGAGTGAGGGGGCCTCTAGTGCAGCAGTCTGGATTTTCTAAACATTTGTGATGAATTAGATCATTTCCTCTTGCCCTGAGAAAGCAGGCAGCACAACCAACTCCATTAAAAAAACCTAGCCTCCTGCAGGCAGCCACTCTCCGCAAGAAAGCCAAGAGCTACAATTAGAGGACAAACAGATGCGGGAGGATTCTGGATTATGTATAAAGTGTGACGATACAAGATTTTAATGCTTTTTACTGAGGGTCAGCACTAGGATCTGTGCACTAGGTTCGTAGATTAAAATCACTACGAAGGGAGTAATAATTTTGCTAAAGAAGATCACTTACTCACCCAGACCTTTTCCTCTGTGGAAGATAAATAACTTTTATGATGATTATTAGAGAAGCACAGATATTACGTCCAATAATCGTTATCAGCCGATAAAAGCAATTTTTCAGACTATAGGACAATAGTTTGGAAAGAGCTGATGATCTGGATCAATATATACCGTCAATGAAAAGAGGAAAGGAAAATGCAATGAAATTGTGCTCTTTATATTGAAAATGTTAAGAAACATCACCTGTTTGATGTTAAATATCAATAGTCATTATATGAAAAAATAACATTAAGAAAGCGAAGTTATAATTTAATAAATAAAATATTCATTTGATCTTCCGAATTTAGTTAATGTGTGTTAATATAACCACTATACTATCTGTATCGGTGGAGAAATGTAGTATCGGTGCATGTCTAATCATTATCATTTTGATCTTAAAACACACTCATGGTATAGATAAGAACATAGATCTTGTACAGTATCTTGTGGTTTTGAAATAAGGTTAATAAAGTTTATTACAATTTTTAGTTGAACTATTCCATAATCAAACATCACAAACATTAAAGTAATAATTAATCCAAAACACACCACAGAAAACACATTGAAGTCGATTGGAAAAACGAGCCATTTATTGAAATGAAAAAGAACTAAATGTGAACACATTTTGTGGTGAAATTTTTATGTAACAGCTCAAACTTCAATATACCGAACATACATGTCATCGCAACAACAGTGTCGTACAGATTTGATCATGAACAAGTCTCAAACAGCCTCACAATGTAACAAACAGACCAAGAGGCATAGAGGAGCACAGCAGACCTTACATACATATTCCTACAGCATTTACACCTTTCCAAACAACAGTACCACGAACATAATCGACCGGCCTACAGGAACCTTATGGACGACAGACAGTGAAAACAAACCACATAAAGCTTAACGGAGTCATGATACTTCCGGAACAATATGACCAGTGCAGGGCTGAGAAGTGGGGTGGTGGAGATCTCGAGAATAGACTAAAACATGCTTCTGCTGAGCCTATTCACAGAGGTTTATATACATACAGCTGATATCCATCATTAGAACAAGTAAAAAAAATGTAGTGAGCGATAAAGAGAAGCAAAAGAATAGTAAACACACCGCAGCTCAGCATTCATACTGATATGGCTTCCCGGCTCAGTGTGCCCATGTGAAATAAGAAACACCGAAAAAGGTGCTGACATCATAATAACATCAGCTTGACAGACATGGGCAGAAATAAAAGAAGAATAAGAAGCATGGTTGATCTTTGCAGATTGATGGTGGCGACGCAGACATCTTTAAAGAGGCTCCTACATGAGCTGCAGTATCTGGAGGCCGCGACGAGGTCGAGTGTCCGAGGAGTCATGCAGATTCAGACGAGGAACACTGAATGCGAAAAGCGACTAAAAAAAGCCATCAACTCAAAAGCCTTTGCCATTTAATCCTTCAAGATTTCAAAAGACATTGCATGGATAGCAAAAATAAGCAGGTACCCAAGTCCAACTGCTCCCTCTTTTAGACATGGGAGACTTTCTGAGATTCCCTTGCCTGTCTGATGCTGTACAGCCACTTAATAACCCGCGCATTCCGCTCCACAGCAGAAATGCCATAGGGAACCCGCTCACCTGCATCGTCTTCATCATCGGACAGGTCGTCATTGCTGTGCCGTGATTGCTCACAGTCCGAGCTGATCATGCTGGCACTACGGAAGTTGAGCGAAACGATGTCGGAGTTCGCGCGGGCGAAGCTCTCCACGCCCACACTCTCCAGCTCCTCGGGATCCAGCCCACAATAGTTAAAGAAGCGTTCTACGTCCGCACCGGCGCGAGCATAGCGGTCACTCAGGTCTGACTTGGAGCGATGCAGAGAGGGTCTGCGGGCCACAGAACTGCCCAGCTCCAGTTCTGTGAAGGTATTGGGCAATGTCTCTCTTTCAGGGGAGCGGGGGGCATTGTCACAACCGGCCAACGCTTTGGCGCTAGGCTTGGGTGGCAGCGGCGGTGCAGAAGAGCTGCTGCTGCGAGCCGCTCTGAGCGGTTTGCCATTGCACATGCGGCGAATGTCCGAGGAGCTGTGAGAGGTGTGTAGCGACGACCGCTCACCTTCGACTTCATACGACCTCTCCTCCAAAAGCCTGCGACTCAAGTTCAGGTTGCCTCCCTGAGGACTGTGTCGGCCTTGCGCGGATGACGGTACCTTGAGTGACCCGGCAAAGGAGCGACACCCAGGTTCCGTCAACTCAGACGAGCGGTGCGGTGCCCAACTCCGCGCCCCAACTTTGTGTGACATCCCCTTGGCAGGCCCCTCAGACGAGGAGGAGCTATTTAAGATGTTCTTTAAGATCTCCAGGTTGAGATTCTCCCGTTTGGTGGTGGAAGCGCAGGTGTCTGACTTGGCGTTGTTGTTGGAGGCTTTCAGGCCAGATCCCACGCCACCGCTCCTCTTCACTGGAACCGGACAGACAGGGGGCTTGGCCAGGACCTGTGGCTTGATAGGTTCCTGCTTAGCGTTGATGACCTCCTGGCTCTTGACGTACTTTGACTTATCAGCTTCAAGCCGTTCCACCGCGCTCAGCCGCTTGGGGTTAGGCTCGGTCTGGCGGCGGAAGTATTCGGGGCCCTTGTTGAGGATGCGGAGCGGGACAGCAGAGGCAAAGGCCCCACCCGGGCTGGCGGGTTTGCTATCTGCCTGCAGCGTCTCGGTGGGCATCTCTGCTGGTCTCTCGGCGGCCGCCGTGGTGGATTCCGCAGTGGACTCTCGTCAAGGGGCAGCCTGGAGGCACACACATCAAGCCAGATGACCGGACTATTAATCCTGTCTCCAATGGCTGTCAGCAGTGAGGCCTCATACTCACAGCTCATTAATTAGCCCCGCTTCCTCCACGCAGCATGGCCCTGAATGGCACGGCAGAGAAAGAGAGCACTCAGCTCAAGTCAGTGTCAGTTCACACTGTCAGGTTCTGCCAGCTGGGAGGATCGTGGGGAAAAGCCTTGTCGCTGCTTCTTCGTTCCTGGCCAAGGCAGAGGATCTGAAACACACAAGGACCAACCCTGTTAAGGGAGAAGGTGACATCACATTCCTAGCAACAACAGGAAGAGCTGGGGCCAGTCATGCTGTTGGCTGATGATGTAAGCATTAGAAAACAACTAATGAAAACACATGCACACCTCATTATCGGCGGGATCAATAACATATTAGGTTTTGTATGGATTATTGAACTCGGGGTTTATCTAGCATGTATTAAAATACCCTTTACTAAAAGCTGTAGCCTATATTGTTGTATAGTAATTTACTCAATTTGTCTGTATAGTCATCCAATGAAACAAAACAGAATGTTTTTCATAATTACTTGGAAAGCCTTTGCTTTATATCGAGTAAGATTTGCAAAGCAACAAGGGCCAAATGATTTTCCTAAACATACAAGGAAAGGATGATTCAGCAGCGAGGGAGAGAATGTCTCTGTGCATCTTGATATATAAAGACATATAGATGTAAGATCAGCGCTCATGTTCCTGCCAAAGCCTTGAGGCTGTTTGCGGGGAACAAGACAAAACCCAGGGAAGAGAAGAAAAAAAGAAAAGGTGGAAAACTTTACTGGTCTCATAAATAAAAGTAATTACAGAGGGCTATTGGACAATAGCGTTCACGGGGGCCGCAGTAGATCTGGAAATTGCTATGACAAAGCAGTTTATGGCACAAGAGCTTGTGACAATCTTCTCTATCAGTCGAAGGCCTGCAGTAAAATAAATAAATTTACATCAGTAGTGCTTCTAAAAAAACCAAATCACATTTATTTTAACCCATATTAATCCTGTAAAAGCCTTTGCTCAGGAGGTTTGCCTTTATTTCAGTGTATTGCATGACTAGACCCATTTATATAGTAGGAAATGGTCTATTATTTAAAATAATAAAGTCATATTTGTCAAAGAGTCTAGAATGAAGTAGTGTTTTAAACCTTAGAACATTTCAAGGCCCTAAAAACCTTATCATATAACACTGATATCACAGTTTTTAAAGAAAGCGCTTCACAATCTGGGCATTCATGCATCTTTGTCACAAGCTCACTAAGGATTTTAAATCTTTAAAAAAAAACTTTATATAATTGAATTACCCTGCTCACATTAGAAAACAAGGACCCACGGGGCCCAAAAGCTCTCCTTTTATCCCATATGAGCCACTTAAAACATCCCAATGGCCACTTGTCGGCTGAATTGAGGCATCGCAAATTTCTGGTAAATGTCAGTGAGGGAAATATCAGAGAAAAGAGAACAATAAAGCCTTTAAATGAAATATTCTGAGTAAAATGCAAGTTAAACTTTGTCAGCAACATCTGTAGCATCCTGTTGAATCTCACAGAAAATTATTATAATTATTCAAAAACTGTTGACATATTCGACCAGCCTTAGTTGGGATAAGCACAACGGTATTAGCACTAACCTTTTTAATAACATCTTTAATGATGCCATTATTGTAACGGTTTCAGAACGTGATTCTATACCTAAACGGCATATGGGAAAGAGGCCTTTCTTATGAAACATAATTACAGAACACAGAGTCTAACCCGGGTCACACAGAGAGCAATAATTGTAACAGCTCCCCATGCAAGGAAAAAGCAGCCTTTAATCCTCTGTTGAGTACCGTAGCCCCTCCCCCTAAAATACAGAGTATACCCAGCTGTGGGACTTTAGCCAGCAGCGTCTCACATCATCTCATCCCCCTCCCAAACCCATCTGAATTACCAGAGCCCAAGACAATTCCCAATGGTCTGCTCGACGCACCCGCTCACCCTTATCGGTCATGTAAGAATAACACTTTACCTCATCGCACCATTTTTGCGAGATTGCTGGCTGAAACTAGACGGATATTACACAATGATCAGGAATCCATGCAGGTGTGTATACAAGAAGACCTCTGTGAATTATTGTTTAGTTATTAGAAACATACTTGTATCTTTTTTATTTCGACCCTACAACCAGGGGGGGCACAAGGGGTGGGCTAAGGGGGCTCAAGCCCCAAATGTTTCAGTAAAGCCCTGTATTACCATTCCCTGTATGAATCACTAAGGGGCACTTATGTGTATTCTGACACATATACGGATGTCTCTGGGCTAAGCCTAGGATATCCACTAACCCTATAACTGCCCCTGCCCCTGCCCCTGCCCCTGCCTACAACTATACTGTATATTAGCCATTTAGACAATGATTTTCCAGTGTAAACACTGTGGCGGTATCAAAATGTTACAAAAAGCCACTTAACCAAAGTGTGCTTTTTGTGTTTGAAAATGATCATTATTTTAACAAATCTGTTTATTGACACAAGTGGATCAAAAATATTATATCTCACCTTTAATTTTCACTCTTTGAGGGAAATGGTGAACTTATGTGGATTGTGGTACATCACTTTTAGCTTAGAGGTTATTTAACGCCAAGGTCATGGGTTTGAATAATGCAATAAAAGTTGCTTTGGATAAAAGCGTCTGCCAAATGCATATATTTAATGTAAATGTAGATGTAGATAGATTATTTCCAAAAAGGTAAAAAAAAAGGTTTCTATTGACCGATTAATATTCAAATTTGGTTTGAAGGCAAAAAACTATAAATCTCTCCTATGGCATTTTATATGACAAATATAAATAATATAACACAATATATAAAATAATTTTTTAATAAATTGTTGTAAAATTAAGAGTTTGTTTTCTAAATTTAGCTATGTCACAACATAGGACACAGGTACGATTTATCCGTCAACTACTCACATATATATAACAAACATAATATAATACACAATATTGATCTCCAACTCGGACATACACAACGATTTATCCAGTGAAAGCCTCAAAATGTTCCTCTCTCAATACTAAATATGATGGCAAAACTGTTTTTTTATGAAATTAGGAGGCAGTTAAGCATTCAAAATACATTTTCATGATCATTTACTCACCCTAATGTCATCCAAGATGTTTATGTATTTGTTTCTTTACTCGAAAAGAAATTAAGGTTTTTGATGAAAACATTGCTGGATTTTTATCTATATAGTGGACTTCAATGGACTCCAAACGGTTGAAGGTCAAAATTACAGTTTCAGTTTAGCTTCCAAGGGCTTTAAACGAAACCAGACGATAAATAAGGGTATTATCTAGCGAAACGATCGTTCCTTTTCTCAAATAAATAAAATTTTATATGCTTTATAAACATAAATGCTCGCCTTGCTCTGTTCTGTGATGCGCGTTAATGACTTCACGTGACTTGTGGAGAATAATCATGGAATGTTTTCATCAAAAACCTCAATTTCTTTTCGACTAAAGAAACAAATTCATAAACACCTTGGATGACATGTGGGTGAGTATCATGAAAATGAACTACTCCTTTAACCGAGTACATTTCCCATGTTTGGAATCTGCTGTCAGCAAAACCCTGTGTTATACTGTATGACCACATTAGCCACATTCCTCCAAGCCCTGGGCCATAAAAATCCCCAAAATGCAAAAAATATCCCACTTCAGCTGAGCAATTTGGCAACGTTGCAACATTAACATTAAAACCTTCTTGATGTCTTAGAATTTAATATTTCAAACACATGATGATCTTGTGAGCGATTCTCATGCAGGCAGTTCAATGGACACAAAAAAACCTGCCGCTTTGAAGCCATATGACTACTTCAAAATAACAACAGGAAAATGCTTGAAGATGAGCATTACATTAGACGCAGATTAAATTCAAAGTCTGTTGCATTTATCAGCCATCTCTTTGAGATGATATTAAGCACCAGTGTCCCGCTGGGTGTATTGGGTTACGACGTTGTGTATAAAACAAAACGAGAAGATTGTATTTCAGCTAAAATCCTTTTATCGTATTTGCCTAAAGGCCTGTCCTCTAGTAACAATCCTGAGGGTGTAAAATAAAAGATGCTGCTTCTTAGCATGAGATGGTTTCCTATTTAGACCGGTATTTAAATTCATTTTTTGCTAAACTGCTAAAATGTTAAACAATATAAAAAATAATTTACAATCACAATTATTGAAAGCTATAAAAAATCCTAATGTAATAAGTATGATAGGAGGAAAGAAGAAAATTTGTCACCCACATATGTGTTTACTCAACAGTATATCTTATTGTTCCAGGTGTTGATTTTTGAGTTGTTTGACTTCTACACAGGCAACAAGATTGTAGCATCATTTCCACTACTACTAACATGTACCCACAGTTGAAATAACACCCTTACAGTATATTAATTTTTCCTTAAATAATTACAGCCAATTACATCCAAGCTAGACAAGGTGGCACACACCTAGAGTAAAATGAACAAGCTGTAATATTGAAAGTGTCAGTTTGTTGATAAACTGCCATTAGAGCAACAGATTCTGGCGTCCATCTGCTGTCTGATTTACACCAGCAGCAGCAGCACAGAAGCGAGACATCAGAGCTAGTTGGGTGCTATATGCAGTAGGCTGGCCTAGTGACTCATCCAGCCAGCAGATAAGCGCTCTCTCCTCAGGGGTGATCGCCCCATTGGCTCTTTTCTCAGTCACTCATCCAGGACTAAGCCCACCCACATAGCAGGAGTGTGTGAGAACCAACACATAAACACGAGACCCCCTTAGGCCTGAAACTGTACAGATACAGATGAGATGGGAAAAGAATATTCAACTGTCATTTTTAACAGTGTCTTTGAAAAAGTTTAAGTTGTTAGCATTCATTTTTTCATGTTTATCAAGCAATAATGCACTGCCTCAGTAAAGGCCAAGATAAATTCCCATTAACCCGATACTAATGCACCATGTTTGCTTTATTGTCATAATTATATGGGTTTATCATCCTAAACAGATGTGTCAAAGCAGTTAGTAAATACAAATATCTTTTTTGTTGATTTCAAAGCCATGCACCCTATTAGACAACACTTTTGCTCCAATGTATTTTACTTATAGTAGTAGCTAGCAGGATGCAAACAGGGTTAGGTTACATGACATCGTTTTTAAGGTTGTCTTTAATAATGAGGGCATGTTTGGGTGATAAATTATTGGCTATCAAGTGCAAAAATATTAGAAAAATGTAAAATCTTTGTCCTGAAGCAAAGCAATCTAACAAAAACACTGTACCAGCTCACACAAAACATGTGTATTTGTGAGCGTATCCCCTCCAGCTACCTGCATGTGTTATAACAATGGGCGGGGGGCAGATTAAAAAAAAAAGCAAGGAATCTGATGTTGGAAGAAATGTGAAACGCATAAAAAAGACAAAGTGACACAAATCTGTCTCTGGCACCACGTCTAGTGTGCATTGTTTTCATCATCTGACTTCTCTTCTGCCAAAATTCCATAAAGATACGAAGTATGCAATACTACTGTATAGGTACTTAAGATTAATATGAGATTGGCAGAAACCCGTGTTTTACGCACACTTAAAAGCATATTTGTGAACTCCGTTACTCCGCTGTAGATCAAGATCCTCTGTGCTTCGGGTCTTAATGGCCTGTGATGGAAGTAAATGTCTGAAAATAAAGCCTAAGGTAAATAGCCAATCTAATAAAAAAGACACTGTCTGAAGTCTAGACTAAAAGGACATACTGTGATTTGTGTAGGGCTGCCTGGCAAGCGTAGTTTGCAACAGTGAATCTTTTGAGGACACAGTCACAATACAAAATCAAAACAATGTGTTCAAGGCAAGGTTGGAGATGAGTTTTTTTTAAGCATTAAGGTTCTTCTAGATTTCCCTCTGTAGCACAATTAAATGTTCCTAGAAAGTCATTGACCTCAACAGATGACCTTAAACCCGCTTTCTATTGTACTATGGTAGTCGAAAAAAAGCAAGCACTCTTCTGCACTTCCTGCTTTATCTGTCCCAGATGCAAGAGAAATAATCCAGTTAGGGCAACTCAGGGAGCAGCAAGAGGACATCAGTGACCGCGTACTAAGGATGTTCTCAATTGGTTGGTCATGTTGTGGATTGCTTCTCACTATATCACGTTACTGTCTCAGCATGACTCATCATGACACCTACACTAAAGCTATAATGATGTAGTTTAGCTTCTATTACGCTTCTCTGGAAGATTTTTCTGTATAGAAAATGTAGCTGGAGAGAACGTAGTTTCGCGCAGCCAGACCTTTGACTAAACGGCATATGGTCTGGTCCACATTGCAGCTCCTACTGGCCAAGCACAGCCCACTTAGACAGGAAAAGACCATCTGGCTGACAAGAGAAGTGATAGACCACAGTTTGTTCTGTTTTTACGTGTTGTTTATAGATGAGTTCATCTGAAAATAACTAAAAGATAGTCGCTGTAAATAGATAGTTGTACAAATAGTAGTACGGAACACACAATGAATTGATGTCTTTGGTAAATAGTTATTATCCTGAAAAAATGCTTATTGGCCTGGTACCTTCAAAACATGAATTCGATTCAAAGTCATTAATGTAAGAGCACTTATAAGACTACTTCAGGGGAACGGATGGTTTGTAAATATACCTTCAGGTTACGGTAACTACTGAACTCCATTCGTCAAGACTAACTGAAGTAACCAAATGGTCGAGATCTAGATATGCTTCAATACAATTCCATATTTTGTATCATTACTTCGTCTTAAGTTTAGTTGTACAGTTTTAAAATTTGAAGCAATTTCATTGTACTGAAAATCTGCAAGGAACTGCCAGTCTGCCCCGCCAAAACTAAATGTAGACAATGAAATACTGTGTTCAAAACATTGCGTGATTATATTTTAATAGCTTGTTAGTGAGCCTTGAAAAGTAGATCCGCTGAGGGGATGTACAGGGTTGGTTCTGTTCAAAGAGAATGTTTTGGCTTGTATATCTCATAAGCTTAAGAGGAAATGACATGGTAAAGACTTATTTTGCAGTAAAAGCTGGTCCCTTAGGTAACTAGTGTTCTTCAAACCGCTGCAGAGGGAGATTAAATCTGCTAAAACACACAACAACAACCCGGACCAGAAACTGCAATAATAAACTCTCCGCAATGAGCTCCAACTCTATAGAAAGCTGGGTTTATAAACAGACCTAGATTGCATTTAGGATATTTTTATTATTTTACAATAAGTGGTGTGCAACATGAAGGATTTTCAAAAGGTCTGTAGCATAATTCTAAAACACCTTCCTTATTTAGACCAAATTTTAAGCACCATATAGGCCTACTTTTGAAAGATCACAAACCCCCAGTATACACTGTGACAAGCATGGTATATAAAAAAATACACTGTCTACAGAGAAAGAAATTATTGATTTCGGTTCTAAAAATAAATGTATTTGTATAAAACAACAATTGCTAAAGAGCAAGTAACCAACCTGTGAATGAGTCAGGTTTGAACCGGCTCTGAGTGGTTGTCCGAGTTTCCGTTTTCATCCAGCTGCTGTAGGTTTTCAGTGGGGGTGACACCTACACAACAGGACGTAAATCCATTACAATCTAAATTAAATTACACATACACCACATAAATCTTTAATGTACCCTTAAGCATTTCTTCCATGCTAAATCCACTTTAGTGAGATGGGAGAATATAATTTATGGGAATCATAATGCTAAGGTAAGGTTTTTGTTTTGTTTACATTGAATACTAAACTATTGCTATTATGCAAATAGGAATGCTTTTAACACCCAACTGGGATGGTCTACAGTGCATAGGCAACTCCATGCATCACATACTGTATAGCAAATAGAGATACTTTCGTAACAATCTACATACACAGATATTAGAATAGAGTTGAATTGATTTTTCAATTGATTTATTTATTTATTTCAAAAGAACCTTTATAATTGACATCATTGTCATTGATTGAAGTCTATGGATTCACAGGGAATTCACAGCAATTCACATAAACACAGAGAGTGAATGATGATTGTTTGTGCGTTGAGCTCACAGTGTTCATCACTGTTAATGAATCATCATGACACTTCAGAAAAGCAGCAGATGCTGGAGCTTTGCAGACTCACAGGGTTACAGTTTGTCATTTTATGAGGGAGTTCCTCCATACATGGACATGTTAGGAATGAGAAACTCAAGGAATTCTGCTGCGAACCAGACACTACCCAGGGCTCGAATGAGATACAGCACCTCTCGCATGAGATCAAGAACAAAATTGGCACCTCGGTGAGAGTTTTGACAAGTACACAACCTGACTGCGAAACTCTGAACTTCACACAAAGTTAATGCTACTTTTTGCAGATTTTTCTCCACCGATTTTATTGTTGTTCTACATGTAATGTTTATAAAGACGTATTCTTTATTATGTCACAACACCCTATAGGACACTATCGAAGTCTTTTTAGGGAGGTCATCCCATCCATCCATCCATTTTCTACCGCTTATCCGAACTACCTCGGGTCACGGGGAGCCTGTGCCTATCTCAGGAGTCATCGGGCATCAAGGCAGGATACACCCTGGATGGAGTGCCAACCCATCGCAGGGCACACACACTCACTCATTGGGAGGTCATCCCATTAGATATATTTTCAACAACTTAGGGCAGCCATTTCAGACATACAAAAACCAAGTCCTATCTTCTTGCGAAGACGAAATCTGTCTGGGATCTTTAAAATCATTGGCTAACATATTTTTAACCATCAATTAAACCTGACGTCAGGCTGAAGGGCTGCAATAGTTTACATGTTGAAGCGGGACCATGTTTAAAAACTCCTTGCATGAAAGCATGAAGACCCAATGAGAACAACTTCAGATGTTATAAAAAAAGTGGACATTCTGTATTCCCTTCAGACAGCATTCTTCTCACAGAACCTGCAGCCGACTTTGACAGATTCATTTATCTGTAAGCAAACACTAAAGGATGGATTATCATTCCAAACGGGTCCAGAGCCATGAATCACATAGAACAGCATGCGGGTGAGTCAGTGCCCAAATCTAAAGCCAACAGTGTCAACCTTACTTATCGCAATATATACTACTTCAATATAAAACCAAAAAATAGAGAAAAGAAAAAACAATACGAACAAACGTGCAGTAATAGTCCAGGGAAGTTAAATTTTTAGATGTCAATAAAAGAAAAAACAATATAGTCATCAAAAGAAGAGGCAAAATCAGCTACATCAAAGAGACCATGTGCTGACATTGTGCTTACTTTTGTTCAGAGTTCCTCAGTGTTTCGTTCTTCAACACACACTAACAACATACAACGAATACATGTACTATTTTGATATTTAAGTGGAGGTTCCTAATTTAGCATATTGTAATATCAGCATTAAAACAACCAAACTAGAAAGAAAAAAAATCCTAATATTGTGTCATTCCAATCCAAACCTGTACGACTGGAAGTTGAAGAATGTTGGTAACCAAACAATATTTACCCCATTGACTTCCACTGTATAAACAAAACCACTGAGACAATTCTCAGTATTCCACAGACAAAAAAGGGTCAAATACAGGTTCTGAATGATATGAGGGTGAATAAATGAAGACAGAATTTTTATTTTGGGGAGAACTATCCCCTTAAATTCCTGCCTATTAAAGCACCAGTAAACTACATCCATACACATTTAGACTGACTTTTGCTGTTGTTCTGCTCTTGGGTTGTTTTTTGAGAGTGCTGCCAGCGTTGCATTTTTAGGATGACTTGTCAGGTTAAAAATAGTTTTGAAACATGGGTCTCAAGACCCTTGCATTTTGTGTTCCATTGAGCTTTTCTCAAATGGAAAAGTGTTGCGTTGCCCATCTACCATCAGGAAATGACTGATATCTAAATGCAACTTCTCTTTGTTGGACTCCCATCATGCCTTTCAGTAGTAAAGCTGTGGATGCCAAACCATCAGTACTTCTCTTTCAAAGTTTTAATAAACAAACAGACTATAGCGATAAAAGTAAGAAGCAGAGAACATCTGAGAGGCTCTTTCACCAGAGGGAGTTCAAATGCCACCAAGGAGGACCATCTAAAGTAAAAACACAAAAGGACTTTTGTTGCTTCTCTTGGGACATCAGACAGGTCTTTTTAACCCAAGCTCTCCTACAGGTAAGCAGGAAAAGTCCCAAACCACTAGAGGAACATATCATAGTGAGGTTTAGTCAGAGGAAACAGGTTGGAGGTGTGGCAGCTTTGCACAGGCCCTTTTGTTTATCAACAAGGCCGGTGTGGGAGAGGCTGGCCTCATTTATAGAGGAAAATAAAAAGGTTTGTTAGTATGTCAGGAGCTGGAAATAAAGAGTGCTTCTTCACTAAAGCATCCTTCCAATCTCTCCATATCTTTCTTTTGTGAGAAAGAGGCCAAGTTGGGGCCGGCAACCAGATCTGCTTAATGAGAGCTCAAATGAGAAACAGATAGAGTCCATTTTACCTTCCAACTGCATGTGAATTAAGACAAATTCTTTGCATATAAATATTTATATCCGGCACCTGTGCCTCTCCCTTCAGTTCTCGCACTCACGTGCTGAGTTTGACTATAACTTGACTGTAGTTTTAGAATAATTCTGGAATTGTTATGCATAACAGTAATTTAGATGATTGGTAAAAAGTTTTATTTGATACATATTTGTTGATTGAAAAAAAAACGATTAAAAAAGTTCTAAACAATCCTACATTTTCGTTATCGTTTTGGGCCACAATTTTCATTTCGGTGCATCGCTACAAATATTTATTTGGAACAACATGAGGGTGAGTAAATGCCTGGTAGCAGAATTTTTAGGTGAACTCAAGTCAACTGTACCTTTAACTACAGTTTTGGAAGCAAAACTACCATCAACGCCCATCAGTAAGGACTGAAACGACACGTGAACTTAACAGTATGGCTGCTGAGGAATTTGAGTAACACAATAGAGAGAATGTCTCGAAATGATTAGAGTAGACAGACAGGAGTCTGGGGAAGAATAACAGAACAGCACTGGAAAGGTAGAGGAGGAAAGGGGAGAGAGAGAGAGAGATTGTGCTGAGTAAGGAGTGCTGCAGAGGCGACTGCTGCCTCACTATCTTTATAGGTTTTGATAGACCTCAGCTGGCCAACTTCATCTCACACACAGACCCGGGGCACAAGACTTTCCAAAGAAAACTCACTTTAAGGGAACAGCTCCAGTACAAAACACATGCAGGCTAAGAAACATGAGTAATCATGTATATATGTAGTTGACAAATTGACCGTATGGAACATGTGTTCTTTGCTGACAGCAAAACTCTGGAAAAAAATAACAATGAAACTGAATAGTATGCAATTATAATGTTTAAGTATATATTATACCAATTTAATAAGGGATGCACGATATTATCCACATGAAGATATTATCGGCCGATATTGGCTTATACATTAAATATCAGCATCGATATAAAAAATTTAGAGAGATTTGCTTTACCGATAAAAAAAGACGTGTTGATTATGCGTTGGCGTTCTGACATGAGGGTCCACTGGCAAAGACACCAGCTGTCGCATAGCACATGAGTACTAAAGTTCATTTTCGTGTCTTATTGCGTCTGAACTGTCATTGCATTAAAAACACACAAGGTTTTAGGTAAAGCTGGCTGGTTGATTCAACTTTTGTTGAATTTCATCACAGTAACTCATAATGTTAGTCAGTAATGTGCATGGCCCTACGTGCCTGTATGAACTCCCAACAATGTCTGGAAATCCTCCCAATGAGATGGCACATGGTCCTCCTCCTATTCTTGCATCAGAGCATAAGAGAGCTCCTCGACAATCTATGGTGCTACTTCACATCGTCGGATACATGAGATCCCAGAGGTTGTCAACTGGATTTAGGTCTGGAGAACATGAGGGCCAGTCAATGGCATCAATGCCTTTATCGTTCAGAAACTGCCTACAGACTCTGGTCAGATGAGGTCAGGCATTATCATGCACCAGGAGGGCTCTGCACTGCATCAGCATAAGGTCTGAAAATAGATCTGAGGATTTTATCCCGATACTTCATAGCACGTGGAGGTGTGTAAGACCCTCTATGAATGGTCCTCCCCAGACCACCCTTTGAGGTTGCCTCTCCAGTGTTCCTGTTTATTTACACCAAAACAAGTGAAAATGGTTCATAATCGCTTATGCTTCCTTACCGAGTTGATTGATATTCCTAAAGGTTAACTGACTTGGTGTTATGCTGTGATGATCAGGTGTTCGCTTCATTTTTTTGAGCAGTGTATATAATGAGCCCACGCACACAATTCATATTTCACAAACACACGATAAGTTTTTTATTTCACAGATGTGTTGTTAGTTTGTCAGCTATAAGCTCAGTCCTGTACTCCTATCGTGTCCATCCACATTTCCTCTTTCATTGAGTCATAATCAGTAAGCATAGTCTGCAGGTATTTATGAATGTATATAATGATAGGTGTTATGCTGTGATGATCATATTATGAGGACAAAAGCTCATTGTTAATGGCAGATTGCTGTGTGAAGGCTTTCAGTGTCACTCATCACTGTAAATACAGCAGTATTTCTCAATGATTCTCAATAAGTCTGTATGGAAATAACTTTAAAAAAGAAAACGAGTAGATACAAAGGTTTATTAGACATTATTATTTACTATGTGCTCTTTTACTGTGGTCAAACAGTAAAACTCACTTTACAAACTTCATGTAATTATGTAAATTTAAAATGTAACAAAAAAGTTGCAGATATTCACATAAGATAAAATATAACAGAGACACGTAAGTAAATAAATCTTGCTTTTTTATTACAGACTAACAATTTTGGGTAATGAGCGGTTTTAGAGCATCCAAGTGGACAATTTTGGAAATGCCATGATAGAAAAAAACTTGAAAGTGACGTATGGTTTGATCAATCATCATCAAAATAGACATATAGACTCACAATATATTGGTATCGGCAAAATTTACTTGGAAAAATATCGGGAATTTTGTTTATTTTTCCATTTTAATAATATATTATTAACAGTTTGTAAACTACCCATAAAACCTTTCAAATGTGTTCACCCAGACTGGTTTAAGAAAACGTATCACCCTAAGCAGACACTTTTGTCATGATTTATTTCTCATTTCAAACCCTGATTGTTTTGTAACAATGAAGGAGAATTTTGAAAAACTTCAAACAGCATAGATACATACTGACAAGCAGGTGAGTAAACAGTAACCAAATTCAGATTTTTGGGTAAAGTAAGTCTATACAAAGTCTCTAGTGCATATCATCTATTGTGACTGATGATATTTGGGCCTCTGTTCATTAAACCAAACAAACGCTTCCCGTACTAGTGCGTCAGCTAATCAGGATTTCATAATGTTCCATGCCAACATTACTGAGGAATGCTAGGTCAAGTAATGTGAATTAATCTAATCTACTTGTATGTACTCAATGTACTCAAATACTTAATCAGAGCTATTTTTCTTTGCAGTTTTTAAAATAGCTCTGGAGGTCATCCCTGTTCCTTCCTTCGCTCCTCTGGTACTCAAAACACCTCAGTAACCAATCAAAAGAAAGAAAAACAACCGCCCACTAACATATGACAGGTTACAACCAAAATATTGAAAAACAGAGGCAAGAATTAGTCCCCCTCACATCCACATACATAGAACACTCGCAGATCCCACACAAACCTGTGTGATGCCTACCAAGGCAATACAGATGTTTGTAGAGAAGGCAATCCCAGAGTGCACTGCGACAAGCTCAATCCCTCATGGTGCAAAAGGGAAAAGGGACGGATGACTCCAAAATACAAAGTCCGTCATCATTTATTCATCCTTGTGTCATTCAAAACCTGCATGACTCTCCTTCTTCTGTAGAACACAGAAGACGATATTTTGAGAAATGTCTCAGTGATTTTATGTGCATATAATGGAAGTTAATGGGGAAGTGTTCTACAACATTCTTCAAAATATTTTTGTGTTCTGCCGTAGAAAGCTAGCCATAATAGAAGTTAGTAAATAAAAAGCAATGTGTTGCATGTTCTGTTAGAAAGAAAGAGAGAGAGAGAGATGGGGGGGGGGGGATAGCTCTGTGTGCAGGATTACAGACAGGCCGTCGTGACATCAGCCTCATAAGTGACTCTGACACTAGCAGAGACGACACACACATACAAACACAAGCACGCTTATCTGCCCACTACCACCCACTCCACTCTCTCTCTAATCTAATTACAGTCCCTCAACCAGCTGCTCGTGTCGGCAGACAGCAGATTCACAACAGAGGCCGGTGCAGAATATCAGCTTTATTAAATTTTCATAAACCAAATCTTTCGAGGACAACCTGATACTGCTTTTCTTTTAATAAGTGGACCGGGTGGGCAAAAGCACTGTGGATCTAGACCTCACCCTCTTTATTCACTGAAACCACAGTCATCGTCATAACCTCACCTTCAAAATGCACTTCTACACAAACTAAAAGGCTTTTAAAAAAAACAAACATTAGAGCCGATATGTTGAGGAACAGTCTGCAACAAGAGGGCTGTTGTTATATGGCACACACATCTCGAATTCTCAGCAATCTAAAACCATGGCAGAAACAACAGACATCTAGTGATCTTGTCAGATAGCATGGTGTCAGATGCTCCTCTTCCATGACCTCATGGAGAAAAAACAGCGAACGGTTCGTACAAAGTGACTGTTAAGAACGTTGGGATTCCTCTGCGCCTCTCTACTAGTTCTCTGGTGTCCACATAAAAAACAAAAAATTTTGAGATTGTCTCAAAGTTTTTCTTATCTGAAAGCCATCTTTCCTGTCATTTCAAATGATCTTGGCAATCATTTTAAGAAAATCCCATCAGTTAGCCTGCTATAAGCCTATTTAGCCACACACAACGGAGAGGACTCAAATGTAGATGAACCAACAGCAGAGCTGAGCAACTCATGTGAAGTGGCTTTGCGTGCACCTGATATCATGAGCTTGTGGAAGATTTCTCTCATTGCAGCAGTATGGGGGAAGGTTGGCTCACAGAAAGCCCACTGTGACTCACAGCTCTTAATCCTTCCATAAATCCAGTTTCACCTTTTTCCGAGCAGCGTTTTTCCAAACACTGTGTAAACGCAGAGAGCTAAGCAAGCT
Organism: Triplophysa dalaica; assembly: GCF_015846415.1. NCBI lineage: Eukaryota > Metazoa > Chordata > Actinopteri > Cypriniformes > Nemacheilidae > Triplophysa > Triplophysa dalaica. Next base: position 10,470,747 of record NC_079544.1, read on the forward strand.
TTTGTACATGAAGTGTACTCTCCACTCTCTAGAGAATATCTAGCTTGTTGCTAATGTTTGTTTTGCCTTTTCTACATTCCCACTACATCACTGCACATACATCATTAAAGAAACTGTCTAAACACAACCTCAGTCATCTGTAGTAATGTAAAATTTTGAAAACACAAGTGGGAAAATTTTGTTATTCTATTCAAGTATTCTACCACAAGCTAAATGCATTAGGTTTGCTGACTGTATCGTAAAGAGCTTACGGCAACCACCAGGACCAAGTAATTAAAAGAACAGTTCACCCAATGGTAAAAATTCGGTCTTCATTTATTCACCCTCAAGTTGTTACAAATCTGTATAAAGTCTTTGTTCTGATGAACACAGAGAAAAATGTTTTGAAGAATACTTTTTCCAATTTTTCCTACTATGATAGTCAATGATGGCCAAGAACTGTTTGGTTAAAAGCATTCTTCCAAATATCTCTCTTTGTGTTGTCCATCACAGCACGGACATTTATGCAGATTTGGAAGAACTCGAGGGTGAGTGAATGATGACAGATTTTAATCAGATATCATTTATCCTTAATTGAACATAAAATGGGTTTGAATCTAAACAATCCACTCCCACAAATCCATAAAGAGATTAATTGTGCCCGTCATCCATCCAGATAAACGATATTACAGGTCTCTACTCCTGAACTGAACCAATGGAGAGACTGCAAAAATCGCAATACACTTATGAATTAATTAAATGCTAAATAGTTGTAACACTGCTGTCGTTTTCAATATCCTAAAGCATGATCTTCTAAGCTGCAGTAAAGTTAACTTTATTAAAGAAAATCATCTTACGTTCCGACATCTCTTTTGAAAGCCACACAGAGATGAAACATTTCCAGAGCTGGCGTATAAGAAAGCACAAGATCACGGTACACATCGTTCCACATACTTCATCGCAGAGCTAGACTCACAGGTGTGCCACAAGTATTAGAGCATCTTGCAAGCTAGCATTCTGCAGGATCTATCAACATCTATTATCCTAAGACATTCTGACTGCTTAATGACAGGTCAACATAAAACTGCTTACCCGCTTTCCTTTAAGTGGTCAAACACAATAATAATCTCCACTTTAAAGATTATCAAATGTTATTGATAAATTGATATATTTAAAGGAACTGTTGTAGCCAGAGGGTCATGTTTAAAAGGTTCACGCAGATATAGCCGAAAGTGTTGCTCTAAAGAACCACCCAACCAAGAGTTAAGGGACGACTTAATCCTGTCAGCGGAGATTGCAAACCAGATTTCTATGGGATTACAGTGTCATCGCCGGTTTCACTAGCTACTGAAAGTTCAGATATAAAGGTCTGAGGACTTTTTGTGACCTTGCATTAGATGATGACAGCTATCGACCAATGAGATGCAGGAACTGCCAGCATCAGGTGAGGATGAGTTGAAGGGATTTCATCTCACTGGAGGAACTAAATTGTGGGATTAAACAGAACACACAGTGAAGACACAGTGATTTACATGTAGGGTTTAACAACAGTTAGTGAGTCAGTAAGAGCTGTGATGAAAACCAGTCACAAACGACGAATCAAATTAGCTGCAAGTAATTTTAAGAACAATCAAATTAGCTGCAAGTCATTTCAAATGACTATTTTATAGTGTTGCAGGGCCCTAGTAACTTTTACCTTAATAAACACTGCTTTAAATGAAATGTGTCTAACATTTGAATTAGCTCCAATGTGAGAAATGTTCTAGTGTACTAACTTCAATAAATTTTACTAAAGTTCTTTGACACTATTGTGTTTTATAGTCTTACCAAATTAAATATTAAAGTATGCTACTGTATTTGCTACGATCGATCCAATTACTATAGTTAATAATACTACAAAATATTGAAGTGTATGACACAGTTTACTATAGTAAATACAAAATGTTAAATCTAGATCTGTGTATTAAGGAAATTTGTTTTGTTTTGTAGTTTTTAACTATTAACATGGCATTATGGCTTGGTACTGTGATGCTTTGGTGGTATTAAATCGAATTAAAGCGCTTTGAGTACCTAGAAAAGCGATGTATAAATATAATGAATTCTTATCGTATGATCAATTGTGGTACCGTGACAACCCAACCATTTGAAATTTTGGCTAAATTTAAAATAGTAAGTTAAGTAATACATCTTCAACTTATTTTTAAAGTAATGCAAAACTATATGTTTTTTCAATGACTTAATGTTTTGATTACATAAATAAAAAATATGGTAAGACAATAGGAAGCAGTTAAAGTTGCATCATAGTCTAACCAACCGCAGGCCTTTCAGGTGTTATATATATTGTGTGCTGTGTTTGTTATGTAACAAGGTGAAATTTAGCTGTGTCACCACCATGAGAATTAGCATTTGGCGTGTGTGCTAATGCACTGCTAAGCCAACTGAGCCCAAAGGGGCATCATTTTATCATGGTCAGGGTTGACTCAGGCACACTCGGAGTCAACTCAAGCATCTATCCAACCTCCAGGGTGCATTAAAGTGGACACTTAACCACGTTTTTGCTGCTAGATACCTGGCAGGAGAGCAAGCGGTCATTATGACACGCAAACTCCGCCATAACAGGGTCCATAGCCTGGGGTTCATCTGAGAGAAACTGCAAATAGTACCATTAACTTAACTGGCCAACACATACTAAAACACATACTACCTTTAGGTGAAAGAGAAATAAAGCAAAATCCAGCACAAACAGTGAGGCAACAGAAATGTGAGGGCAGTGGAGATACTAATTCATCTTTCCTCTAGTCAAGCACATTACGGACAACATGAATTAGGTCAGTCTTCGACTATCATGGTCGGCTATCTGCCAAACATCTTTTTTTTTTCAATCATTCCTTTAGTTTTGATTTGTATAAATGGTGTTGTGTGCAAGCAAGATGGCAGATATTCAGCACAGATGAAGGAAGGACAGGGTAAAATTCGAATCACTGGATAAACCCATTACAATTTGATCATTTATAAAATGGAGCGGTATTCTGTCCCTCGTGTTAAACTAATCCTAATGTTTGTGTGTGGAAAATGTCCGGATGTTGCTAGAGACGGAAACAGGAATTAACATGAGAAATAACAGGTTTAAAATTCTCAAATATCAAATGTTTCCTTCAATAGGATGAAGTTCAAACAGGCATGTGACACCTAGATGAATCTTTGGAGAAAATGCCTTACTGGAAACAACAACATGTTCAACTTTGTAATTAAGACTTCGTTCCAACCAAAAGATCACATGTCCATGCCTGCTCCTCATCCAATCCGGAGGATTTAGGTCACATTTAATCCTCCAATGAGTCAGACGAACCTCACATTTACTTTACATTTATATACATTTATTCATTTGGCAGACGCTTTTATCCAAAACGACTTACAAGTAGGAGAGCATGAAACAATTTGTCGACACGCTAAAAAGTAACATTAGTTCACAAGGCATGGTAGGAGGATTAAAGCTGAAGTAACCAAAGAAGAGAATGAAGTAACAAAACATTTTTGGTTAAGTCAAATAAATGCGAAACAGGTGTGCTTTGAGTTGTTTTTTGAAGGTTGTGAAGGCTGCTGCAGTACAGTTCATTAAACCACAGGGGAACCGTGAGTAAAGGTTTTTGCAAGCAATTTGGTGCCTCGCTGTGATGGAACAACCAGGCGTCGTTCATTTTCAGAACGAAGATGATGGGAGAGGATGTAGATCTGGAGCAGCGAGTTAAGGTAAAATTTGCCGTTACCTTTCTGAAGGATAGTGTCAGTGATTTAAACTTGATCCAGGCTGCAACTGGCACCCAATGAAGTGAAATCAGGAGGGGTGTTATGGGTTATTCTAGGCATATTGAAAGCCAGACGTGCTACTCCATTCTGGATCATTTGCAGGGGCTTGACTGCTTTGGTTGGAAGGCCGGCCAGTAGAGAATTTGAGTAGTCCAGTCTTGATATGATGCAGCAGTTGTGGCCAGTCTTGAACTAAGCCAGTAGTGGTTAGAGAGTCGGACTCGTAACCAGAAGGTCACCGGTTCGATTGTCAGGGCTAGCCGGTAGCGACTGAAGTGCCATTGAGCAAGGCACCTGACCCCTGTTTGCTCCCCGGGCGCTGCAGTGATAGCTGTCCACTGCTCCGGGTGTGTGTGTTCACGAATTGCAGTGCGTGTGTTCACTACTAAAATTTTGGTTATGGGTCACCATAACTGACAAATAGGTCACTTTCACTTTTCAAATGACCAGAGCTTGAATAATAAGCTGAGAGGCATGCTCCGACAGGAACGGTCTCTTTTTCTGATATTGTAAAGCACATACCTGCACACAGTTCAACAGTTAATTACTTTAAATCAACATTACATTTATAATGCTCTCAGTTTTATAAAATACACAAATTAATTATTAGATTGAACATTTATGTTTGGTTGTCATCTGATGACGGATTCAAGCCAATGTTGTTCTCAATTTGTAGGTCAGGGGTCACGACCATTGCTTAGAAAAAAATTATGGTGACAATATGCTGATGAGATTGGTTCAGTGCAAGTGTGCACACGACTAAAAGTAGCTAACTTTGGAGTATCTAATGACATACTTTTAAGTTGTTTCAGCCTAAAGCGATTGCGCCGGCGCCTTACGCGCACACACAATATTCCAGCATCTCAAACTTGACAGCCTGTTCATTACCAAAATACAATGGTCATTGCCATTATAATTATTATATATGCTTTTTAATGAACATATGCACACAAGAGGTCAGCACAAACTTTTTCCATTAGCGCTTGAGGAGAGGGATCTGCCAAATGATGTGCCGGATCGGATTTCGGATTAAACCTTGGTCACGACCCAACAGAGGGTGGCAAGTCTCATCACTATAATCGGCCTGGCAAAATATAAAAGCCTTACTAACGTTCAAAGAGAAGGGGAAATGCTTCCCACATCTTTAACCGACAAGCTATAAAGTAAAGCTGGGTATCTTTGCACTACATTTTGTCCCTGCAGTCTAAAATTTGCACTGTGTTCCAACTGTGATATATCGCCCTCCGAAGGGCTCTTCCCAGTGATAACAATCATGGCCGCCATCCTGAAGGGTAGTTCCAAACTGAAGTGCTCAAAACTGGCAGAAAAAAGTTGTTAGGTCCCCTACACCCTTTAAAGCTCTCACTCCGGAGGGTAAACCATTCGAAGGGCTTTAGGGCATAGGCATGAGCCCCTCGAAATGGAACGCCGGGTGAGGGTTTGTATATGTGTTTTTCCTCTCCTCAGTCTGATGTTAAGTGCAACACCCCCTTATTTACATACCATGTTATACACAAAATAAAAAAAACATGTTACATTTGACATTTTAAATTCCCCTTAAAGTGTACCATGTAGAAACAGGGGTCCTGAAGCAAAACTGTGCATCAGAACAATTTCAGTTCCATTTCGATTTTGTTATTCTTTTATTTATTCTTGATGTATTCAGAGACAGCACTAAACATCCATTCATATTATTGATTATTGGATCTATAACAGTGACAACAATTCAGTGTCCAGTCCACATCTGTCATCTGCCAAGCAGTTCACCAATAAAAGCAGGATATTAAGATGCTGTCACAACAAAAAGATAAACAATACAATACAGAGTCATATTAAGTGCTGTCTAATAATCTTCAGGAAATGGGAGAAGGAATTTGACCTGGCACCCAACATCAGACCCCAGCATGTATGCCATCTGCTCTGGTGCGTCTCCATAGGGCTGCTTTCATCAACACCTTCTGTTGAGCTGTTCACACTCACAGCAGTATGGCTTTAATCCTCCTTCAGTTGACCCAGCTTTAGGCCACTTTAATTTCAAAAATATTTCACAGGAGCCTACAAACGGATTATATTTCTCTACCATATGAGCCGAAAATGCATGAGACGAATAAAGCCTTGATCAACTGTGTTTGAAAAAGTATTGTGACGATGCATATGGTAAAATCAAAGCAATATTTGGTAACAATGTATTGTGTTGCTCAAATGTCAGGATCCTAAATATGAAACAATATCAATGGTTTCGTCTTGGGCTTTCTTGCTAGTTAAGGTACATTTAAAGATACAACCCCACCTATCCAGAAAAAAAATGAAACTCAATGTTATGTTTCAACATGGATAAACGGTTCCTTCAAGAACACCAGTGACCTGCGATATTATAAAATGTAATAAATGAAACCTGTTCTGTGCTATAAATTAGTTTTCTGTACAATTCCAATAATTTGATGATTTTTAAAAGTCAAAATTGCTGAATTTGCACGTTTCCTGCTCAGATAAACGGGAGAAATGTGATGTGCGGCAGCGACGAGGAGAGCACTATCACTCACACAACGTGTTGATGCGTGCAATTGGCACGTGCCCGCCGCTGTCTCTCTGTATCTCGCCAATATAATGTTTGCAGGCTCGTTTATTATACACCCTCACTTTCAACAGGCTGGCTAATATCTTTCATGAATGTGTGACTTAATTAGTCTTGCTAATCGGACATAAAATCGCAGTGAAAAAAAGGTGAGGCAGACAGTAACCATGCCGCAACTGAAGGGGGCAGATATGAGCCAAACAGTCAGGATAACTTTTAGAACAAAGTGACGGAGATATTCGTTAAGAAGGATGGGCGCATGGACTATGAATGTCAATTAGTTGGACATACTGTCTGCATTAAAATGATTCAAGCAGCAAAACGAAAAGCTTATAAACAACTAAATATTTAAATGATTGTTTTGTACACCGCTCTTTCATTTGTATTGTAATGTATGATTATGAAATAAATTGTGAAATTGCAATGTGCAACAAATTTAGAACACTTGAAGGGTGCAGAGCAAATGAGCTCTTTCTTAATGACCTTAATTACCTCTTAATAATTACCTTACCCTTGTGTGTGTGTGTGTGTGTTTAAAGTATACTGCTGAGATATAAAACATAAACAGTATTAATTTATTTATTAATTTATAATAAAAAGTAATATTTTGGGCTCATATATTTGTAAATCTGACTCTGAAGGAGTAAGTGCCTCACCAGCCATGAACCCCCCCGCACGTCACTGAAGAACACGTACAGTGATCATGCATGCAGACATGTCAGCAACAGAGCTGTGCTTTTTGCTGACACATGTACTTCTGTTCAGCCCTATTATAAACAAAGCTGCATCTTGTTGTTTGTTGTAACACACCCCCTATACCAAGAGGCCTTTAAAGCGGCCTGGTGGCACACCCTCAACCTATCCCTACATACGGTACACACACACAGACACAAACACATGCCACCCCTGGACATATTACAAAGGCCTGCCGGGGGTCAGGCTATGCAGCTGTGGCCCCATTGATGTAAATAATCAGACAGATGGGTCTAAACCGCCCCTAGAGAATAAACGATACAAAGGCAACATGAAACCACAATAACCATACCACAGTCAACCTGAGAACAAAAGAAAATGTTTCAAGTAATAATAACTATTCAGCCAGTGGGCATACAGACTAGTAGACTGTGCTTTGAAATCTGTCAACACATATAAATTGTTCTGGAGCTGCCTGCATTAAGAGGAACTTAAAAATGGGAAATGTGTAAATTCTGCCATGAACTACTCACGCTTGAGTCGTTGTACAAGTCTAGGACATCCATTCATCTTCCCAATGCAAATTAAGATAGTTCTGATGAGGTTTGGGAGCTTTCTGGGACCCTCCCATTGACTTCAACAAAACCGACATTCTGCACTTTAAAAGTTGCTGTCTACAGGCAGGAGTGAAATAAAGCTCACAAACCTGATCAAAACGATCTAAATTTGCGTTGTGTGAAGATGTACGGATGTGGTAGGATTGTCCAACAAATTAGGGGTGAGTTTTTCATGGGAACTCTTTCATCCTTTGCCAGAATTCCTCTTTAAAAAATGTTTTGGGTTCATCTTAGCTATAAGACTAAAAGAAAGATCTATGTAGCCTATATAATATCAAGTCACTCAAACTGGTTAACATTTTTATTTAAAGTTTTATTTACAGACATATCAAAATGACAAGATTGAATTTTGTTCATTAATAAACCTTTCCATGACTTCAAGTCCAATCTGAGACACATTATGATTTCAGACATGACAACATGGATCTGTTCTCTTTTAGCCATCCCACTAGAGATCAACTCACTGTCCCAAATATTGGCAACAAGTTGAAGAAAAATAAATGCAATATTAAAACTGATTTTGACTTTCTAAGGTTGAAAGTGACATTTTCTGAAGGTTAAGAAAGGTGATTCTTTCAATTATGCAAGTAATGGTCATATGGCAGACGAACACAAATTTATCGAACCAAATTTGCTTAAGCCCCCATTAAGTCAAAATTGAAGTGTTTCGGCTTTAACTATAAATACATTAGCCTTAATGATATCTATAAATGAGTGTACTCCAAAACCATTTGGAGAAAAGTTCACATTTGGAAAGTGCAGTATAATCAATTAAAACATACAGTCACTATGTCAAATAATGATGACACATTTTTGACATCATTCTGCACCCTTAGCTTCACATTAGATTCTGCTGTGAGGTAAACTAAACCCCACTGGCTACTTGTAAAGGGGGAGGAGCCAATTAATATGCCCCAACCTAACTTCCTGTTTGAGTGGTAGTTACATCAACGGATCTGTGCATCTCAAGCACTTCAGAAGGTTATTAAAGCAGCAGAGTCACCATCTAAACGAAAACATGGTTGAAACACTGACTGTGTTAAATTACTCTCATGATTAATCCCATGACTCACCTCTCATCCCAAAACTCACCCTGAATGACTCAATAGATCATCTACTTAAACTCTGATCCAGTCACATGTGACCTGCCATTAGGCTTTGTTTATGTAATGCAATGTGCCAATATGATGTCAACATCTGTCAGCTATTCGTGGACCACTCTGCAATTGTTATATTTTCTTTTTTCAGATAATCCCTAAATCAAAGCGGACACTGTATTAAGGCTCTTTATGTCCTCAAGCCCTGAGGAGCGCTGACAGAAACTTTGACTGCATTCTAATAAGTTACCTCTAAACTCGGTTCATTTCCGCATCTCTGCTGAAGTCATCATGACATTCCTCGTATAACCATGGCTTTATAATCCCATGACACTGTTCCAGGCTCCAGCTATGCACTTTTTTTTTTATAGATCCCTTCATAGTCCTTGAGTCCAGCACTACATTGCTGTATTTATGGATACTAACTCCAAGCTTCTGTAGCTGTCACTTAAAGACTACACTGAAAAAAAAAACTAGAGCATTCATTGATACCATAAGCTTGGACCAAGAAATCCACAAGACATAACCTAAACTAACTGTTTGATGTTACTAGAGAGTGAAACTTTGGTTGAGAATGGACTAGTCACATTTGCCATTTTTTGAAGAGAAGCGAACATGAACTCTGAACTGGATAGTCTGCGGTTGCTCAAACTGAATGAGCGAACACGGAATGGTACTAGGATTAATGACTAACCATATGTTGAAAATAAGAATTTGAGATTCAAACACAAACATCTATAGGTCAACCTTATGCCATCCAATGAAGGTATTCTAATCCAAACAGGCCTCTTCAATCTAACTGCGTATAAATCTTGGTTTCAACAAGGATTTTGGTTGATTGAGTGCGTGCAAGAAGTATTTTACACCATCTGTTTAATAATGTATAAACACAACAGGTCACTAGTTCCACCTTTTCCGCTGCGATGGCACGCATGCTATCAAATCTTATACGTCTGCAAGAGTCTGCATGACTTGAGCATGCTTTCATTTGGTTTGTCTAAATACCATTGTCTACATCGAGAGGAGAAATCCCTACTTTACAATGCTCCAAAAGATAAGGAATATCAAACCACTAGCATGACAACATGGACAGCAGGGACAACAAGCGGGCTGAGGATCAAGGCGTTGCTGAATCTGTTTTTGGCATGGTGCAATTACATTAGTAACAGCCCTGATAAACAATCAATAGCCAAGTCAACACTTTACAAGTGAAAGGTTGTGCATCTAAATTATGGGATAGTCATAATAGGAGATGACTTTAAAAGTGAAATATTATAAACATAGTTGTTAAAAAAACTGCTGATACTCTGAAGCCTTAAATTGCCTTGATGCTTTAAGGATCCATGCGGTTTCATGACAACAGATTTCCACCTTTAGCTGCAAAACCCTTTTTCTGATCTCATGATTGCTATAATGAACGACAACTTCTTTATACATGATGGCAACATATTACAATCGGGAAAATACATGAAAAGCTGTGAAATCATATGCAACATGTCATCAGCAGTGTTCATGTCCATGAAAGCTGAATGTCTGCAGTTAAACAATAGGTAAGTAACGTTAAGGGATGCTTGAGACTGTTATGGTACAGGACGCTTTACATACACTGACAAAGCCTGAAAACATCGCGGATCGAAACGACCGGCACAACAAATGACTTACCTTTATGATCCAGATGTAATAACTCAAAATGTATGAGGATGCTGCAGCATATTTCCGTGCACGTTCGCAGTAGACCAGAGCTGAAAGCCTCACGTTTGGAAACTGCACCTCCTACCAGCTTATTGAATCCCCACTGCATCATGAGTCCATGATCCAGAACATACTGCTGTGCGAAAAGGGAGGGTCGCCCAAACAGACTGTATCTCATCTAGTTTCTTTTAATTTAATTATCTTTTGTGTTACAGTAATGAAAATAAAATACTTTTTCAAATGTAAGCATTTGAAGCTTTTCTTTTGTATTTTTTAAAACAAATGATTGTTCGTTTTTGAATTGAGATTGCACCCCTGCTTAGAAAATGCTCCGGTCCAATTTTCTTAAAGGGGCCGCTGCAGGTTTTCGACGTACAGCTGATGAGCACAGCTTGTGGTCCGTTACATGAAATGTCAAGTATAAATAATAAAAGTGCGTAAAAACTTAAAACTCCATGAAGTTTTGGGGTTTAAAAAAACACATTATCCCGTTGTTTACAATTTGTCAGTATTGTCTATGATGTTATAACAAAAAATATAGGCTTCTAAAATTGTTGTTTTTCCTTTAAAATATAATGATATACATTAAAAATACATTCAAACTTTAGGTTTCACTGACAAGTCGGTCAGCAGTTCAAAATATATAATGATGCTTCTTTATGTATTTGTAAATTTAAGACAAGATAAAACATTACAGCATTCATACCCTTCCTTGGTTAAGTCCATGCAAGCTTTTTATTCAGTAAAGATTTAGGACAAGACAAACAACTACATTTTATTTGCCCCACACCAAAGCTTGATGTATATTTTCATATCACTGTCGGCCTACAAAGAAATCATTATAAAAATTGGTAAAAAATGTGAGGGGAAAAATCATTTCCATATATAAATACTTCAGGTTTTAACTATTAATTTACAGACAACAAGGAGCGAGTTAAAATGGCATTCTCTCATCATTCATTTATAAAAGCATACAACATGTGAAAGATATATCAATCAAACTTCTTTATATTATTTTTAATTACAATTTTAATTGAAAAAAAAGTTTATTTCCCCCCACAGAAAAACATATTTTAAAATAATAAATAGTATTAGTGATAGCTCGCTCTTAATGGTAGGACTAGTAGCATGGGCTTCTGAGTGGTTTCACTTCACAGACCTTCCTCTGTTACCAGGCAACAGCTAAACTGAGCTGAAAATTGGAATTCTTGTTGTCAGGCAGAGGCAGACCCAACATCATTATACACCACTAAACTTAAGTTATAACAGTATGACATTTGCCTGGACAATTGTTGCATGTTTTGAAATGAATTGACCATATAAAGGCTGAAATAGTGCAGAATGTTACAAAAATATGTAAATGTTTATATCAGCACATAAAACTGCGATCTAAAATGTATTACAGCTTCATTTTATTCAGTTATTGTTTTCGTATCAGGCTTTAACATCTTACATAAATAATGTTCTTGTAAATCCTTAGTGAGACATTAGCATATGTTCTCCGTATGTGGATTTGTTGTTCCAAGTGAACTACACGCTGCGCTGAAGGAGCTGCCACAGTGTTGACATTGTGAGTGAAGATTACGAGTGACATTCAGCCCCTAGTCCCATGGGGAAAAGCCCTAGATGACCCACTCTTGAACCAGCCATTATTGTTACACACATTTGTCTCTAAGCTTCTGGAATGCACTGTGATTTTTACAATTCAGATGATTTAGTCTAACACGTTACCAGATTATGTTCGTCTGTAGCAGTTCGACCACACTTAAGACCTAAGAAACAATGTCATAGATGTATTTCTTTTGTACGAAATGTAATACTGTTTGATAAGAGAATAAAAAAGTGACCTAAGGGCAACCAAAACTAAAAGACCTGAATAAATTACCTGAATGTAAAGCAAACACTATAAACTAGCTTATGTGTATACCACAGCTACATTCATCCTCATCTGATTTAATTCCACGGAAATGTGTGAAAAAAGATATGAACCTTCTGGAAAACCACAGAACTGGAAAAAGATTTGTTTCTCACTGAGTCATCCATTTAGAGGAAAGAACAATGTTTTTATCCATAAAGAGCTCTGCCCTCCTTTGCTTAATTTTTATTCCACCCTCTGGGCCATAAGTTGGGGCTGAGTCGTACTGAAGCTCAACATATGTCAGTGATCTCAAAGCTCTCTAAAACAGAATGACCCAGAACTGCAACATGTTAAATGTTGCTGGTGAAAAAACACAGTAAAAAAGGAAATTATTTTTTATTTTAGCAGAAAAAAACAGGACTACACTCAGTCATTTTCAGCATTCAAAAGTTTTACCAATTAGTACCACATACAGAATGGATTCCACAGATACAGATTAGATTCATGCCAGTAGCTAGGGCTGCTTCATTGTGGCTAGCATTGTTGGATTACATGACCAGCTTGTTCGACTATAACTTGGCTTCTCCTTCCATTTTAATAAAAAAATTAACTGACAGAATTAAAAGTTTATTTCTGCAACTAAAACTCGTTTGTATGATCCCACACAACTCCAAGACAACTGTCATATCAACCTATCAGAACTGCTTACATAAGTATATAAAAAATTCAACTAAATGCATCGATAGATTCTTCCCTTCAATATTTAACGATTATTGTCTGATTTTGCAAAAAGATTCGATTCCTTAAGCGTTTACTGATTTTATTTCAGGCTACATCTCTCCCTCAACGGGCAGCATCTGCAACCAATCCAAAACACTATGTAGGTCAAGTTCCCACCACCCTGCAAAGAGACTCTGGCACATCCACAAAATTTCCTGCTCTCATTACACAAAGGGATTTAAGCTAGAACTCATTGTTGAACAGTTCCCACAACTGGAATTAAAAAATTGGCACTCTGATCTGAGGACAAGAAATGTGTATTAGATTGTGATAAGAAATGATGAATATATGAATTGCTGGACGCGAAGCTTTAACTGATGATAGGTGACTGAAAAGATCAGCAGAATCTCCAAAAGAATCCCAAAGATAGAAAGGCTCAGGCTCATTTTATTGTTAATACTTTCCACATTCTTCATTACAACAGCCTAGGTGTTCATATGAATCCAACAAGCCCTCATTCAGGAAGGAAGCGTCTACTGAAACTGCAGCCCAGCCAGGAGGCTGAACGCTCCAGAGAAGTACACAGATGCAGAGAAAAACTGAGGAATAGAGAGGTAAAAGAGAGAGTGAGTGAATTTCTTTTTCAGCAATGAGTACAAAAAAGCTTTTATCCTGTGCATCTGCATTACCTCGACAGGGTCTGACAGACACAATCGAGGCTTTGTGAGGACAAGATTCTTGGTCATAATCAAAATCAGTGAGTATAGAGTCAGTTCCACTTGATGTTTCAAATAAAGGTCACCTACGGGTTAGGCACACAACACAGTGTAAAGAGGCCAAAGGGGTGTTGATATTTAGCCAATATCAGTTGGAGGGACTCACTTTTATTATGTAGTATAATTCTACAATGTTCCACCAGGAGAAACCCCCGCAAGTTCTGGCTGTAAATGTGTGTGTTGCACATGTTTTTAGACAGAAAGCATGAAACGGTTAGGAAAAAAGATATTTTTATACGACTGTTTCATTTAACGCGTAAAGGCATAATTATATAATCCAGGTATGAGAATAAACAGGATGTATTATTGCTGAAATCAACAAAAATTAAGTGCTTTTGTCCACATCATGTTATTAAACCAATACTTCCGGGAATACCCTACAAAATATTATTCTGTGTATACGGACAGATCGACATCTACAAGGGTGTTCTGTGTGTGTTTGCTACCATGTGTTACTATTTTGGATGAAACCGAGATAAATAATGAGGTGTAATGGAAGAAATGTGCTATGATGTATTAAGAGGAGAAGTAACAGAACTGCAGCACAAAGCACATATGGAATTTATCAGAGTTGAGGAGAGTCTGTAGTTCTGCTTGGCAGTAGATCTGCCACATCTTACTAACCCTGGACCCTGGTAGGGCGAGTATGTTTTAGTTCCCATTCAATTTTCCCATACAATTCAATGATAATTTGCATGTCTCATAGTGTATTTTCGTGTGCATGCTTGTTTAACAACTAGTATATTATAAATACCAAACATTTCTAAGTGGTCTTTCAGTGTATAATTTATCTAATGTTTATGCCTTTACTGAATTTGATACATTTAATTCCAAAATTGTATGTTTTAGAATTAAAATAGTGTTAGCATGTCTCTACATATTCTCCATCTTGACCATTGCTGCAGTGAAATCTGCAATTAGATTAGTACAGCTGGCATTGAAATGTAAAGCAGATGGTAGATGTAAAATAGAGATAAATGAATAAAACAGCACCAACAGTTGAACTGTGAAGAAATTTTCATTTAAATACAGACAGTACTGAGGATGAGGACACAAAAATGTGGTTTGAGTTAGAAATCAAAGATGTAACAGGAAATGCTGGTGATGCATGAATGGAACAACAATTTATCCAAGACTCCGATAGACATGTCTGTCTTCTTATTGTTGACTAACTGATGACTAACACTATTAGGAACAAATCATGAAAATGACTTATATAATAAACATATTTTGCAAATCTGTGAAAACCATGATTTGCCAAACATATGCGACATTAGTGATTCACTGGAAATTATCTGCAGACTATGCAATAACACATATATGTAAAGTTATAGTTTACAAATATATTTTATGAAAAACACAGATTATCTTATAAATTTATTGTATCATATAATTTGCAGTTTCTTAATGTTTTTCAGAACACAAAAAAAATATTATTTTTATCCAATCATTGATTTTTTCTAAAGACTTCAGAAGATGGGCAAAACAATTAAATATGCAAGTTATAGAATTATGGCAAAAAACACTAAAAAAATGGGAATGTAATAGATGACATATCATTTAACCATCATTTCTAGATGTATTCTGGCCATTCCAGTCCAGTGTCTGTTGAATTTCATGTATCAAAGTCTTTCAACAACACTGTGAAAGACTGACAGCATGACAAGACACATGAGAACTGTGATAAAAATTGAGGTTATCACATAAAATTGTTAAACTTTTCCCTAAATATGTGTTCAAATATTACTGTAGTATTGCTTAAAATTGAACAAGAAACTTGTTTTCTTTGCCGTATTTGAGGTCTGAAATAAAATATAGAGCATCTTTTCTGTTATTTCGACCTGTTGCACCAGTTTTCCTTTTCTGGTAATAGTAAAGTGATTTTTAATTGAAATATTGTTAGTTGACAGAAGGAAACATTATAATTTTATCTAAACCCATACAGTAAATAGTACATTTTAAAATCAGAAAAACTATTATTTCTGTGGCTGTGACTATTAAAGTTGTCTTTATCCAATAGCTCTATTTTTTGCCAGAGTCTATTATAAGCCTGTAGTAAAATCTATAATATTGTAACTTGGATTGTTGTAACTTGGATTGTAACTTGTGTCAAGTTGTCTGCTGACATCTAGTGGTGAAAAAGCAATTCATGTGAAACATTTAAAATAAGGAAATTATTATAATTATTTAAAACTGAAGTATTCATTGCATGACACTGGAGCTCCCTCTAATGTGAGGTATTATTTTACATTAAGCAACAAGATGGCATAAAGAAGGGGTTTCCAAAGTTGGCCCTAGAGAGCCGGAATCCAGCAGAGTTTAGCTTCAATCCTAATCAAACACATCTGAAGCAGCTAATCAAGATCTCACTATAGGAAGACTAGAATCTTCCAGAGTCAGGTGTGTTGAGTCTAGTCGAAGCTACACTCTGCAGGACACCAATCCTCCAGGACACCAACTCTCCAGGACCGACTTTGGACACCCCTACATAAAAATTCACCTCTTGATCAAATCAATCAAATCTAAACTTAAAAGTATGCTACAGAAGGTACCGAAAAGACTGTGGAATACTAGGTTACTTTTTAGGAATTAGTTGTTTTAGGGATAAACCTGTCCATATAAAACTGGACCAAAGTGTTGCCAATGTTTAAACATGTATTTTTCTACCTATACCTGTCCGTGCAATCCTTGATTCCAATTTCACCACAAAGACAGAAAAATATAAAACCTACAGTATGTGAAAAAGAGGTTTAATTATTAAATCTGGGCACTTGTTAGAATTAAGGACATAACATATTGAAACCATTAATTTACAAAAAAAACATTGTAAGTTCAATGCGTGTGTGCAGCAAGAAAACAAAGGTTCAACAGTGTTTTTTTAACAAATTTTAATGAATAAATTTAACCATCTCATACTGGGGTACAGCTTGATGATTCCACCATAACAACATGCTTGGAGAGTTACACGGTCTTCAGTCCTCACATTCCAGCAACTGGTTTACTGTCAGGTCTTCACTAATGTGCAAATCTACACAAACATGTGCTTCAGAGGAGACAAACTAATCTTTCCCAAACCAGTACAACAAGATTCACTTCAGACATTTGATGTAAAAAAAATCTAAACCATCAATAAAAAACAATATTTATCAAATATTTATCAATTACTTAAATTTAAACCAGACACATGTATTCTGTTTCAGAAACTACACAAGAATAGATGTGAAATTGTAGAGGGATGTTCCATTTAAGGACATTATAAAGAAAAACATAATTGTGGTCCTGTAATTCAGATGAAGAGCTATACAAATAATGGACACAGAAAAAAAATGATCATGAAAATGTGACTCTAAATTCGTTCTAACTTCTCACTAAGAAATTCCTCAACGCTGTCTGTGTTCCACTTGAGGATGCTGAGTTCCTCAGCAATGTTCCCACTATCGTCCAGCAGCTTTAGTACAGGGTCTGAGCCTCTCACATACTACAATAGTGGAAAAAGGAAATATATCAACATTTAGTTGAAGCAAAAAATTAAGGCATACATCTCTTGATAACACTTTTTTAAAATTATTTACAAACAAATGTTAACCTTGACTTGAAGTCCCCTGAACATCTTTGGCTTGTCACTCCTGACAAAAGCTAAAAAAAAGGAAATCACAAAAGTGATTTGACACCAAAAGAGCAAAAACCAAACACTTGGTCTCTGCCACACAACAAGACAGACAGCTGAGTGAAACAGTTGCTATAAGAAAAACAACCATTGAAGCACTTTAAATGTACAAGAACATTAAAAAAATTCTATAAAGTATATATTTTATTTATACAAACTGAGCGACTGTTTAACCAACGATTAACTTAAAAAATTATTGACCACTTTTGTTACACATCCTTAAAATCTACCTTGGACTTGTGGGAACCTCCCCAATTTTCATCCACAGACCTCAAGGATGGCTCCTGGGTAAAGCTGGGTAAAAAATGTGGAAGACAATCTGAGTCTTACGGAGGTTGTATTTATTGAATTATTTGTGTTTCATTGACCTGGCCATTAGGGTGAAAAGTTACACACACCTTCCTCGACTCCAATTGAGCCTCCTCTTGACAGCATTGCCTGCAGGGAAGGTCTAACTGGTTCAGACTGAACTGACCCAGGAGATCACAAGAGCTACACAGGAGATTGCTGGAGAAACCCAGCTCCCTGCACGCCTCTGATGAGAGCTCTGCTCCATAAGCTGCGAGCTGAATTTTTTTAGAAATACATAAACGAAAGATATTAAGCACATTTAAAAAAAAACCTATAAATACCAAATCATGTCAACAACATTTATATACACGTTTGAAATTCTCAGCTGTTCTTTGACATACAAAGGTCATAAAAAACAAAGAAAATAGCAAATGGAGAGTAAACCACAGGTGCAAAGTTTTGCTACAAAAATGGCTTTAGTTACAACTATGAAAACAAGTGTTTGCAGCTGCTAAGACATCACACCTCAGCACAAAACAAAACGAAACATCAGATTATACGATTTGACGTGTTTATTTCCGTATAACGTTAGCTCATTCATTTTTCTCCATTCACTAGTTGAAGTTGGATGTTTTCAGATAAGATAGATAATACTGTTTTTTTTGGGGGGGGGGGATGTTGACGTTGACATTTACACCAGTGCTGTTATATGTCATTGACAAACATAAAACAGCGAGATTAAATGTGTACGCATCACTTAAGCAATTGGCCGGTTAACGTTATATGGTTGAGCCACGTCATGAGCTAACGTTAGCGAACCGGCTAACTAGAGTCTTAAACTTTAAAGATTCACTATTTACCCAGCCATGTGCGTTTTATGCCATGCAAGATTATCTGCTATCAAAATCTAAAGTATAAAAGTGTATTTTATTTGCCTACCGTTTGTAAAAGCGGCAGTAGCCAGAGCAGATACACCTCCCCCGCCATCAGTGTGTTTCTCTTCCTGACTGTGAGATTAGCAGGAAGTACGTCACACACAACAGTTTTAGCTTTTTCATAAAAGTCTTTCACAAATTTATATGCAGCCGCTCTTACATGAAAACAATTTTTAATACAAATACAAGTATTTACAAACACAGATATGATGTAAACATGATTGTGTTGTTTTCTGGTCAATTATAATATAGAAAGTTCGTATAGCGGAGTGAAATGGGATTCTCCAGTCACAGAGCGACAGCTGAGCGAGTGACGTCACGTCTTTCGAATACGCATGCGCACTGACACAACGTGATTCTGCTGCCTAGATTTAACAACAACAGAAGCTACACCACTGCTGTTCAAGTGCAGTCTGAGTTTAAAGTAATCAGAATTATACTTGTTTAAGGGTATCTGCTCGTTGAGATTGTAACTGTAACGTTAAACTGGCGTTTAGTTTGATGTCTGTGAATACACTCGAGGGCTGTGACTCCGAGGATCATGAAGTAGCATCGTTGTTGACGGTGCGTCCGTGAACTATCAGTCATATACTTCTCAATGCCCTCTCTGTGTTGGATTCTTTGATGGGGCTTTTACGGACAAAGATGCCACCCAAGTTTCAACTTCTGGCTCTGTTGGCTTTCGCGATTGCAATGATCTTCTTGGAGAATCAAATTCAGAAGCTCGAGGAGTCGCGGGGGAAGCTGGGTGAGATTTTGCATCGCTAAATAGGGCTGCACGGTTAATCGAATTTGAATCGCGATAACGATTTATGCTTCCCACAGGTAATTGAGCATAATCGTTGTGATATTCGTGTTTTAAAAGGAAGCAAACAACTCCCTATATGTTCAGACAATCATCACAAAGCCTTTACCTTTTAAACGGCCAGATTACAGGAAATACAAAAAACACAACAGTTTTTACTGCATTTCTACTATTTTAATACATTTTTTTTGCAAAACCCACAGACAGACATGAAGGGTGAACAATAGTAATGATTTATAAAAAACAAGAAATCAATAATGGAGTAGCAAGGTTTCATTCCGAATGTCACAAAATGTAAATTTTTGTGGTGGTGTGTTTGGATGATTAGATTGTTGATTTGATGACTTTGAAATACAATGTTTAATGGCAACAGATTATAACTTATTCATTAGCTACAAAACAATCGTGTTTATTAATCGTGATTACATTTTTGACCAAAATAATCGTTAATATCATTTTACCCATGATCGTGCAGCCTTATCCTTAATATCTTGAAATTATTTGTATACTGCAATTCAGTACACCTTCCTGTTGTCTCCTGTTGTATCTCTATCGCAGCTACATTTGCAATCCTACGATTTAGTATCACTTTAGTGTGGTATGCATAAAACACACTAATATTACACAGATGTGCAATACATTTTTAAAGATGTATTTATGTTAGAGCCAATAATATTGTCAATTCTATACAGAACAATTAAAGCAACAGGCTGAAAGTCTGTGAGCTTTTGCTGTCATTCACAGGCCAATTGTCTAACAAGTTGATGATACAAGTCAAACTCACACATGCCTGGAGTGATTGGATATGGGCTATTTAGTGTCCACCACGGCTATTCTGAATGCTTTACCATTTGGACTGCAATACATTACACATCATATCTGTTTCACAGAACCTTCACTGATATAACCCACATTTTTGTCACAGACAAGTTATGACATGCTTTGTCTGATTAACAGTCATTCGATTAAATATTGGCAAACAGGTTTCTACCATGCAAAATTGTTAGTGTCAATTAATATGTGGTCTATGTATAGTTCAACAACTGAAGAGGAATATGAGACACATTAGCAGGCCGAGAGGTAAGGGTAAAGGTTTTTCCATCTGCTTAAAGTTGAGAGAGCTGTCAGCCTCAGCACTTTGTGAATTGATGTTGTTTTTCAACCTTTTTTCCTTTCTCATATTAGTTAATTGCAAAAAAATTAGATCTATTTTGTTATTGTGCTTGAACTCCTAAAGAGTAGTGAGTTGACTTTTTATTCATATTTTTTAGAGTTGTTGAGAAATTGATTTATTATGTTTTTCCATTTGCTTCAAAGATGGCAGACCACATGCCTTCTCACGGCTCATTTGCATTGGAAAGTTATTTGATATTTAACCTGATATTTGTTTGTCTCGCTAATGGAAGTTCAGGTCTGTACAGTTTTTAGCCCTGATGGGGCTGCGGAGGAACCTGAGCCATATGTTGTGGCTTGGCACAAACTACATTGACTGCTGTACATTTTTAAATCAAAAATAGCCCTGTGTTTATGCATGTGTTTATGACGTCTCTTTGAAAGCTCTGCTGATTGTTAAAAAGTCTTTGGAGCCCGCGAATGACATTTAACCTAAACAAACACTTTGCTTGCCTCATAGGCATAAGTAGCACTGTATGGTTTTGTAGCCTGCCAAGATTATAAATATGGTTAAAAAGGATGCATATGCATCATGGCCCCCTAAACTAGTAAGATCTCTGTGTAAAACTGAAGAGAACAAACAACTGAGAAGTCTTTCTTTGGATCTCCTTAAGTTGCAAATTGTAGATCTCTTTTATGAGCTGAAGACATAACAGTTTAGTCTATGTATGATGAAGAGAATTTTAATGCAATGATGAATATAATAACCAAAATAGCCACGGTGTGCTTTCAATTTTATCTTGGAAGAAGTTAATAGATACTTATCATACTTGTATACTGGTGTTGTCAGTCAATGTTTCATGCCTGGGGTGTATTCTTTTTTAGTGTTTTCTATTGGTTTCTAAGGCCTTGCTGTTTCCATCCATTGCACAGAAAACATCCCACTCTCTTATTTCTCTCATGAATGTGTTAGGCCGATTCACATTTTGCGTCTTTTCTGCGCACATATTCGTTATTTTAAATGTAAACGCGTGGAAATTGGGGGCAACGTTGTCTTTTTTTCCCGCTGCATCGAGATGAGAAAATCTTAACATTTCAGCATATAATCCATATATCATTTATTTTTACCTACTCATCTCAACGGCTATCGTGGCCCATGGTTGCTTTGCAATTCAGGCGGATTGGAAAAGAAGGAGAACACAGTTTAGCTCGCGTTTTCCGTGGGGTTTTAGACGCAAAATGTGAATTGGGCTTTAGTCATTCTATCATGGTAGTAAACTTGTGGTATCATAATTAAACTAACAGACCTTGTTTATCGAGTGTCAGAATAAGAATGACCCTAAAATCAACTCTGTATTGTAGTCTTTCTCCGATTTGACTGTATGATTTGATTCGATCATAGTCTAACTTGTCAGGTTTGACAGCTGAAAGAGATAAATTCTCCTCTCCTCCTGGTCAGTTTGACACTTGAAGATATTACATTTCATTCCCTCATCGTATTATTTTGGGCCTTTACTGGATCATGCCACTCGGCTTTCACACATATATACATAATTTTTTTGCATTGTCATATCACAAGTCAAGGTTTAATATTTCTGTTTTATAAAACATTTTAACAAAATATTAAAGTCATATGCAACCCTGCTGTTTTTCTTCTGAAATGGTGGTCAAAGCCATAGCGTGTGACGTCCAATAAAGGTGAACCTTTATTTGAAATGGCTATAAATACGTTCAGCCTGAGGGTCCAAACATTGCCTTACCTGACTGTTTCTAAATGAATGCTTTTTTATTCAGCATAATGCACCAGTTGTGTGTCTCTCAGTTGGAAATAGGTAATGATTCAGACTGATTTTCTCATTAACTTGCAATTATATTATTGCATTAAGTGAGGTATTGCAGCAGTAATGAGAAATAAGATGATAAAGCGGCCTGCCATAGTCTTTCATTAAAAACTTAAGCCTTGACTCTTCTTTAATCGCTACCAGTTGATGCTCATTACACATAGTAAATTATAGGATTGTTACTGTGTATGCAATAGCTTAAAGCAATTAATACAACCAATATAAAAGGTGGATTTATATTTCTTAATGTTTTTTGTTAATGTTAACATTTCAAGATAGTGTTCCTTAAAGTTTTAAAATATCTGAATATGTTTTAGGGCAATTCCTGCGTTTTGGATTTGACTTTTGCAGTCAATACTTGGAATATATACTCTCCTAGAATGTATTTATTACCAATATATTGAACCATCTTCTTATGTTTTCCTAAACTCCTGTGGATAGAGTCCAGACATCAGAAAATTAACAGTATATACATATGGGTTTTTTCTTTAGAGCATGCAAATACACGTGTTATGGATGTGACAAGAAGGACACAGTTTTTGAGAGACAGTATACTTTTTAGGTTTCTGTGAATTAAAACAAAAAGAAGCAATAACTCAACAAATGGAAAAGGGGTGACTTCATAGAACATATAACAGTTATTTTAAGTTCATTTTCTTCTGCCCATTTATAAGGAATATGTATTGTGTAATTCTGAATGCATTTCTTACCAGACTATAGAAAATCATACATCGTAAGGCTTTAAAAACTTTAACAGAGACCTCTGAAACCTTTTGTACTAAACACTTTTTTTGTAAATTAGACCTTAGCATGGAATTGCCCTTTTCTAGAGCAACAAGTTAAAGCTGCAAAGTCTGAAATCATAATGTGTCATAGCAACAGTTTTTGTCATGGGTCGACACCAGTTGTCTTTGTGGTGGTTTGTACTAGAGGCTTCTGTGGGTTTTTACCCAAGAGCAGTCTTAGTTGAGTGGGAATCTGCTGTGGTTAGCTTGATATCATCACCTCACAGGAGCAGCTGCCCGGACACCAGACTGCATTCACGCGTTACTGTCAACGCATTATATAAACTGTCAAGTTTCCATCCTGAGGTCCTATTAGTATTTCCAAGGCCAGAAACATTTTCAGTTTCTAATTTACTGACAAAGCCTATATTTTCTTCATTAAACAGAATCAGAAATGGGCATTCTTTTGTTTTTAATTCACTATATATTTTATGTATAATTGTGAATATATATATATATATATATATATATATATATATTATTTGATCTAAAATTACAACAATTATATAGCATAATTGCTTCTTTGTAGGTTTTTTGTAAAATGTTTCTGTTACTCTTTTGATTTAAAGTAACAATAGATTGTACCTTATCTTTCACTGCTGTGTCATTTGTTAGACAGCTATTTAAAAAAAATTATGCAAAAATGTCCACTCATCCTAGAGACCTTATTGTTGATGAACATCTTTCCTCCCTCCATTGCAGAACGAGCTATTGCCAGACATGAGGTACGAGAGATAGAACAACGGCACGTTCAGGAGGGGGTGAAAGAGAACTTAATGGAGGAGGAAGATTTGGTGATTATCTACAACAGAGTACCCAAAACAGCCAGTACCTCCTTCACCAACATCGCTTATGACTTGTGCAGCCGAAACCATTACCATGTGCTGCACATTAATACCACTAAAAACAACCCTGTCATGTCCCTTCAGGACCAGGTTAGAGAGATTTTTGTCTTGTTTGTTAGGATGAAATTTTTAAGTGGTTATTTCTTAACTTGTTTTTTTATTTGTTTTGCAGGTCCGGTTCGTAAAGAATGTGACGTTATGGAAGGAGATGAAGCCTGCTTTTTACCATGGACATGTGTCCTTTCTAGACTTCACTAAGTGCGTTCTGTGTGCTAGCTGTTCTCTATTCAAATTCCCTTAATCTGTTGTGGTCAATTTGCTTGCACGAATGGAAACAAAATACTGTTCATAGTGGTTTCAGATTTTGTGTTCAGTGCAAACACAGAATAGCAATTTGCCAACATTCTGCATAACTGTCAATAGACATTTTGGTCAGTTGCAAGGAAAAAGCAAAGCATATTACTTTTTAACCTATACCAAAGTGGTCAACAAACCTTTAGTTACGATAACTCCTGGTAGTTATGGAAGCAACTGCACCAATCAAAGCATATTCTTAAACCATACACTTACCGTACTGGTCAAATGTCTAAGGCACGTTAATATACCCCTCCCCAAATGGTTTATTTACATTTTATATTATGTTATTACTTTACAGGTAGGTTTCTTCAAACATCTTGGAGACATTGACATGTTTCTTTTGGATTTAGTTTTTTCTCTTTCTTTATGTAATAATACACAGACTTGATAATGGTAAGACCTCGGCGCGAATTTGTCAAGCTTCTCAAAATGCCATTTTAGTCTTAAGTGCTGAGAATTCATAAAATGTACTCCTACTTCCAAACTTAAGTATAATGGCAAGTTATCAGATTTCTTAAAGCTAAGAATGACTCTTACTCTCCCAATTATTTAAGACAGCTCGAGAGGTTTGTCAGGTGCTTAGGAGTTGCCACTAGGGGCTTGTGATGGCACCGAGGAGAAAGAGACATGTGGTGGACCGAGGGGTTGTCCAATGGAACCGTATCATTCCACATTATACACACATAAATTCAGTATTCCCCTGCATAGGCGTAATTGCGGGTGGCACTTTTATAAAGTATGCATTTGCTTAAGGCATTTATTAATGAAACAACATCTACACTTGCTTTTTTATAATCTAATGTATACGTTTAACAAACTTCTTTGTGCCCAAGATAAAAGGCACACTGTCCGTACGGTCATTAGTGCTGCTCGCATTCGAGTTATGCTTTATGAATCATCAATAATGATGTGTGATTTCACTAGCAAGAAAAGTTTTATTCCGAAAGTATTATTTAAAGCAAAACTACTCGACTAAAGCAAATAAAAACAAATTTCAGCACCGGATTAAAATGGGTTATTTAGAAATGGTGGAAACGTGTTTACCCTTTATTTACAATGTCTATATCAAAATGTACTCTCTTGAATAAGTCTTTATTGTCATATGTGTGTTGAATATAAACTCCTTTTCGGAATTTCACCATTCAACATAAACGTATCGGAGAAAGTCCCAGTGAAACTAAAAATGACACTTCCTTTTTTTTCATGAAATATTGCAGCGTTTATTAAAAATAGTTTATCAATTTTGGTCATTCTCTTTTCAAAATTCGTGTGCCCTCATAATCTTTAGTTAAAACTGAAATACACTTCCATTCTGTAACGACTATCCATCTTAAACTACGTATGTTAGACGGCTTGGGCGGAGCATTCGTTTACTCCTCCCATTCAACTGTCTGTCTGCTGTGAGTTCCATTTTAAAATGCAACAGCTGTTTTTATACATTCAATCAAATCAATCAGAGAAAGAATAAAGCCACGCCCACAATTTTTTCTCATTAGAAATTCCATTTCATTCGGAAATGGGTCAAATTACGGGAGTAAAAACGATCCAAATTTACGGTTCACGGGGGTTTTAAATAAGGAAATCTATTCAGTGATTTGTCCATGCCAATCTCGTCATCCAAAATCCTGTTTGTGGCACAGCAAAGTGTCATAAATCCTCTCTAAGCCTGACAATTAAGATTTAGTAATACACTTCACTTAAATTACGAGTGAGATGCGTACTAGTTAACTGTTCCTTTTCTTTGCTAGATTTGGAGTAAAGAAAAAGCCTATATACATTAATGTTATCCGAGACCCCATTGAACGTCTGGTGTCTTATTACTACTTCCTGCGCTTTGGTGATGACTACAGACCAGGCTTACGGCGCAGGAAGCAAGGAGACAAAAAGGTCAGCCCCGTATTCCTTATTTGGAAGTAACATAGTTTTATGAGAGCTGTTTGTCTAAATTAATTTTGGCTCGTATAGGTATTTAAGTTCACAAAATGCATTGATTAGTATTTTAATAAACCGCTGTTTAATTTTGCTGCCATTATTGTAATCATGTTGGCATGTGTTTTTTTTCATATCTGTAAATATCTGTAATTTGTAGACCTTTGATGAGTGTATATCTGCTGGAGGGTCCGATTGTGCTCCAGAGAAGCTGTGGCTCCAGATTCCCTTCTTCTGTGGTCACTACTCGGAGTGCTGGTAGGGTTCATAATTCTTTGTCTAATTGAAACTACTTTTTGGACTTTTTGGGGATTTATTATCTTTTTCTTATAGGAACATTGGCAGCAAATGGGCTTTGGAGCAAGCCAAATACAATCTAGTGAATGAATATATGCTTGTTGGGGTGACAGAGGAGTTGGAGGACTTTGTTATGATGTTGGAAGCTGCTCTTCCTCGTTTTTTTAAGGGAGCCACAGAGCTCTACCGAAAAGGTATGATTGCAGTTTTTATGTGAGCGTCAACATAATACCAACAGACCTTTATACAACAACTCAGATTAGCTGTATTTGTGAAAAAATAGGTTAGAAATAAGAAATTCGACGTCTGACCATAGTGTTGAGGAAGTGTCTTCACTTCTTCACATGTCAATGTACAGTAAATACAACGTTTGTTCGATGTTACATACACAATAGGATGTAAAACTACTTTTAAATCCAATCTGACCATTCATACATATTTCATCAAATCACATTTCAGTCAGATTTCAAATCGCATATGAATATGGTTTGAATCTGGGTTGTCAAAATCAGACTGTGTTTGCTGTTCAGACAACTAAAAATAATGAATTATTGAAATCAAAATAATGAAATGAATTTCTAACACCATAAACATCATAATGCATGTCATCTATGTGTGATGACCATCTTTACGTTGTGTGTTTTGATTTCCAAAGGGAAAAAATCACACCTGAGGAAAACAAGTGAAAAGAAGCCACCCACCAAAGAGTCAATTGCCAGATTGCAGCAGTCGGATATCTGGAAAATGGAAAATGAATTTTATGAGTTTGCATTAGAGCAGTTCCAATATGTCCGGGCACATGCGGTTAGGGAAAAGGATGGAGAACTGTATCTACTGGCACAGAACTTTTTCTATGAGAAGATCTACCCAAAGACTACTTGAGACTCGAACGCACTCCATCAGGATAAGTGCTGTTGATAGAAACAATGGAAGGGTGAAGAAATTCATAGGTAACTCTTCTCCATCTGGATATGTACGTTTAGGGCAACAGATGCTATTAAATGGAGAGTCTTCAGGCCAAAATGCTGCCGTGAGCTTTAGCCCACCATACGCATCATTTTAATAAACGTTTAAAAGCAGCTGATCTTTGAGTGACTGAGATATTTTTATTAATGCCATTACAGCTGCTCTGCCATGTGGATTTTATACAGATCCTGACACATTTCTGAAAAGTTTTCATTTATAGACACTCATGCAATGAACTACATTCTGTTGAGAATTATAACATCTTATGTGTAAAACAGAATACTGATGACTACTGAACATTCAAAATATTTTAAAGTGCTTTATTGTAAAAGATTTACTGTGTTGTTTGATATAGAAAAAAAAGTTATTCTAAAACTTTTCTGGTACTTTCAAAAGGGAGTATATGGACAATATAGGGAGTAAATGAAATGCACTGTTCATTATTCCACATTTGCTATTGTTAATCCAGAATTTGTCTGTTCACAAGCTTGCAGTTTCTTCCTTTTTTATTAATTAATGAAAATATTTTTTAATGTGTGTATGTAAATACTGGTCGTTACAGTGGGACCAAACATTTCAATACGGACGGATAAATGATTGCAAATCATTTTTTATTTTGAGCAACCATATGTGCATGTGAGCCACTTTGTTGCTACCGCTTCAGTTGTAAAATGCTTTTTTTATTTGCTTATATTAATATTTGATGACTGTATTATCATATTTTTAGCATAATGTTTGAATGGACATTTCAAAGATGTGCATGTCAATCCTCTTATTTCAACATACAAATCATTTTCTGCTTGATGATTTAGAGATGACGTGGAGGTAAATTGGAAGAAACAATCTAAAATTTCATTGGCACCATGCCTTAATTTTTTATGACAGTAAACCATCTGTGAGACAGAGCTGTTGCTACAGCAAGTGTAAATATCTCTTGACACTTGATCACTATCTCAGCATGTGAATAGGTCACCAATGGTAATGATGAAAGAGTGGATCTCGCTTTTTTCATAACAGGAAGTTATCCCAAGAACACATTTAACAAATATAGAATTTGGATGTATGGTCTCACCACAGTTTGTGCATGTTATACCTGCATCACAGAATTTGCTTAAAAATATGTGCTGGAATTGAACATTTGTCCTCAAAATCTCGACACGACATTAATAATAATAGGTCTTTGTGACAAAACATCACTATGGAGGTTTAATTGGTCCCTATGGTGTTTTTAGAGAAATCTATAGATGAAACATGGGACACATCTATAAAGATAAAATGAGGTATATTGTGTTTCTAAATGTTACAATCTCTATTTGTTGTTTTTAATTCTAGACTACATGTGTGTGCTCCGAGTGTTTTAAAACCGTGATTTTTTTCAGTATATTTTGTATGTCACCCAAAATAAAGACTGCCTGATTTATTTGTTTTCCTCTTTGTTATTCTTTTTAGGGTTTGAGCCCGTAGGGCTAGTCCTTGTCGCTACTCAGAAACACGGAGCCAGCCATATCGGACCCTAGGTGGCGCTACAGCGATGCTGCACACGATTGCGACCATAACCCCTAAATCGTTGGTCGCACACCCAAGTGTTTTATATCAGTGTAATCATTGGCTCAAACTTAAAAAACGTATATCTCCGATTTCATTTCCGGTATGAAAATTGTTCGACTAATTTGCATTTTATGCAAAAAAAATAATGAACTAGTCCCTGAAAATTTTGCCCGATCGAAATCAAACCAACGCTGATGAATTATGTGTATTGTGAATATAAATAATTATCGAAAAAAAGTTGAAATATCGATCCGCGGTCGCTAGGCAGCGCAAAAACGTCCGAACCGGAAGTAATATATTTAACAAATATAGTTATAACTCGTGAACCGTTTGAGATATCTTCATCGGGCTTGGAACATATGTGTAAACCCTCAATCCGGGGTCACTATAAAAAACTGCGGCGTTCGGCCACTAAGTGGCGCTATAATTTGAATGAACTACAAAATTGCTATAACTACGCAACCGTGTGCCCGATTGACTTGATATTTTGTATGGTGTGTCTTTGTCTCATGCTCCATGAATATCTTAAAGGACATTGGCGTATCTCAAAAAACATGGCCAATGAAGTTTGAGCACTTATTAAATCGGGTTAACGGTGGCCGATCAAAACGACACTCGCTGGGTTTATTTCTCTTAAGGTCTGTACGAAATGTGAACTCATTCGGCCACCGGGTGGCGAAATAACGTTTTAGAAGTGCTTAAACAATTGCTACTCAGCTAGTCACATGGCAGCAACTCAATGCATTTAGACATGGTAAATATGACTTCCTGAAGTTCAAACCGAACATCAAAATTGAGAAGAAATGGGATATATCATGTGAGGTGTGTGTACCAAAGAAACAATTTAAATGGCACGGCCTTCTAAAATATTATGTCAATGTCCTACTGACCACAGATGCTAGAGTGCTAGAGTGTCGTCTGAGGTTGATCTGTTATGGTGCGATTCCCGAGCCTGATCGGCGATGGCAGACGAACCTTAGACGCCTTAAATCGCTTGAACCCGCTAAATGCTGCTTGCAGCTTTAATTACAATTGTTATTGTAACTATATGTTAATTGTATTTTAACATCATTGTCAGTTTGTGTCGTAATAATTTCATTTTAAACACCTGAAGTAGTGCTTTTGAAGAGTACAATATAACGGTGTTGGGTGTTTATAGATATAAAGGTAATACTACTAAATAACTCACACTTGTGCAACAAGTAGCTCACCATAGACATTATACGAAGGGAGACACACAAAGGCATTGCTGTGACAGAGACCACCTTAGCAGTACTGGGCACCAATGCAATAACATCTCTTTTAGAACCATTCCGTTATCTCATCTTAGCCAAAAACCTTCAAAGAGATGATGCGCTTTTGAGTCCGTCTTCGGAGGGCTGTAATCAGCATGACAATTAAAGTATTATTTAGTCACTTTTCAATGGCATGGCCTACGTAATTGTGTAAATAATTAATTTTTCTATTGACTCATTGTTGTCTCTTTATCTTTCCTCTCAACACACTGGGAACAGATACCACGCTGCCTTTCAGAGATATAATTTTTCTAATTAGCACTCAAATGAAAGGCTGTCTGAAGCATTTGATGGTCATTGTCAGCGTTTTAGCTCCCCCACGCACCCACCCTGGCAAGATCATAATGGGTGATTGAGCTGTCGCCGTGACTAGTAAAGGGCTATTCACACAACCCCTTTCGAGCGACATCGAGCGTCACTTCATTTTTAATGAACATCATAATTGTTGGGTGTAGTCAATGGGGAAAGGATACACGTATTAGAAGAATGTTTAGTTATTACTTATCACTTTGACTTTTGAATTGAATTGAAAATGTTTTTGCAATAAAAACGTAGATGGTTTTTGCTGACAAAATTTGGAATTGATGAAAAAGTAATGATGAAATTCACGTATAAAATAACAGGGCTGCTTCTCCAAATAATAAATTGATTGTCTGATTGTGATGTTTATATAATAGATGCTCAAACCCTTTGTTAATGTGGTGCTTTACCTAAAATATCACATGTCTATTATCACCAAAGAATAATGGAACTTTGGAGAAAAAAAACAGATTTTTTAATTCACACTGATTTTGTGTTCCACCATTAGAATAATGACATAACATAAACATTATAATTCAGTATATGGGGGATGCTGGTCCCATTTACATTACAACAATACATTGCAATAATCATTATGCAGCAGAGAATTCATACTTATACTGATGCATGTTATTATTATTTACATAAACATATCAACAGTATGTCACTACATACAAATTTTCCAAATTTAAAGACCTCCCAAAACCTAAATAATGAGTGACATTATTCTCCCTCTCTCTCTCTCTCTCTCTCTCTCTCTCTCTCTCTCTCTCTCTGTGCCTACATCTCTGTAATCTAGAGTGTGTAGGTTTGAATAAAGATCAATTGATAAACCAATTTCTTGGTTCCCGTGGTTACAACTTTGTACACAAACCTTTTGGATTGTATTTAATCTGATGGTAATCTAGGTTAAATGTCAGGCAGATGATAAGAGAGGCAGGATCTTTCTCATGGAATGGTTTTCTATTACCACCCAATCAGAGCTGTTGAAAACAGATTAGCGAAACACTTTAATCTCGTCGCCGCGTAGTCACGTGGTTCATGGAGCACTCAATAGCCCCAAACAATCCGTGCTGTCAACCTATTTGAAAATATTTTATTGGGTAAGCCAATATCAACTATATTTGCATACATGTTGCTAACTATATCAGCACATTATGAACTCTTAATTCTACATTGACCACATTTATAGCAGCATTTTTGTCTGGAGAGTAATATGAATAGGCATATAAAATCTATAAATATGATATGTATGAATATAAGATATGTCAGAATCAGAATCAGAAAGAGCTTTATTGCCAAGTATGTTTGCACATACAAGGAATTTGTTTTGGTGACAGGAGCATCCAGTACACAGAATCAGCAACAACACACAGAGACCATCAAACAATACAAAATAGTTACACAGTATACAAAATTAAGAAATACAATACAATAAACATAAGAGTAAAGCTATAGAGAGTAAAGTTGTGTGTGTGTAAATATGTAGAAGTAAAAATAGTAAAAGGTATGTGTTATATACAGCAGAATGAAATATAATTTACAGAAAACGTTGTATAAAAATAAATAGTGTATTATCTTCAGGATATATTTAAAATAGCACTTAAATTCTTAAATTCTTAATTGCATGTAAAATACATTTAACTGTTCAAGAGGTAGATGGCCTGAGGGAAGAAGCTATTTTTGTGTCTGGTTGTTTTGGTGCTCAGTGCTTCGCCAACTTGCTAAAATGTAAAAACAAGCCTTTATTTCTATTTCATGCAGTTAACTGTACAGCAAATGCGCTTCGGAGACATTGAAATGAATGGGCTTCAGTGCAATGTTAAAAAGTAGTTTCACGGAAGTCGTGTCACTCAGCGGCCATGTTTGCAACGCCTCTGGGCAGCAAGTCCACAGTCCTA
This sequence comes from Triplophysa dalaica, assembly GCF_015846415.1. Taxonomy (NCBI): domain Eukaryota; kingdom Metazoa; phylum Chordata; class Actinopteri; order Cypriniformes; family Nemacheilidae; genus Triplophysa; species Triplophysa dalaica. The sequence continues at coordinate 10,503,436 of NC_079544.1, forward strand.
TCTACTTGAATGGGGGAAGGCAGATATTTATAAAACCGCTGGCAATAACAACTAAATGGCATACATCCTATAAATAATTAAACCTGACATGAATATAACTTGGTTTTGTTAAGATTACTTTATGCTAAAAATCATCGTTTTTTGAGATCCACTGTGCATGCGCTCAGGTTGGTCAGCACCTCAAGAGAGCCCCAGAGCATCGTAAGTAAACACTGATGGACGGAAGGCTCGTTTCAATGGAAGACGGACTTCTTTCGCTAGAGTGGCCATACTGAGCGTTGCATTCCTCCCCATTCAATGTAATAGCAGTGGCGCATCTTGTTAACATTAATATGTTTCCCATTTGTCACTTCATGACACGAGTTACTTTCGCATTCCCTTCTTCCAACGGACTTCTATGCGAGTGTCGCACCTCTGTTTTTAAACGGCTGGGCACCCAATCACACTGCTGTCAATGTACTTTTCTTTTCATTGTATTATGCCATGAGGCGGTGTGAGGCGTAAGTAGGTTTTTTAATATTATTATTTTTTTAATTTGAAGTTATTGAACCTCCAAATTAGACATTTAGGGTAGTTCTTCAAAATATTCTCTAAACACTTCCTTTTTCTAATTTTGGCGCATGCATCTGACTGGGCCAGACTATACAAATTACATTTTAACAGCCCGTTAAATGAAGTCAAATTCACAGTATGATTGAGCTATTAAATGTATAACATCAATAATAGCGTTGTGTTTTATTGCTGGAGCGTGAACCAAAATTTGCAGGCTAGCGATTGGCTGAAAGGCGCCCGACGTCACTTCGTGGATGTTTAAAGGGGACAGACGTCCGTTAACATAGCTCAGCGGTAACTTTGAGATGCTCGGCATGCGGGATATATTTATGAGACTTAATTAAATTCAGCCTTAAATTCAGAGGATCTGTCGCTTTATTTGATCAGTATGTGTGAAATGATCGTTAATTCTGATGAAGGTAAGAGGTGAGAGTGCATGCTCCATTCCAGCAAGTATGTATATCTACTTATTTACTGTTAAGATCAAATAACCTATCTGCTATACAGAATTAACATGCCTAGTTGTTTAAGTTGCTTCACACCAAGTAACTGTAATCATTTGCTGTTCTCTGTATGTAATCTGAACAAATGTTTCATAACAATCTATTCTAGGCAGTGACCCATTTATTATGATAAACGCAGCTGGCAATACACAACCACCTGAGGACAGAATGGGGGCCCTGGCATGGAAATGCTGTGTTGGATGCGGATGCAAGATTTCTGACCGGTTCCTCTTGTTTGCTTTGGATGGATACTGGCACTTCCACTGTCTTAAGTGCTCCTGCTGTCAAGCCCAGTTGGCAGAAATTGGCTCATCTTGTTTCACCAAGCGTGGCTTGATCCTCTGCAAAAGTGACTATATAAGGTCTGAGTACAGCAACGCTCGGTTTTGTTAATAGCATCTTTATCACTTACAATCATTACACCAAATAACTGAGAGCAGTTAATGCATGCAAGATGCATGCCATGCATCTTATATGTTTTTCAGCAACTGTAACGGTAAGATTATAAAACTGAAGTTGTATGTAAACAGCAGAGATTGAGAGGTTTTCCTCTCAACTAGATCAAACTGCATCAATAACAGTTTTAAAGAAGTAAATTGCTCTCTGCGTAACATAGTTACACTAAAGTAGTAGTTACATGACTTGGTTACATAGCCTAAATAAAAGAAATGACTTGGTTATTAAAAGGTTGTTTTATATTTTGATTGTGCTGTTCACTACAGACTATTTGGTAACAGTGGATCCTGCATGGCTTGCAGAAAATCCATCCCTGCAAGTGAAATGGTTATGCGAACACAAGGCAATGTGTTTCATGTGAAGGTATGCCATTAAAATGCACTTCATCCACTCATCTATTATGTTCATTCATTGCATATATGAGGCTGATATGCAAAACTGTGGCTCGTAATTTGTGTTCTGCACTGCAACGTTCAAACCAGCCTCTTAACTTTTTGTTTCAGTGTTTTATTTGCTCCGTCTGCCATAACCAGTTAGTACCTGGCGACCGCTTTCACTATGTGAATGGAAAGCTATTCTGTGAGCGAGACACGCCAGCAGCTTGTGCACACAGAAACGACCACTTGGATTCACTCATGGAGCACAAAATGTCAGAACAGAAGATCTAGTTTTCTATTCAGGACTTCACATAACTCTGTAGTTACTTTATCTGCTGCAGACAAGTTTAATATTGTGAAAATCAACGTGTGCGGTAATGTAAAGCAGGTTAAATGAGGTTAACCATCAGAGCTGAAAAGCAATCAGGGAGCATCCTTGCGTATCATAATCAATTATGAATTGGTTTGTACAGAATGACCTTTCTTATGCATTCTTGTGGACCTGCATTTATTTGGTTGTGGTATTAGTCTACTGTGGTTCACTGTACTGTACTTCAGTACCTCTGCTACTGTGCCTGTTTATAGAGTAGACTGGAAAAATGCCATCTTCCACTGGTTTGTGTGGGATGTTTATCTTTTGTTTATGGGGTGGCTATTCTCCTGGTTTACAGTTACAGTATTACTGTACTCCGCCTGATGTCAACTCAACTTTATTTATATAGCGCTTTTTACAATTTTCATTGTTACAAAGCAGCTGTACATGATTGAATACAAGAAAAACAACTAAAGGCATATACCTGTAAAAACAAGAAAAAGGTGAAACAACAAAAGACAGACATAGAAATGCTCCACACACACAATATGCATACATACTTACACACATTGACATAGACGCACACACGCAAACACACTCGCACAGTGAAAGCACACATAGGAGAGAGAAACACAGGTCTATTATTAAACGGACTATATATTCTTATATGCAATATTAATTATGTCTAACTTCTAAATGTCAGTACAGAAGCATCCAAGAAGTCCAACTATCTTTGCAAATCTATTTTATTTTCTGTATGTACTGGAATAAAAGGTTGAATGTGATGTTTTTCTTTGGTAAAGAATTATGTTTAATAACAATTTAAACATTTCAAATTCAAAGTGTTTTGTGTACGAAGTAATATTCACTTAATTGGCAGTAGTAAAAATCCTGACAAAAATTATAAAGGCATCGTCATAACATGAAAAATTACAAAGTTTCATAAACACGGAAAACAGCCCCCTCTGTCGGCAAAAAGCGAAATTGCCATGTTAAATCAAAGTTTGCAAAGCCTGCAAGCAAATGTGGACAGTACTTATTTTTTAATACGCTTTAATGTAAAAACCTTTACAAAAACCAGTCTATAAAAACAACCTTTCCCGTAGCTCAGTGGTAAGAGCATGGCGCCTGCAAAACAAAGGCCATGGGTTCGATCCCAGGGATTTCACAGAAACAAGTGCAAGTATAATGCAATGGAAGTTGTTTTGGATAAAAGCGTCTGCCAAATGCATAAATGAAAAAGCTTTACTCAAAAACTGTTTAGGGTTGGTATCACCAACTTGTTGAAAAACTGATATTCTTCTTGTAACACAGATCAGATACAGTATATAGTATCGCTATTATATATGTTGATACCTTTTTACCAACTGTAAATTCATATTTCTGACATGGATGGTTATTATACATTTATTAACAGTAAAGATTTGTAAATGTTTTTTCCTCCTACAGAATAAATCTCAATAGTTAAGTCTTACGTCTTTCTTTTACTGTATAAAATATATAATTAATCAAATATAGGGTCTGACCATATATATATATATATATATATATATATATATATATATATATATATATATATATATATATATATATATATATATATATATATATAAACACAACAGATTAAAAATTTGCATAAGAATAATCCCTATAGATTCCAGTCTTTATAGTGGTCCCCCTCTACAATAAATCCCAGGACAGTTGTTTGTTTTATATGGAATAAGCCCCCCAAAATTCCCAAAGTCCCAAAAGAGAGATGCTGCTCATATAAAACCAGACCACAACAATTGTGTTTGTGAAACATGTATTGATCACATGATCGGAGGGTGGACTGATCGTGGCTGAACTGGGTGCGGGAATAGAAACTTGCACTTGGGGCGTTCTGCCACCCGCCTCCCCACTCCATATTAGCAGCGGCAGCGTTATGTGTCGTGTTCACCCCAGACGGACAGATCTCTGCCTTGAGCTCGGCTCTACCCCTACTTTTACAACAACACAAGACCTTAACCATGGGACTCCAAGCATCTCCCGGCCACTCTGAGCATCGCGCCCCAAATAAAGCGCTTTTCACTTGAGACGGAAACACAAGACTTGTTTTTTGGGACTGACTCACCTCCCCTTCCCCACAGAGTTTGATTCAAAAGAGTTCACAACCAAGATGGCCGCCGATTCCATGCAGGTAGGAAAAGTTTTTTATTTTATGAAATATTGATGTAAAGTGCACGCCAGATTCTTAAAGTGTGCGCCTGGACCTTTAGGTTTTATACGCATTATCTGCGCCATACGCGCAAAGCTCTGCTCTCGGTGTCTATACTAGTTCTGCATTAGGGAGAAGCTGCTGGTCCTTCCGCCGCAGAGCTCATGACATGGGAAAACGGAATGGGGGCCTCAAAACACTTATGACAATAGTCTGGAAGATGTATTTACCCCGTTTGGGTGTAGTAGTGTCTCTATATAAGAACCCGATCTATGCGAGTTTTCACAAAGCAAACACACATTTTTGATGGGACAAACAAACGTAACATATGTCGGAACTTTCGCAGACATTATTTGCGGATGCAGTATTTGAATCCATATAGCGTGAAACCTTCTTGTTGTTTACTGGGAAGTTAAGAATTTATGTAGAGATTTGGGTTTCATTGCTAAGTTCTTTTCGTTCATTTTTGTTCAGTCTTATTAATATAAACTAGTCATCAAGAAGAACAGCAAGTGTTTAAAACGTACACATTTGCTTTAACAGTTAACACCCAGAGTGGTCAAATAAACTAAACTTAGTTGTAAATAAACTGTTCTTTCTGTTTAAGAAATGGTTTCATGCTTTCTATTGTTCTTGGTTCTTGTCTCACTGCAATGAGATGTCATAGCAGTGCTATGAAATAAGACTTTCTTGTCAAAGTGGATATTTATTAGAGTCATATGCAGACAGATGTCATTTTGCTCAGGTCGTTGTGAGATTTGTCAATGTGCAAGTTATTGTTAACCCCTAAATGATCAAAAAACATATTCTTAATAGTCCTTAAACTTGTGTTGTATCAGTTGCTTGTTTTTCTTCTTTGCCCATTTTTGTTGTTTTGAACAGCACAAGTGAGGAAGAGATAAGATGTAACTGGCTTTTCCTATAGATAATACCTTATGTAGGAAATAAGTTTCCTGACCTTCAGCTGACCCATGAGTCACACTTGCATGTTCAACCCGAGTGTCAAAACATTTACGTCAGTTATTTTTATTTTAGTTTCTTTGCACATGGTAGAATTTCATAGGCTCACGTGGATGTAAACAAGATCGTCACCAGAGAGACGGGTTCAGAAGATTCACAACATTTGCACTTTTTTTAATGAACACAGCAGACTAGAGTGTTCCTTTATTTACATTGATTTCTGAAATATCGTGTAAGAATTTGTGAATTCAGATCTGTTTTGCATGTATGGTTGTCTGTGAGTTGTTGAAGAACCTCGCCCCAGACCTGAACGAGCACATTCTGCTGAAAGTTTTTGAGGGGAAAGATCTGCCTTGTTTTCAGCTTATTTTGGGGTAGACTTTCCCCTGGAGGATAAGAGGACCTGTGCTTGTCTCATGTTGTCTGTGAGCTGGTGAAGAGCTGTCTAAGCAGGATTTGGCTCACCCACTCAAACCAGTTATCCTCCCTGCTGATGTCAGTGATATGTGGTTACTTTATGTGTTTGTTTATCTGTGTGCGTATGCATGAGGACATGCTTATGAGCTTAGTGTGCAGGATGCAGTTGAGGAAAGTGAATGCAATCTAATGACTCGTACTACTGCAGGTGATAATTATGCCATATGAGGGAATTTTCTTTCAGGAGATGAGATAATATAAAGCCATTGTTGGATTTGTCAGCAAGTCCTTATCGCAAAATAAACCATGATTAAGTGATTGTGTCTTACCCTTGTATCATCTTGAAGGGTTTACTTAACGATAATGAGAGGCTGACTGTAAGCGATCATTTTTATTGGACATCTATCAAGTAAATAAGTGGACTTGAAATGTTGCTAAATTGTTATTTTCAAGCAGCAATCTGTAACTTTTTGTTGTTGTTGATGTGAAAGTAAACAAAAAACAATTATTGAGCAATTATCCAAAAAACTCTGAATCATATTAGTAAGCTTATACTAATGATGTATTTTTAGCTGTTTTTACGATTTTGTGGGAAATGTCAATTCAACGTCATTTGAATTCAACCCATGTAAAGATAAGTTACTGGTAATTTTATGTTTCAGACAAAGATGGTGATATGCAATAGAGGAAAAAAATACATATTAAAGCTTTAAGTTTAAATTATTTGATTTGTTAAAAACAATATTTTCAGATGCGCATCATTGATTATACATGTTTTTAACAGAAAATAAGTGAACTATTATTCGTGACTAATCGTATGCAAAGAAAAGTTTTTCTTAACATACTTTTATGTGTGCACTGTGTAAAATATTTATTTATATATATATAAACACAAACAAAAGAAATAAGAAAATATTTCACCGAAGTGTGTAAGTTCACCCAAAAATGAAAATTCTTTCTTCGTTTACTCACCCACAAGTTGTTCTAAATCTGTTTACATTTGTTCTCATGAACACAGAGAAAGATATTTGGAAGAATGTTGGCAATTTTATGACTGGGACATTATTGAGCACCATACATAAAAAAAATGTGTTTCTGTTGAACACAAAATTAGATACTTGAAGAATATAGGAAAGCAAACAGTTCTGAGGCACCTTTGACCATCCTTTTTCACTCTACACAAACGAATGCAACTCTACAGACCCTCATTTTTCACACTATGGAAGTCAATGATGTCCCAGAACTGAACATTGCTAACATTCTTCTAAATATCATCCTTAGTGGTTTTATACAGGTTTGAAACAACTTGAGGGTAAGTAAATGCACACAGAAATGTCCTTTTTGGGTGAACCTTCCCTTTAAATAAATGCATTTAAATTGAATTGTCTGTGCACTAAATTGTCGATATGGTTGTTTATTTTGTGCAGGGTCACATGGTTTCGGAGCGGCTGGGCCTGGGGCACAACCTTGACCTGTCTGATACCATGGTGCAGCAGAAGCTGGACGAAATCAAGGAGCAGATCAAGAGGGAGATCCGCAAAGAGCTGAAAATCAAAGAGGGCGTGGAGAACCTAAGAAAGGTCACCACGGAAAAAAAGAGACTGGCTTATGTTGATAATATGCTCAAAAAGTCCAACAAGAAGTTAGAAGAGCTGCATCAAGAGCTGCAGGAACTCAACGCACACATCGTGGTAAAGGATCCAGAGGATCTTCTTTTAGGTATGAACAAAACTGCTGTCAGAAAACTACTTCAACCATACAGATACATACATACATACAAATGGGAGTCATCATGGCAACACCCACTTGTTATTTAAAAAAAAAGTGGAATGAATTTATTAGACTAAATCCTAAAGGGCATTAATGGTATAACAGATGTAGCCATTCATAAAGCTGTAGTATAGAGGGGTTACAGAACACTTGCCTGATATTTGATGTGCAGAAACATCTTTTAGAATATTTCATGGTGAACTCCATTTGCCATCTTGCCTTAATAGGCGCATTCTCATACACACTGTATCAAACGTGCCCTGGCATGAAAAGCATATCTTATGAGAATGGGCTTTTGTTTGGTGACACAGCAGTAGAGGAATGTGCGCTGCGTGTCACACCTCTGTGTCGACCTCATCTGTCCGTCTCCGCTGATCAGAAATCAGCAGATCTTCTTGTAGACACTTTCTGTTTCTCCATGATGACAGTGGAGTGGGTGAGGCTGCTTCATGCTGAAATCCTGCAGTGACCCGGGTGAAGCCCTTTGTTTTGGATGGGCCCTCCCAAGTGTGTATTTTGCATGCTAGCTGTACCATTATGGAAGATTATTACTTATTTCCTAGAGTTAAAGGGAAAGATCTCCCAAAAATAAAATCTTTTATCATTTACTCACCCTCATGTCATTTAAAAGCTGACTTTCTTTCTTCTGCAGTATACAAAAGATATTTTGAAGAATGTTGGTAAGCCAAACTTTGGCCCCAATTGTCTTCTTGAATGGACAAAATTGAAACCTTTTATGAAATGTTCAACAGAGGAAAGAGTCATTTACAGGTTTTGAAGGAGATTATGGTGAATAAATGATGTGTTGGAGTCTCAAAATATCTTGTGTATGCCCAAATCAGAAACTGGAGAACAAGGTTGTTTTTCGCAAAGCATTAACTTTTGAACACATAGGTTATGCTGCTAGCTAACTTAGTTAGTTATACAATTAGCAGTTAACTAGAAAAGGATCAAGGAAACTGTTGGTCATCTCCTTTTCTTTAGTTGTCACAAGTACATTAATATAAAGGGAGAGGGAACATGGAGAAGGCACCTTGTGTCAGGTTTGTGTTCAAGTAAATACAATACAAGTACACGGAGTCATCTATAGATGTATACGCTCTCAGTTTATCTTTACTATACACGCTTGGTTTCTCTGTCTGGTAGGTGTAGATGTCAGGCCACTTAACTGGAGGTAATCCTGTCAGTTCGTCCCTGGATCCATTGAGTGAGCGTGTTCAGAGGTGGGCCAGGTTCCTTGCGTTAAAGTTAACTTTTTCAAAAACAATCGCGCTCCTAGACCGTGAGGGACCTTACATGTTAAAAAATTACCAAACGTGCTATATTAGTAATGTGGTCAGGGGAATCTTTCTAAGCTCCGCCCACAAAAATGTGTCACAATATTTACGAACAGAAAAGGCGGCTACAAGACACGAAAATTAACTTACGTACTCATGTGCTTTGTGACAGCTGTCGTCTTTGCGAGTGCACGCTCATGTCAGAACCCACTACACATAATCAACACATCTTTTTTATCGGCAAAGCATATGGGATAATTTTTTATATCGGGCGATGCCGATATTTAATATATAAGCCAAGATCGGCCAGTAATGTCAGCGTGCCGATAATATCGTGCATCTCAAGTTTGTAATTGTTTGTCTGATGAGTCGTTGGCCTTGAATCTACGTTGAGCACATCTGAGGTCTGTTTGTAATAGATTGGCAGTACCTGCTGTGGGTGCTGTTCCCTTACCCTGCACAATCTGTTTATAATAACCACAACTGAGGCATCTGTATTTATGCCTTACGTCGTTATGTGACTCAGAAATGTACAGGTGCTTAACCAAAGACAGTTTTTCTCATTAATATGTGCTTCACATATTGAGGTGCTTTGATAAAGATGCATTAATAACAGTCTGCCTTCTTCCTTCCACAGTCAACCTCAAACCAATGAAACTACAAAGCAGAGAAGCCATATAAAGTTTTTGTTTGAAGCAATTTTTTGTAGATTCAGGGGTGTTAAACGATTAATTGTGATAATACACAATAAAAGTTTACATAATATATGTCTGTGTATATTGTGCATATTCATTTTGTATTTATAAACCAACACATAGATGTATATATTTAAGAAAAATATAAACATCAAAATTACTAAATGTTCTTTATAAATAATTTAAATTGTATATAAATATATTCATGCAAATATTTCATAAACGCGTGTGTACGTGTTTATAAATACAAAATAAATGGCCACAGTACACAGACATATATGATGTAAACACAAACTTTTTGTCTGGATGTGATAAACTTTTCAATCAATCAGAAAGAATTAAGTCAAGAATCATGATACATCTCTTATTTTGTACCTTGTCTAGTTTAGTCACATAAAATCGCTGATTTGCTCTTGTATGTTGGGTATGTATTTGTAAGTGTTAATTGGATACTTTTTAACACATTTTCCCAGAATGCCAGCTTACGTTGGACAGCCCTAAAAGTGAAGCTCGAACATGCACTAGCAGCAGCAGACTAGCTGCCTTGAAAAAACAGAATGACATCGAATTGAAGGTGAAGCAGGGGGCCGAGAACATGATCCAGATGTATTCAAACAGCTCCACTAAGGTAATCTACTATTTGGTTTTATTTAATGACACTTTCCGCTTAAAGAGTTTTTTTACTGGTGATGTCGAATCCAGGTTTCGGTTGTTTACGAAGCACAGGAGAGAAGGCTGACTGTAAGAGGAACCCTTTTGGCCTGCAACTCGCAGATGTGCAGTTTTCAACACCATTTCAAGAAATAGTTAGCACAAAAGTTACTTTTTTGGTTATTTTTTCCGGCAAATGAGGCAGGCGTGTAGTAAGTTCAGGTGCCAAACACAGCATTTTTCATTTTGTACCAGTAGAATGCCGTCTCCTCTGCGCGGGAGCTTTCGTCACCATCATTTGCCGGAAAAACAAGCCCCTGGTTCACGTGAAGCAGAGGGATAACAGAAGCTAAACATTAACGTTAATAGCGTTCTCAAGATGGACATTTCTCTTAAACAAATGCACCGATTTGCTTCAGAAGACCATGTTAAGACAACGGTGTCGAGTCAAGCCGTTCTTTTATCGATGAATGCACTTTTTCCCCCATTCACTCCCATTCTACCGCTTGAAAAAAAAGGATATGTGGTATTATAACTCGGACTACATTATTCTTCAAGAAGGACATATTCAGTCAGGTTGCCTTGAGTGTGAGTAAAACATGGGGAAATGTTGTTTTGTCTCTGAAATACCGCTTTAAGTTTAAAGGACTGATGATTTCAAGCCCAATGATGTCCTTCAGGCCCGAGCAAACAGGTCTGTGGATGACGCAGTAAACATGGGACTGCATTACATCCTACAACACCTAGAGTGACCAGGGACTTGCATCAGGATCCTGTTTCTAGACTCTAGCTCGGCCTTCAAAACCATAATCCCAGACCCCCTTCTGCCCAAGTTGATTATTAACTTCCAGTCGAACAGGCAGAAGCTAGTGAGGTTGGGAAAAGTTACATCCCGCACATGTACCATCTGCACCGGAGCTCCTCAAGGATGTGTTCTTTCTCCACTGCTACTTTCACTCTACACAAACGAATGCACCTCTACAGACCCTTCTGTCAAACTCTTTTTGAAGATGACACCAGTCATTGGCCTTATTCAAGACTGTGATGAATCTGCTTACAGAAAGGAGGTTGCTCAGCTGGCTGCCCAGTTCTACTCAGCGGTCATCAAATCTGTTCTGTGCACTTCAATAACTGTTTGGTATGGCTCGGTCACCAAATCAGACCTACAAAGACTACAACGGACCGTTCGTAGTGCTGAGAAGATTATTGGTGCTCCTTTGCCCACACTTCAGGACCTGTACGAATCAGAGTGAAAAACAGGACAGGCAAAATCATCATTGACTCCGCACAACCAGCACACAAACTTTTTGAACTGTTGCCCTCTGGCCAGCGCTTCAGAGCACCAAACACCAGGACTTCCAGACACGGAAGTAGCTTCATCCCCCAGGCAGTCTCCCTCCAGAACAGATAACTGCTCCTTTAGAGCAATATTCCACTTTCACTTCTCCTATAGTGCCTTACTAAATGTTCATTTTATTTTTACATGTATATAACACTACCTCTACTTACAACATTATCCATTTGCAGAACTGTACCTACAATCTGTTAATATGTATATTCTACTATATAAAGTCGTGGCGAAAAGTTTTGAGAATGACACAAATATTAATTTTCACAAAGTCTGCTGCCTTGGTTTTTATGATGGTGAATTGCATATACTCCAGAATGTTATGAAGAGTGATCAGATGAATAGAATTGTATTGTGAAATACCTCTTTGCCATGAAAATGAACTTAGTTAAACATGTACAATCCATTTCAACCCTGCCACAAAAAGACCAGCTGACATCATGTCAGTGATTCTCTGGTTAACACAGCTGAGAGTGTTGACAAGGACAAGTCTGGAGATCACTCTGTAAGGCTGATTGAAATAGAATAACAGACTGGAAGCTTTAAAAGGAGAAGGTGTTGGAAATCATTGTACTTCCTCTGTTAAACATGGTTACCTGCAAGGAAACAAGTGCAGTCATCATTGCGTTGCACAAAAGGGATTCACAGGCAAGGCTATTGCTGCTAGTAAGATTACACATACATCAACCATTTATCGGATTATCAGAAACTTCAAGGAGAGAGGTTCAATTGTTGTGACGAAGTCTTAAGGGTGCCCAAAAAAGTCCATCAAGCGCCAGGACCGCCAAAATCAGTCCTGTGTCATGCCAACAGTAAAGCATCCTGAGATCATCCATGTCACTTTGGGGTTGCTTCTCAGCCAAGGGAATGGGTTCACTCACAATTTTGACTAAGAACACAGCCATAAACAATGTATTGTACAAAAACATCCTCAGAGAGCAACTTCTCCCAACCATCCAAGAACAGTTTGGTGATGAACAATGCCTTTTTCAGTTTAATGGAGCACCTTGCCATAAGGCAAAAGTAATAACTAAGTGGCTCGGGACCAAAACATCAACATTTGGAAACTCCCCAGACCTTAATCCCATTGAGAACTTGTGGTCAATCCTTAAGCGAAACAAAACCTACAAATTCTGGCAAACTCCAAGCATTGATTATGCAAGAATGGGCCACCAGTGAGGATGTGGCCCAGAAGTTGATTGACTGCATCTGCATGCCCGCAAAGACTATTAAGTTTTTGCGTAAACTTAATGGGATTGTCAAATAAAGCCTTTGCCACTTATGAAATGCTTGTAATTAAACTTCAGTATACCAATCTAACATCTGACACATCTTAAGCAGTAGACTTAGTGAAAATGATTATTTGTGTCATTCTCAAAACTTTTGGCCACGACTTTACTACTCTGTACAATGTCTCTTATATGTTATTATACCCCATATTCTGTACAATATCTTTTATTTTATATATGCATATTCTAGAATCTTTTAAATCTTATTATATTGTATTGTCATTGTGTTGAATATCTGTAGTAGAAGCTTCCAACACCAAAAAAATTCCTTGTGTGTGCAAGCACACTTGGCAATAAAGCTCTTCTGATTTTCATTTTGGTCATTCAGGTAAACTGTCCCTTTAAGACACACAATACTTAGACTTGCCATTTTTTTGTCCTTAATCTGATCTTAATAGATCAGATTAATAGATCTTAATAGATCTTAATCTGCATTAAAAATACAGTAGTTTTTCATTTATAAGTTAAACAGTACACACTTCCGTTTATTAAAGCTACCTCAAATTGAATGACCTCAATGTCAGAATGCAGTTCTTGTAACGTTCATGATAGGTTTGGCCAGAAGAGCGTCCCTGACTGCTGCTCACAGACACACTTATCATGACAGGAGCACAGGTCTGCCCTGTGGGAAATTAAGTATTTGCTAATGTCAACCAGGAAATGACTTGTAAACACATGCATATATTACCAAGGGTCTGGAAAAAAGATTATACTGTAGCAATAAAACATTTCCAGTCAGCGGACATAATAAAATCTGTGTTTGTGTGTTTGCAAACTTTTATGACACTGATGCTATTTGTTAACACTGTTGTTGTCATTGCTTCACAGGACAGAAAACTTCTTGCAACAGCACAGCAGATGCTTCAAGACAGCAAAACCAAGATCGAGTTTATCAGAATGCAGATCCTGAAAGCCAGCCAAACCAGCGAGCTCAGCTTTGACAACAAGGATGTTATTGGTAACATCATTACTATATTTAATATACACTACATGGGCAACAGCATGCAGACAAACCTTCACATACCAATTAAAGGTGCAGTCTGTAACAATTTTGCAGTAAAATATCCAAAAACCACTAAGCTAGTGTTATATATTTATATTTAGAGTACTTACAATATCTCAAATGTTTCCAACTTCTTGTAAACCGTGAGAAAATCACCATTCTAAACCTATCACTGGGCTGTGCAGTCGCCTTTCAACGGCGTCATATATGCGCTCCCCTTTGTTTCCGACTTTACTGACGTAGAAACCGCATGATAACAGTGTCGTGGACAAATCTGACAAAAATCAAGCATACAAAGTCACTGTATATTACAGTGAGCCATACATTTGTGTTTGTCTCTTTAAGTATATATCAGTGAGCTGTATTGCCACTGTTATCTTGATTACATTATATTTGCAATGTTAAGGTCACATCGATTGAGACATATCTGTAGTGTATACTTATTTCTCTGGTGGTGTTTATACAGCCAAGCCCATCATCAGTCCACTGGACCTGCGGGTGGAGGAGCTCTGCCATCACACACGGATAGAGTATGCCGTGGCGGAGGGAGCCAAAAATGTCATGAAGCTGCTAGGGTCCGGCAAACTGGCTGAGAAGAGAGCTCACTCTGAGGTATCTTCAAGTGTATTATCATCTAATATAGCCATTGGACTTTTTTTTGAATTCCTATTAAATATTTTACTGCTGTAATTCAGGCTCAAGCCAGATTCAATGAATCCAGTCAGAAGTTGGATCTGTTGAAGTATTCCCTGGAGCAAAGACTCAACGAGCTTCCTAAGAACCACCCTAAGAGCAGTCTGATCATGGAGGAGTTATCTCTCATGTCATCTCCTGCCCTCAGTCCCCGACAGAGTTTTGTATCCATTCAGAACCAGCACAGCACTGTGAAGAACCAGTACAGCACCAAGCCAGCTGCACTCACAGGTGACCAACACAAATTCAGATTCACTCTATGGTACTTCAAGATGTATTCTGCTATATGTTGGTGCAACATAAACAGAACTTTGCAACGTAGATTTGAATATACTGTACATTAACATCAGATTTATTTCCCATAATCAAAGTGTCCCATAGCAAAAATGACTCATGTCACCTTTAAGCGTTAAATAGAGTTTTAAATGCTGTAAATACACAGATCTAATCATGTGTTTCTTGTACGACAAAATAGGCAAGCTAGAGGTTCGACTCATGGGATGTCAGGACCTGTTAGAAAATGTTCCCGGTCGGTCCAAAGCAACGTCGGTGCCACTGCCAGGCTGGAGTCCCAGTGAAACACGCTCATCGTTCATGAGTCGTGGGAACCGCAGCAGGGGAACCAGCGTTCGAAATCTCTCCAAGAACGACGACTTGTCCAGTTGAGTGACTTTCGACAGATTTTTCGTAATTATTGAAGCAAAGTGTTATGGGAATTGAGGAATTGAATTGTTTTCGTCTCCAGATGAGATTAGTGCTGTTCTGAAGCTCGACAACACAGTTGTTGGACAGACCACTTGGAAACCTGTCAGTAACCAGTCGTGGGATCAGAAGCTTACATTAGAGCTTGACAGGGTAAGCTATGGACTTTCTCACTGTAAATGATGTTTATTTACATGTGTTAAATTCATAGCAGTGCTGTAATGTGTTGTTGTAAATATTTGTGTGTACTGTAGTCACGGGAGCTGGAGATCTCAGTGTATTGGAGAGATTGGCGCTCTCTTTGTGCAGTGAAGTTTCTCAGACTGGAGGACTTCCTGGACAACCAGCGCCATGGAATGTGCCTTTACCTTGAGCCACAAGGGACTCTGTTTGCAGAGGTAACTTTACAATGTTGTCTCTCACCGATCAATACTTCCCCCACAAAGAGGCCTCTCATTGTCAGCCTAGAGTACTGAGAGAAAATCACACTGGAATCTTTACGCTCACTGGCCCTTAAACCCTCTGGCGGGTTTTCCCGTCCTTGCTTCTTCAGAGCAACTGGGCCCTAGTGTGGTTTCATTAGTTTGTTAGCTTGATCTGAAAGCCGTTTCTGTATTACAGGTGACCTTTTTCAATCCTGTCATTGAGCGGAGAACCAAACTCCAGAGACAGAAGAAGATTTTTTCAAAGCAACAAGGTGAAGCATTTCTGAAATGATGCTTATGACTTCTGAAAGCAGTTTGTGTGGTTTGTATCTGCCTAAACAAAACTATTAGATCTTTTCTAAATATTAGGAGTGTAACAATGCACAATGCAAGTTTACTGTGTTTATCTGATATATCATTTTGGAAATAACTTATTCAAAAAAATAATGATTCATCCAAAATGATAATAAAATAACAAATGAACATTTGACAACATTTGGGTTTTAAGTGAACTACGGCTGTCAAAAGATTAATCAGGATTAATCCGTTCCAAAATAGAAGTGTTTGTTTACATAAAATTTGTGTGTACTGTGTATAATAATCAAGTATACATAAATATTTTTTGAGAAAAGTTATACATTTATATACAATATAAATTATATATATATATAAAAATGTATATTCATGTGTAAGTACTTCTTAAATATATACATATGTGTGTCTTTGTATATACACGATTATTATGAAAACTTATATAACACTTATTTTGCAAACGATTAATCGTTTGACAGGCCTAAACTGAACCCTCTATATGTAAATTAATATAAATGAAATGGGTCTCTTGCTTTAAAATACAACTGAATTTCAAGATTTCATTAATGAAATAAGAAAAACTAACACCTAAGAAAAACCTTCTTTAAGCAGTGAAAGCAAAAAAATACTTCTATAAATATGTATTGGTTAAAAAAACAATAAATGTTGATGCTGGTCATGTGTTGCCAGCTCAACCAATAGGATTAAACGTGTCATATAGCAAAACAATCACCATGGCTCTTTTTTTTATCATGATGTGATATCACAATATTATTTAAACCCTAACAAATACATTTTTCATTTACTTTTTCATGATTTTCATGTATTGTAAATGAAGTAGCCATACATAGGTATTGTATAGACTGTTTCATCTTAACAACATAAACAAACGATACTGAGCATGCGCACTATTGTGTGACCCCAACTTGACTTCCGGTTAGACATTCACAAAGAATAGATTGCCTGTAGATTATTCCTGATAACAATCAAAAGAGAGAA